>NC_057807.1:419141460-419449016 GCF_018294505.1 Triticum aestivum
GTTTTGCCTCTTAAATAGAAGCTGGGGCGGCTCAAGCGCGATTGTAATGATATGGGGCAGCTGATGGTGGCTCTAATCAAATATATCGACTTTGATGGTACCAAGGACCCCGAGTCTGATGATGACAAGCTGGGAAAGGGAAATAAGAATGGCAACGCCATGGGTCAGCAGCATTACCCGGCGAATCAGGGGGGCAACGGTAAACGCAAGGCTAATGGTAACTCGGAGTTTGTGGCTAACACCAATGCATAGGGAAATAATCAGCATCGTAAGCGGAGGCCGCCTCCTCGGACGGGTGGATGAGGTCCTACTCTTGAGCAGTTGATGAACGAGCCCTGTCCAAAGCATGTCACGCAGGAGAAACCAGGTACACACCTTTGGAAAGATTGTTCCATTATGAGGGCTTTCAAAAATTCTGAATCGTTTCACAGCAATCATGGGCCCGGCGGCGGCTCAGGCGGCGGCGGTTCTCATGGTCCAGGTTATGGAGTGGCGGTTCTAATTCCGGCTTCCAGGGACATGATGTCTACTACACAACCGTCTTCTTGTAGATGTTGTTGGGCCTGCAAGTGCACAGGTTTGTAGGATAGTGGCAAATTTCCCTCAAGTGGATGACCTAAGGTTTATCAATCCGTAGGAGGCGTAGGATGCAGATGGTCTCTCTCAAACAACCCTGCAACCAAATAACAAAGAGTCTCTTGTGTCCCCAACACACCCAATACAATGGTAAATTGTATAGGTGCACTAGTTCGGCGAAGAGATGGTGATACAAGTGCAATATGGATGGTAGATATAGGTTTTTGTAATCTGAAATTATAAACTCAACAAGGTAACTAATGATAAAAGTGAGCGTAAACGGTATTGCAATGGTAGGAAACAAGGCCTAGGCTTCATACTTTCTCTAGTGCAAGTTCTCTCAACAATAATAACATAGATAGATCATATAACAAGCCCTCAACATGCAACAAAGAGTCACTCCAAAGCCACTAATAGCGGAGAACAAACGAAGAGATTATGGTAGGGTACGGAACCACCTCAAAGTTATTCTTTCGGATCAATCTATTCAAGAGTTCGTACTAGAATAACACCTTAAGACACAAATCAACCAAAACCCTAATGTCACCTAGATACTCCATTGTCACCTCAAGTATCTGTGGGCATGATTATACGATATGCATCACACAATCTCAGATTTCAACTATTCAACCAACACAAAGTACTTCAAAGAGTGCCCCAAAGTTTCTACCGGAGAGTCAAGAACATGTGCCAACCCCTATGCATAGGTTCATGGGCGGAACCCGCAAGTTGGTCACCAAAACATACATCAAGTGGCACATGATATCGCATTGTCACCACAGATAAGCACGGCAAGACATACATCAAGTGTTCTCATAAAAGACTCAATCCGATAAGATAACTTCAAAGGGGAAACTCAATTGATCACAAGAGAGTAGAGGGGGAGAAACATCATAAGATCCAACTTCATCACAAAGCGGTTCACCATACGTGCATGCTACGGGAATCACAAACTTCAACACAAGCATTCTTTAGATTCATAATCACCAAACTAGCATGACTTTAATATCACTACCTCCATATCTCAAAACAATTATCAAGCATCAAATTGATCATAGCATCCAATTCACTTCTATGATAGTTTTTATTATACCCAACTTGGATGCTCATCATTCTAGGACCAACTTTGTAACCATAGCAAATACCATGTTGTTCTAAAAGACTCTCTAAATAATATAAGTGAAGCATGAGAGACTAGCAATTTCCACAAAATATAACCACTGCCGTGCTCTAAAAGATATAAGTGATGCACTAGAGCAAAAGACAAACTACTCCGAAAGATATAAGTAAAGATCAATGAGTAGTCGAATAATTGTGCAACTATGCGAAGACTCTCTAACATGAAGGAATTTCATATCTTGGTATTGTATTCAAACAGAAAGTGAAACAAAATAAAATGGCATTTCAAGGATAGCACAACTCATGTGAAGAAGCAAAAACTTAGGCTCAACCAATACTAACCGATAGTTGTTGAAGAAAAAAGGTGGGATGCCTACCAGAGCATCCCCAAGCTTAGATGCTTGAGACTTCTTGAAATATTATCTTGGGATGCCTTGGGAATCCCCAAGCTTGAACTTTTGGTGTCTCCTTAATTCCTCTCATATCATGGTTTCTCTTTTCTCAAAAGCTTCATCCACAACAAACTCAACAAGAACTCGTGAGATAGGTTAGTATAAACCAATGCAAAACCTTATCAATTTCTACTGTAACAAATCACTTAAATTATTATTCAACATTTAATACTAAATGCCTCTGCATATTTAATACTCCTATCCTCAAATAGAATCATTAAACAAGCAAACATATGCAAACAATGCAAACATAACAACAATCTGTCAAAACAGTATAGTCTGTAAAGAATGCAAGATTCATCATACTTTCCTAACTCCAAAAATTATGAAATAAAATTCCCACTGTAGTAAATTTATCAGAGCTCATTATTCAAAAAGTTTCAACATTATATCATTCTCTGACTTTCTAGGGAATTTTTGCAACAGCAGTAAACTTTCTGTTTTCAAACAGCAACATGTATACTAGCAAAATAAGCATGGCAAAGGCTATCCTTGACTTCTTTTTTGAAACTAAAGATGCAAAACATTAATCTAAATAACAGCAAGCAAAAACAAACAAAATAAAATAACATGACGCTCCAAAGAAAACACATATCATGTGGTGAATAAAAATATAGCTCCAAGTAAAGTTACCGATGAACGAAGACGAAAGAGGGGATGCCTTCCGGGGCATCCCCAAGCTTAGGCTCTTGGTTGTCCTTGAATATTACCTTGGTGTGCCTTGGTCATCCCCAAGCTTAGGCTCTTACCACTCCTTATTCCATAGTCCATCGAGTCTTTACCCAAAACTTGAAAACTCCACAACACAAAACTCAACAGAAAACTCGTAAGCTCTATTAGTATAAGAAAACAAAACCACCACTTAGGTACTATAATGAACTCATTCTAAATTAATAATGGTGTAATACCTACTGTATTACAACTTATCTATGGTTCATACCCTCAGATACTACTCATAGATTCACCAAAACAAGTAAACAACACATAGAAAACAGAATCTTTCAAAAACAGACCAGTCTGTAGTAATTTGTATCAAATGTATACTTCTGGAACTCCAAAAATCCTACCAAATTAGGAAGTCCTAAGAAATTTGTGTACCAATACGGAGCAGGAAGAATTAGATCATAAGCACCTTTCTGTGAATTAACAAAACTAATTTACCTGGTGCAAAAGTTTCTGATTTTCAGCAGGATCAACACAACTATCACCGTAAGCTATCCTAAAGGTCTTACTTGGCACTTTATTGAAACAAAAGCTATGAAACATGATTACTACAGTAGCATAATAATGTGTAACCACAAAAACAGTAAGGATAAATATTGGGTTGTCTCCCAACAAGCGTTTTTCTTTAATGCCTTTCTAGCTAGGCATGATGATGACAATGATGCTCACATAAAAGATAAGAATTGAAACATAAGGGGAGAATCATGAAGCATATGACTAGCACATTTAAGTCTAACCCACTTCCTATGCATAGGGATTTTGTGAGCAAACAACTTATGAGAACAATAATCAACTAGCATAGGGAAGTAAAACAAGCATATCTTCAAGATTTTAAGCACATAGAGAGGAAACTTGATATTATTGCAATTCCTACAAGAATAAGTTCCTCCCTCATAATAATGTTCAGTAGCATCATGAATGAATTCAACAATATAACCAGCACCTAAAGCATTCTTTTCATGATCCACAAGCATAGAAAATTTACTACTCTCCACATAAGCAAGTTTCTTCTCATTCGGAATAGTGGGAGTAAACTCAACAAAATAATTATCATGTGAGGCATAATCCAATTGAAAACTAAAATCATGATGACAAGATTCATGGTTATCATTATTCTTAATAGCATACAAGTCATCACAATAATCATCATAGATAGCAACTTTGTTCTCATAATCAATTGGAACCTCTTCCGAAATAGTGGAATCATCACTAAATAAAGTTGACACTCTTCCAAACCCACTTTCATCAATATAATCATCATAAATAGGAGGCATGCTTTCATCATAATAAATATTCTCATCAAAGCTTGGGGGACTAAAAGTATCATATTCATCATACATAGCTTCCCCATGCTTGTGGCTTTGCATATCATTAGCATCATGGATATTCAAGGAATTCATACTACAACATTGCAATCATGCTCATCATTCAAAAATTTAGTACCAAGTATTTTAATGCATTCTTCTTCTAGCACTTGAGCACAATTTTCTTTTCCATCATACTCACGAAAGATATTAAAAAGACGAAGCGTATGAGACAAATTTAACTCCATTTTTTGTAGTTTTCTTTTATAAACTAAACTAGTGATAAAACAAGAAACAAAAAGATTCGATTGCAAGATCTAAAGATATACCTTCAAGCGCTAACCTCCCCGGCAACAGTGCCAGAAAAGAGCTTGATGTCTACTACACAACCTTCTTCTTGTAGACGTTTTTGGGCCTGCAAGTGCACAGGTTTGTAGGACAGTAGCAATTTCCCTCAAGTGGATGACCTAAGGTTTATCAATCCGTAGGAGGCGTAGGATGAAGATGGTCTCAAACAACCCTGCAATCAAATAACAAAGAGTATCTTGTGTCCCCAACACACCCAATACAATGGTAAATTGTATAGGTGCACTAGTTCGGCGAAGAGATGGTGATCCAAGTGCAATATGGATGGTAGATAAAGGTTTTTGTAATCTGAAATAATAAAAACAGCAAGGTAACTAATGATAAAAGTGAGTGTAAACGGTATTGCAATGATAGGAAACAAGGCCTAGGGTTCATACTTTCACTAGTGCAAGTTCTCTCAACAATAATAAGAGAGATAGATCATATAACAAGCCCTCCACATGCAACAAAGAGTCACTCCAAAGCCACTAATAGCAGAGAACAAACGAAGAGATTATGGTAGGGTATGAAACCACCTCAAAGTTATTCTTTCGAATCAATCTACTCAAGAGTTCGTACTAGAATAACACCTTAAGACACAAATCAACCAAAACCCTAATGTCACCTAGATACTCCATTGTCACCTCAAGTATCCGTGGGCATGATTATACGATATGCATCACACAATCTCAGATTTCATCTATTCAACCAACACAAAGTAGTTCAAAGAGTGCCCCAAAGTTTCTACCGGAGAGTCAAGAACGTGTGCCAACCCCTATGCATAGGTTCATGGGCAGAACCCGCAAGTTGGTCACCAAAGCATACATCAAGTGGCACATGATATCCCATTGTCACCACAGATAAGCACGACAAGACATACATCAAGTGTTCTCATCAAAGACTCAATCCGATAAGATAACTTCAAAGGGGAAACTCAATTCATCACAAGAGAGTAGAGGGGGAGAAACATCATAAGATCCAACTACAATAGCAAAGCTCGAGATACATCAAGATCGTGCCATTGAGGTAACACGAGAGATAACACGAGAAAGAGAGATCAAACACATAGCTACTGGTACATACCCTCAGCCCCGAGGGTGAACTACTCCCTCCTCGTCATGGAGAGCGCCAGGATGATGAAGATGGCTACCGGTGATGGATTCCCCTCCGGCAGGGTGCCGGAACGGGCTCCCGAGAGGTGTTTGGTGGCTACAGAGGCTTGCGGTGGTGGAACTCCCGATCTATCTTGATTTTTGATGGTTTTAGGTTACGTAGGCATATATAGGCGAAAGAAGTCTGTCGGGGGGGTGCTAGAGGGGCCCACAAGATAGGGGGCGCGCCCTACAGGGGGGGGGGGCGCCCTCCTATCTCGTGGCTGCCTCGAGGACCTTCTGACATGAACTCCAAGTCTCCAGGATCATATTCTTCCAAAAAATCACGCTTCCGAAGGTTTCATTCCGTTTGGACTCCGTTTGATATTCCTTTTCTTCGAAATACTGAAACAGGCAATAAAACAGCAATATGGGATGGGCCTCCGGTTAGTAGGTTAGTCCCAAAAATGGTATAAATGTGTAAAATAAAGCCCATAAACATCCAAAGGGGTAATATAATAGCATGGAACAATCAAAAATTATAGATACGTTGGAGACGTATCAAGCCACCAAAGTAATCAAGGTGGTTATAATCAATGTAAACAGAGTGGTTACAATCAACAATCCGGCCAGGGTGGTCAACAGCAGCAATCTGGATATCAAAGTAATCCGAAGCAGTTGAATAGTGGGCAGTATCACGTTTTCACCACAAGTGTATGCAAGCGGGACCAGAAGCTCCACAAGCTGGCTGTGAATGTACTTGAGCCGGCAGTTCCTCATTACTTACGATGGCGTGAGCAGCCCTTTATGTGGAGTCGAGCAGATCACCCTCCCCGGGTCGATAACCCGGGTCACTTGGCATTGGTGGTGGCGCCTCAAGTTGGTGGATATAAGTTCACTAAAGTACTCATGGATGGGGGAAGCAGCATTAATATCCTTTATTATGAAACCTTCCGTCGCATGGGGTTAACCCATAAAAATCTTAAGTCGTCTAATACTGTTTTCCATGGAGTGGTGTTTGGTAAGTCGGCATACCCTGTAGGCATGATTGAGCTGGAGGTGGCCTTTGGTGATGATCACGATTCCAGGGCCGAGAAGTTAACATTTGAAGCAGTCAAGATCAGAAGCCCATACCACACTCTGTTTGGACGGCCGGCTTACGCTAAGTTCATGGCACGACCTTGTTATGTTTACTTGCAGCTCAAGATGCCGGGTTAAAAGGGAACCATCACGGTGCATGGAAGCAGGAAAATAGCTTTGGAGTGTGAAGAAGGTTATGCTGCTTATGCTGAGTCTGTCTGTGCAACGGAGGAGTTGAAATTTTACAAAGACAATGTTGATTAGGCGAATATGCGTCTTTGAAAAAGCTAACTACAGAGCATGATCTGCTGAAGTTTAAGTCGGCCGATGACACCAAGCTGGTTGATTTTGTTTCTGGTGACTCATCCAAGCAGTTCAACATCAGTGCTAACTTGGATCCAAAATAGGAAATAACGCTCATCGAGTTCATCCGTGAGAACCAGGACATCTTTGGTGGAAACCTTCTGATATGCCAGGTGTACCGAGGGAATTCGCTGAGCACACTCTCAATATTGATCCAGAATTTAAGCCGGTCAAGCAATTCCTTCGTCGCTTCAATGAAGAGAAGCGTAAGGCCATTAGTGAAGAAGTGGCCCGGCTCTAGGCGGCTGGGTTCATTGTTGAAGTTTTTCATCCGGAGTGGTTGGCTAATACGGTGCTAGTGCTTAAGAAGAACGACACTTGGCGTATGTGTGTGGACTACACGGACTTAAACAAGGCTTGTTCAGCTGATCCTTTTGCTCTTCCTCGTATTAATCAAATCATTGATGCTACGACGAGTTGTGAGCGTTTGAGTTTTTTGGATGCTTATTCTGATTATCATCTGATCAAGATGGCAGTTAAGGACTAGGAGAAGACAGCTTTCATTACTCCCTTTGGAGCCTTCTGCTATATGTCTATGCCTTTCGGGCTCAAGAGTGCCCAGGCAACTTACCAGCGATGTATGCAGGATTGTCTTCACAATCAGATTGGGCGCAATGTCCATGCTTATGTGGGCGATATTGTGGTGAAATACAAAGAGAAGGACACTTTGGTAGATGATTTGAAAGAAACCTTCGATAATCTTCGGGTCTACAAGATAATGCTTAACCCGGCCAAGTGTGTTTTTGGTGTGCCAATAGGCAAGCTTTTGGGTTTTCTGGTTTCTAACAGAGGCATTGAGGCTAACCCGGAGAAAATCAAGGCCTTCACCTCCCTGGCAAAGCCGGTGTGTATCAATGATGTTCAACGTCTGGTGGGTCGTATTGCTGCCTTAAGCGGGTTCATAAGCCGGTTGGGTGAGAAGGCCATACCGCTGTATCAGATGATGAAGAAAACAGATAACTTCATCTGGAGTGATGCTGCTAACGACACGTTTGAAGACTTGAAGAGGTGATACGTCTCCAACGTATCTATAATTTTTTATTGTTCCATGCTACTATATTACCCCTTTTGGATGTTTATGGGCTTTATTTTACACATTTATATCATTTTTTGCACTAACCTACTAATCGGAGGCCCAACCCATATTGTTGTTTTTTGCCTATTTCAGTTTTTCAAAGAAAAGGAATATCAAACGGAGTCCAAACGGAATGAAACCTTTGGGAGCGTGATTTTTGGAACGAATGTGATCCGGAGAGCTTGGAGTGCAAGTCAAGAAGCTGCCGAGGAAGCCACGAGATAGGAGCCCCCCCCCCTGTAGGGTGCGCCCCCTGTCTCGTGGGCCCCTCGGGCGGCCACCGACGTACTTCTTCCTCCTATATATACCTACGTACCCCGAAAACATCTAGGAGTACCATGAAACACAATTTCCATCGCCGTAACCTTCTGTATCCGCGAGATCTCATCTTGGAGCCTTCGCCGGCACTCTGCCGGAGGGGGAATCGACCACGGAGGGCTTCTACATCAACATCCTTGCCCCTCCGATGAGTTGTGAGTAGTTTACCACAGACCTACGGGTCCATAGTTATTAGCTAGATGGCTTCTTCTCTCTTTTTGGATCTCAATACAATGTTCTCCCCCTCTCTTGTGGAGATCTATTCGATGTAAACTCTTTTTGCAGTGTGTTTGTCGAGATCCGATGAATTGTGGGTTTATGATCAAGTTTATCTATGAATAATATTTGAATCTTCTCTGAATTCTTTTATGTATGATTGAGTTATCTTTGCAAGTCTCTTGGAATTATCAGTTTGGTTTGGCCTACTAGATTGATCTTTCTTGCCATGGGAGAAGTGCTTAGCTTTGGGTTCAATCTTGCGGTGTCCTTACCCAGTGACAGAAAGGGTTGCAAGGCATGTATTGTATTCTTTCCATCGAGGATAACAAGATGGGGTTTATATCATATTGCTTGAGTTTATCCCTCTACATCATGTCATCTTGCTTAATGTGTTACTCTGTTCTTATGAACTTAATACTCTAGATGCAGGCAGGAGTCGGTCGATGTGTGGAGTAATAGTAGTAGTTGCAGGCAGGAGTCAGTCTACTTGTTATGGACGTGATGCCTATATACATGATCATGCCTAGATAATCTCATAACTATGCGCTTTTCTATCAATTGCTCGATAGTAATTTGCTCACCCACCGTAATACATATGCTATCTTGAGAGAAGCCTCTAGTGAACCTATGGCCCCCGGGTCTATCTCTTATCATATTTGCTTTCAATCTACTTTTATTTGCATCTTTACTTTTTGCATCTATATTATAAAATACCAAAAATATATTTATCTTATCATGCTATCTTTATTAGATCTCACTTTCGCAAGTGGCCGTGAAGGGATTGACAACCCCTTTATTGCGTTGGTTGCGAGTTCTTAGTTTGTTTGTGTAGGTGCGTGGGACTTATGAGGAGCCTCCTACTGGATTGATACCTTGGTTCTCAAAACTGAGGGAAATACTTACGCTACACTTGCTGCATAACCCTCTCCTCTTCAAGGAAAACCAACGCAAGCTCAAGACGTAGCAAGAGGCAGCTAGCTGAGCCGCCAGTCTTTGCTGCTACCATTGATAAGGAGCCATTATTGTTATATGTGGCCGCTAACACCCGGGCCGTCAGTGTAGCCATTGTGGTGGAACAGAAGGAGGCTGGAAAGGAATATCCAGTTCAACGACCGGTTTACTACATCAGTGAGGTGCTTATTGAGTCCAAGCAGAGGTATCCACATTGGCAGAAGCTCGTTTATGGGGTGTTCATGGCCAGCCGGAAGCTTAAACAATATTTTTTGGGTCATCCCATCACCGTGGTCAATTCTGCTCCCTTAGGGGATATTACTCAAAACAGAGAAGCCACAGGGCGGGTAGCTAAGTGGGCCATTGAGCTTGGCCCTCATGGTTTGAAGTATATGCCTTGCACTGCCATCAAGTCTCAAGCACTGGTGGATTTCATCAACGACTAGACAGAGCTGCAGATGCCTGAAGAGAAGCCAGATAACACATATTGGACTATTCATTTTGATGGGTCCAGGAAATTGGAGGGCTCGGGGGCTGTGGTTGTCTTAGCTTCCCCTCGAGGTGACATGTTTTTTTTATGTTCTAAGGTTGATGTTTCCCTGTACTAACAATGCAGCTGACTATGAAGCCTTGCTCCATGGTCTTCGGATGGCTAAGGAGATGAACTTAAGCTGAGTGAGATGTTTCGGCGATTCAGACTTGGTGGCTCAACAAGTTTCAGGCACATGGGATTCTAAGGATCCACTCATGGCGGCTTATCACCGCGAAGTTGATGCTATTGCCGGTCACTTCAAGGGTTACCAAGTGGAGCACATCGATCGCAGAAAAAATAAGGCAGCTGATGCCTTAAGCCGGTTGGGGTCTCAATGTAAGCCGGTGCCACCTAACACTTTCTTGGATATTCTGCATAACCCTTCTGTCAAATTGCCTATAGAGGAAGATCTGGTTGTTCCTGACCCGGAGGCACAATTGGTGGCGGCTCTTCACGCTATCCCAGATTTGACAATACCATATTAGGCTTATATGACCCGGGGCGAGTTACCTGAGCATGAAACTTTGGCTAGGCAGATAACCCGGCGGTCTAAGTTAATGACAATTGCCAATGGCGAGTTACACCATCACAGTGTCACTGGGGCATTTCAGCGTTGCGTCTCTCCTGAGGAAGGCCGTGAGATTCTTCGTGAGATCCATGAAGGAGATTGTGGTCATCATGCCAGTTCAAAGTCCCGTGTGGCCAAAGCTTTTTGTCATGGATTTTATTGGCTGACGGCTCATGCTGATGCAGAGGATTTGGTCAGTAAATGTGATGGTTGTCAGAAATTTTCACGGCGAGCTCATGTGCCGGCTCAAGAATTGAGGATGATTCCAATTACTTGGCCGTTCATAGTCTAGGGGCTTGATATGGCCGGGCCTTTTAAAAGGTCCAAGGATAAAAAGACCCACCTTTTGGTAGCGGTTGACAAATTCACAAAGTGGGTTGAAGCAGAGCCGGTCAGTAAGTGTGATGCGGCAACGGCGGTTCAATTCATTAAAAGGGTGATTTTTCGTTTTGGCTTTCCCCACAGCATCATCACTGATAATGGCACTAACTTGTCCAAGGGTGCTATGAAAGAGTTTTGTCAACGTGAGCATATTCGACTTGATGTGTCGTCAGTAGCTCACCCCCAATCCAGTGGTCAAGCTGAAAGAGCCAATCAAGAAATTTTGAGAGGCATCAAGCCCCGGCTTATGGTTCCTTTGCAAAGGACACCGGATTGTTGGGTGGAGAAATTATGTTCTGTGCTATGGAGTATCAATACTACCCCCAACAGATCTACGGGTTATACGCCTTTCTTCATGGTTTACGGAGCAGAGGCGGTTCTTCCTAGTGACATCCGTCACGACTCACCCCGCGTGGCGGCTTACATTGAAGCTGATAATGAACAAGCACGTCAGGATGCACTTGACCTGTTAGATGAGGAGCGTGACCTTGCGGGGGCTCGCTCGGTGATTTACCAACAAGATCTGCGCCATTACCACAGCCCCCGGATTAAGTCCCGAACTTTTTAGGAAGGTGATTTGGTGCTCTAGCTCATCCAGGATCAAACTGGTATGCATAAGTTATCCCCACCTTGGGAAGGACCCTTTGTGGTCAACAAGAACTTGAACAATGGGTCATACTAGCTTATCGATATTCGAGAGCACAAGGACTCACGTAAGTCGGAGGAGGAGACCCGCTGGCCGTGGAATATTGCTCATCTTCGGCCTTACTACACTTGAGCCACCAGCTCTTATGATATATATATTTTGACGGCGTATATATTATGATGATTATAATAAAGGTGGGCCTCTGTTGTTTCATCTTCAAGAACCATGAGTCTTCGTCATCATAATTTCAAGATCAAAGGGGGCTTGATCTTATTCGAATCACAGCTCTTAACCCCTTTGGTCCGGCTTCCTGGTCATATTCGAACCATAGCCATTAAACACTTTGATCATTTGGGGGCATGGTCATATTCGAATCACAACTATTAACCCCTTTTGGTCCGGCTTATTGATCATATTCGAATCATAGCCGTTAAACACTTTGATCACTTGGGGGCTTGATCGTATTCGGATCATAGCTATCAACCCCTTTGGTCTGGCTTCCTGGTCGTATTCGAACCATAGCCGTTAAATACTTAGATCACTTGGGGGCTGGATCGTATTCGAATCACAGCCGTTAACCCTCTTGGTCCGGCTTAATGATCATATTCGAATCATACCCGTTAAATACTTTGGTCACTGGGGGCTTCCTGGTCGTATTCGAATCATAGTTGTCGGTACCCCTTTGATCGGTGCAATGCCAAAAACCATTCGAGGCTTCCCGATCATATTCCAGTCATAGCTATTAACCCTTATGGTCCGGCTTCCTGCTCGTATTCGAAGCATAGCCTCGTTTTTTCTCATTTGGCTTGAGTTTTTTGAAGTTTTTTCCGGTTCTTCTTGATATTATCTTGCCTTTGGTTTAGGGAAAACTTTGTTTTCTCACTCTAGCTTTTGGACACTTTGCTTATGCCACTCTATAATTTGACATCTCACTTTTGCCACTCTTAACTTTTCACAATTATCACAAATGCCATTACGTGGCAAAAGCAAAAAAATTCGAGTGGCAATTGTGATACATTGTCAAAATCTAAGAGTGGCAAAAGTGAAATGAATAATTATTGCTTTTGCCATGCAATGGCATTTGTGATGTATTGTCAAACACTAGGAGATGCAAAAGTTAGATGTCAAATTCTAGAGTGGCATAAGCAAAGTGGGCAAAAGCTAGAGTGGCAAAAACAAAGTTTTCCCTTTGGTTTAATGTGATCCCGACCATGTAGCTTTCAATCTCACAGCTCATATTTGAAGCATACCTGTGGTTTCTCTTACCCGGCTTAATGAGAGGCGATAAGCTGCCCACACATGATGATATCAAGCACTCGGAAATATTGGCTTCTAAAACTTTGGGTGCTCACCCTTACTGCGTAGGTATCGTAAACCGGCAGTATGATTCAATATCACATGTATGATATTGTTATTTTAATTATGTTGAAATTCGGGTTACACCAGCCTTACCTATAACTGTTTTAAGCCTGAGTCGTTATATGTGAGGTATTATGACCCGCCCTGCGGTCAACCGCCAAGGGCTCTTTTGATCTACTTGTGTGCAGAATAAATCAAAAAATTTCTGCACCATTCAAACATCATGATAAATTTAAAAGGATAACTATCGAGTGGCGGCTTAACAGCATTGAGCACAACATGAACGTGCACGATGGCACGGTAGAGCAAAGTTATTTCTACCCTATTACATGACTCCAGGAGTCCAAATGATTAACTATTTTTCAGAAGGTCACAAAAATATGAACCGCACAGCGGATCAATCTTCTTGGTTCTGATGGCCCGACGCTTCCGGATCATCCCTCTCAGATTCTTCATCCTGTTCTACTTCTTGGAAGGTTGGTGATGACCAGTCAATGCCATTCAAAGCTTGGAACTCAGCTTCATCATCAATAAGCTTGGACGGGTCAACTTCAAGAGCAAAAGTATGCTTATGGATTGGGGGAATAAGGTCTTTCACTTTGTAAGACGATGTTGGCATCTTCTGATTTTCCAAGTCATAAGCCCGTTGATGCTTGGTGAGGTCAGTCTCGTTGGCAATCAGACTAGCCAGAGGACGTATGTCCTTCACGCAAGCAGCAAAGTCTTTCTTGTCAAACGGGGTGCCGTCTTCCTTAAAGCTTGGATACTCGATAGAGATATTGGCCGGGTCTAGCTCCGGTAACCATGCTTCGGCCCGGCTTAAAGCAGTCACAGCTCCGGCTCTTGCAGATGATCACTTCATCTCACTAAATATTTCAGGTAGAACAGAAAGCTTCCTTAACACATCAAGCAGGAGAGTGGGGGCTTCATTAGATGGAGAAATTTTGGCCAATGCGCGCTGAGCACCAGTATAAAGTTGCTCCACTAGTGTGTAAACCGCCTTCAGCTTCACAAGCATATCTTGGTAGAGATTGGTGCTTCTGGGGCCTGCATAATAGTCATCGATGGATTAAAAGCGGTTTATATCATCAAGGAAGATATTCAAATCTGATAGTCATAAGGCAACTTACCAAAGATAGCAGAAACCATCTAAGACACCTGGAGTTTTAAGCCGGTGAGTTCCGTGGTCGCTTCCTGGAGAGCCGCCTCCGCCTTCTCCACCTGTTGTGTCAAGGCAATTTTTTCTTCAGCCCAGGCGTTTTTCTCAACTTCAAAACCAGCTTTCAGTTTTTCTACCTCAGCTACGCTGACTTCAAACTTTGAATTCGCCTTCTGGGTCTCAGCCTCTTGTAGCTCTAGACAAGTCTTCAAGTTAGACAGCTCTGATTGAAGTTGAGCAGTGGTGGTCTGTACATACACTAGATCAAAATCATAATTCAACGTTAGTTCAAAACATTAAGTCCCAAGCCTTTTGCAAGCAACAACACTTGGCACTTGGGGGCTAATGTCTGACGAAAGTTTTATTTATGTGGCACTTATGTGAATAAGTCCCAAGCACTTTGCGAGCAAGAGTACTTGGCACTTGGGGGCTAATGCATATTACTCATTTTATTACAATGACCCGTTTATGCTACAAACCGCCACAGCTGGCTCATGAGGACTGCACAAGTAAGTATTGTCTTCTATACAAGAATATAAAGAACCGGCTCATTCATGTTGATTAAGCCGACCCTTGGGGGCTATGGATTCAGTGTTAACCATTACAGCTATACTTTAAGCTAGATGCTTTAAGTCAGATTTCTAAAGGATTCTATCAAGGGATATTACTTATGCTCCTGGTTAATCTAAGTCTACAGCATATTCATCATAAACAGTAGACTTGGGGGCTGACAGGGTGTGCATAACTCAATAAAGGAAGAGTTCATACCTCAAACTTTTGGTGCATTTGCTTCACCATGTCAACTTCAAGTTCACGGCTACTGTGCACTTGACTGAGATAACTAGAATACACTTCGCCAATGCTTAATTGAGAGTAGTTAGCAACATCAAATCTTACTTTGCGTCATTCAATGTGCTCCTCCTTGGCAGAGTGTTTGGCCAAGATGGTAGGCCTTCCCGGCTCTCTAAAGCCGGTATTGGTGATCACCACGTCATCATCTTGTGTGTCAGCCGTCTTTAGAGGGATTGAGGCTTCAGGATTTAAAGGGTCATTGTTGGCGTGATCAATAGGCGGATCAGGAGTCACTGGAGGAATGTCACAAACCAGTTCATATGGTTGAGGAATAGAGGCCTCAGGCGCTGCAGTTTGTTCTTCCGGTTCACTACTTTCGGGTCTTCGGTCGGCTTATTCACCTTTGCCTTCTTACTGGGCTTGGCTTTTCCACTGCATGAGTCATGAAAGGTGAGTATAAGTATCAACAAGCATAATGAGAGAATAAGTAATTGCTATTACCCTGGAGCAGTCTTGAAAGCCGACAGATGAAATTGAGATGATTCGCCGGAAGAGGAACGAGAAGTTTGTTGATATTTTGAGTCGAAAGAATTGAGTGGTTGGCGGATGAGACCCGCCAAAGGTTAAAAAGAGTTTAAGTTGGGGGTGACCTCATTTCGACGCTTCCTCGGAGTGTTCGGTAAGCCGAAGGATAATTCTTCATTCCTGCTTGTCCGAGTTTGTCGCCGGCTCTCATGCTGCTGTTGCTTCAAAAGAAAGTGAGGATCTAGATGAGCTAAGGGGTGTGAAAATCTTACTTTCCGGGTTACTCTTCGGATTTTCTGTCTTGGCAAGGGCTTGGAGTCGGATAAAATGATAGTTACCTCTTCTTCAAGAGTTTGACTGGTCCCCGTGTCATCCTGATGATAGTCAATGTCAATAAGATGGTTGAAAAAGGAGCCAAGAGAGTCAAGGGCTACCTCCGACTCAGAGGTGTCGTCCAGCTCAAGCAGCTCAGAAGCACTGGGCTTCTTTACCCTCTTCTTGGTGGTTCTCTTGGCTGCTTTCTTGGCCTTCCTGGCTCTTTTCGCAGCTTCATGGTCATATTCTTTCTTCCAAAAGTTGTCATCAGCCTGTGAAAGTCATCAAAGTTGAATTAAACAAAGTATTAAAGATGAAGGCAAAATAACTAAGTTTGACGGCTTACTCCTAGCACAGGGGTTAGATGCGTAGAAAGGGCTTAGACCCACTTTACTGCAATCCACCGGGCTTTCATGCAGAAGAGACCTTGTCATTTCATTGATGGCATCCTCAGATAAATCTTCAGGACTGTGGCGTAGTGGATCCTTTTTGGCACCAGTGTAAGTGCACATTAAGTCGGCTCGGCGACTTTGTGCAATGACCCACCATGAAACCCAACATCGAACCAAGTCAATGCCAGTTAGGCCATTTCCCAACAGAGCCTTGACCTTGGCAATGGTAGGGTGACTCTCTTGCGTTCAACAGCTGTCAGCTTGTCAGGGAGAGGATGATTGGATTCAAGATGTAGGACGCGGAAGTCGGGCAACCGGTTCTCGTCAGACGGAGAAGTATCTTTGCAATAGAACCATGTCTGGTTCCAGTCCTTGGGGTGACTCGGCAGGCGGGCATAAGGGAAGATAACATCTCTCCTGCGCTGAATTGAGATTCCACCAAGCTCCAGACTGGGTCCGTTTGAGTACTCGTTCTGGCGGTTCAAATAGAAGTACTCTCTGAATAGCTCCCCACTGGGCTCCTCTTGAAGGTAGACCTCACAAAACACTTGGAAGTTGCATATATTTGACACGGAATTGGGTTAAAAAAGTGCAGAACGCCCCGGAAGAATTTAGAGCCGGGCGGAGAGAAGCCCCGGTTCATATGATCGGTAAAGAAAATTACTTCATCATCTTTTGGTTGAGATTTTTCTTCTTCCGGCTTAGGAGCGTGATAATGCATGACACTCTTCTTGGGCAAATAACCGGTTTTTGCTAAGTCCTGGAGTGTGTTCTCAGTGACTATGGAGGGAACCCAGTTACAGGAAGTGGCTGTCTTTGGGGCCATTGCAAAGAAGCCTAAAAATAAAAAGAACAAGTTTGCTGGTCCAAATTAAGCCAGAAAACAAACACTACAGCACATGTTCAGAATCGCGGCTTAAAAAGGGGCCTAATGGTATATGACTAGTTAGAGTGGGCTATGTAAGCCGCCATGAGCAGTTTGACGTCTATCAATGGAGAAATCTGTTGAACATTGAATTTAAGTACAACTGGTGATATAAGCCGCCATGACCAAGTTGGCTTATCAGGAAGAAAATTTTACTAAGTCCTAGACAAACATGTTTCATAGATTACAATTATAAATTTGGATCTGGTGCTGTGTGGAAAAAGGAAATAAATCAAAACCTAAAAGCAGAACAAGGGAGTTCATAGGTTCTGAGGAGATCTTATATCAAGGAAAAAGGGTCCGCTGGCATTGAAAGCAGGGACAAAACTACTACCGCGCAAGTTATATGTTGTTTTCAGATCTAAAGGGTGCTAGGGTTGAAGAACTACAAGAAGCCATGAAGAACACGAGAACTATGGATACCCTAACGCGATCTGGAACATGGAAACAGGAGCACTTACGGATGCAGATCAGACTACGGTGGAGCGCCGGTGTTCCCTAGTCCGAAACAGGTTGATGCAGCGGCCAAGGACGTGGAGGATGGGGTGCTTCGCGACGGCGGCGGAGCTTGAGTGACAGAGAGTCGCGAGAGGAGGAAGATGAAGGAAAGAGGGGAGAATGAGAAGAGGTTGTTCGTGACTATTTATAAGGAGAAGGTAACAGATGGGCGCGAAAAACGAGGAGGCCAAAAAACATGGTTATCCAGCTGCTCGGGCGCCTCGATTGTCGGGACGGCTATTAAGATAAAGATCCATTGAGATATGTCGGATATTGTGCGAATTAATGACAGGTGACATCATGGCGGGTTATCACAATTCCAGGAGATGACGTCATGGCGGGTTATGAATTTCTGGCACAAGTAAGGAAGGGAGGATTTTTCTAAGTGTTGAAGATTGACATGAACCGGTTCAAATCAACCTGGGGCCTAATGTTGGGATATAACTATTAAGTATGACCAGCCCAGGAGGGGCAGGTTATACCTATGGCGATTCATCATATGAAGCCCACGAGGATATTGAAGATGGCGGTTCAAGATAAGGGCCCAAGGCCCAAGGGCGACTTAAGGCCCATAGAAATAAACCGCCTTATGTGTAAGACTTGTATTGTAAGGCATGAATAGATAGTCACCGAGCCGGACATGTTGTCTATGAGCCGGACGGGACTCTGAGAGCCGCTGGGCGTCAACTTGTGTATAAAGGAACGACCTAGGGGCGGTTCAGGGCAAGAAACAACAGATCGAAAGCTAGGTCAAGCGGATTCGCTCCCTGGTAATCGAGACATAAGCAATACCACCCCAAGCTGGATTAGGCCTTTACCTTCACCGCAAGGGGCCGAACCGGTAGAAACTCATGTGTCCTTTGTCCCGTTTAACCCCTTTAAGGTAACCTAGTTGCGATGGCTCCACGACTAAGTCCTTTTGCTAGGACATCTGTCGTGACTATTCCATGACAGTGACCATAGGGCGGTTTTTTTTTGTTTTCTACCATGTTACCCAACAGAACATCATTACCCTCACTACTTGATCGTCAATTTCTTTTATGGGGACTTGATTCACAAAGAAAACAGGCATTAGATATTGCTTCTCAAGGATACTTTATGGGGACTAATATTTCCCATGCTTGGGGATTGCATGGCAGGATGTGCCAAAATGCTGAAAGTTGGTTCTTATGTTCAAAAGAGAAGAAGAAGATTGATCCTGGTTATGTTAGATTAAAATCTTCTCCAAATAAGAGAAGATGAAATATCTTCGTCATGAACTTAATATTGGAACTGACCCGGCTTTATGAATTTTGAAAGACTTTTCTAAGTTTTTGTAGATACCACATAGTGGTTTTGTAACACATAATAGCGAATCAAAAGAAATCCGCATGGTGAAAGAAATAATAAAGAAAGCCACTCTCCCTCTGAATCGGATATAGGCTTATTTAAGAAGAAGGCAAAATAAAAAAGAGTCACTCTCAACCAAGCATAAAAAGAATATCATGGTAGAACGATACGGGACCCCACCACATGATGATATTGTGAAAGAACTTGGTGTACTTGTACGAGTGGTTATAAAGAAGTCCAACTTGACTGAGATAGAACCTCTTATCTAAAAGGGTGCACTGAAGGTAAAGATACAGGTAAACAAATATTGTCATGCTCATTTGGTAGAATGTCTTATTTCTATTTGTGTGATCCTGGATCTCCTGTCAACATTATCCCTTACAAGCTTTATGCAAAAAATTATGATGAAATTTCTCCACATACTCTTGAGCCAACTGATGTGGTTATTAAGCTTGCAGATAAGACTAAAAGAGCACCTTGTGGCATCCTCAAGGCTGTCAACATTATTATTGGTTCACTCATATATCTCATTGATATTTTTTGTGTTGATGATTTATGAAAATAGAGATTGTCCTATTGTCTTTGGAGCCTCTTTTCTAAATGTTACACGGGCATATATAAAAAATAAAACTATCTCCGTGAAGTGAGGAGAGGATATGATTAAATTTCCCTGCTCTGTTGTAATGAACAAGCCATACCACAGAGAATCCCAAGACAAAGAGGATTATAAATTAAACCAATTAGCTGAAATTCATCTCCAAATTCCAGATGAAATTGAAAGGGTCTTGGTGAAGCCCGAATCTCTATTTGAAGATGAGGAGAAGGAAGAGACTAAAATGATCATGGATGCCACTCTCGTGGTTAGCCGCCGCTTGAACAAAGTGTATGATGTTCTCGAAAGAAAAGGAGATGAGGAATTACCCCTCCTATTCTTAAACCCTTACCTAAGGAACTAAGGTATGAATTCATGAATAAAACTGGAACAAATTCTTGTTATAGTTAATGTTGATCTTTCAGGAAGAGAAAAAGAAAAGTTGTTGTCGATGCTATCAAGACACCGTAAGGCATTGGGATATTCAATGAAAGATGTGATAGGGATAGACCCTCCATTTACTCGCACACTATTCCCATTGAAGAAGGAGCCAAGCCAGTTATTGAAAGCTGAAGGAGGTTGCACCCTTACACTACTAGGGAAAACCTTATACACAGAATCTTACCAGCAGCGCGGCCCAAAATTAGGCGCTAGTGCTACTTAGTAGTAGCGCACGTGCTGCAACAGCGGTACTGATATAAACATAGCAGTAACGCGTTAGGGAAAAAACGCTACTACTAGTATTGCCACGACGTAGCCACCAGACTAGGAATAGTAGTAGCGCCTGTTTTGTATACGCGCTACTGCTATGGGAATTTAGCTATAGCGCTTTATACTAACACGCGCTACTGCTAAACGCGAGCTACCTCCTCTAACCGGCCGCCCCCACTCTCCCTCTCCACTCTCACTCCCCCCCCCCCCGTACCCTGGCCCTAGTCATCCGCCGCCGCCGCTCCTTCCGCCGTCATCGTCCGCTTCCGCCGATGATCCTGCACCTCCTCCACTGAGGTAGCCTCTCCTTCCCTCCTCCCTCCTCCTCCTCTCTCCTCCGTCCTCCATAACGCGCCCCTCCCTCCTCCTCGGGCCGCCCCTCCTCCTCCGGCCAAGCCCTCCTCCCCCTCCTCCTCTCTCCTCCCTCCTCCCACCCCTCCTCCCTCCTCCCCCTCCCCCTCCTCCTCCTCCGGCCCGCCCCCTCGTCCCTCCTCCCCCTCCTCCTCCCTCCTCCCTCCTCCCACCCCCTCCTCCCTCCTCCTCCCTCCCAACTAGTTAAAATTTTATTACTGTTCTTAGTTGAATTAGTAAGTGCTTAGTTGAATTAGTAAGAAAATTAATTATTTTTATTTATAGTAAGTGCTTAGTTGAACTAGTTGAATTAATATAACTAGTTTATTTTTAGTAAGAAAATTTAGGTATATGAGATTTGATGATCTAATTAAAATTTTACTATAGAACTAGTTTATATTTAGTAAGAAAATTAATAAAAGTAGTTTATTTTTAGTAAGTTCTTAGTTGAATTAATAGAACTAGTTGAATTTATGTCATTATTAATTTGTCATCATAGAATGCTATATGAGATTTGATGATCTAATTAAAAATTTACTCGGTGGAATATGCAGGCTTAGTCGTGTCTCCTTGGAGTGATCGTCATCTGAGCTACCTCCACTTCCTGTACACCCGAGTCTATGAGCTAAAAGTCCACCTCCTCCTTCTCCACCTTCCTGTACATCCGAACTAGGGTATTTAGTTATGCTTCTTAACCAAATGAAATGTTCGGATTATAAGATATACTGAAATGTTTTTGTCAATATTGAACCACTGAAATGCAATGAGCACCAGTTTATGCTCATGTGCAAAGTGTTCATTCATTTCCGAGTGACCTATGTTTTGCCGGAGTGTTGATTCTTTTCCGTTCCGACAAATTTCAGGCTATTGATATTTCCTATTTTAGCAAAGGTCATGCCGGATTTTTTTGTGAATTTAAGCATGACTTGTGCTAGAATATGTAGGAAATATCGAGTGCCCCAGATTTGCTAGAAAGAGAATTAAACGACATTTCAAGTTGACTTTAAGTCTACCGGGGCTCCATACATGACAATCCAAAAATCGATGAGGGAGAGTCTCCACCATATATGAGAGAAGAATGCCGACTGTTGTCGTGGGGGTCGCTTTTCCTTCTTCTCTTTGTGCTAGACCTTTGTTATGCACTAGGGGAAGAAGCAGTAGCGACCATCATCGACGGTCGAAAAATTGGTGAGGGAGTGTCCACCATATATGAGAGAAGAAGAATGTCGACTGTTGTCGTGGGGGTCGCTTCTCCTTCTTTTCCTTGTGCTAGATATTTGTAATGCACTAGGGAAAGGAGGAGTAGCGACCATCACCAACGGTCGCAATATGAGAGAGGGAGTGCTCACCATATACATGAGATGAGAGTTTAGGAAGGAAGACTCAACAAAACTAAAGTCAACCCGTTGCATATTTAGTAATAGTGATCTGTGTGTTGAGTTTCCTGGTGTCGGTGGGAAATGACACCTATGAGATCACAAGAATCCCTACTACAGTTGCGGGGCGCAGGGTTGTGAGAAGAGCAGGATTAGCGATTGGCACGAGGATCGTTTACCAAGGTTGGGGCCGTGAGGATGCGTAAAACCCTAGTCCTGCTTGGTGGATGTATTGAGTGTTCTTGAGCTCTCGAACTAGCTACGGGTGTTGTGTGGTTCGAAAGAGCCGAATCCTTTTCCTGTATGCCATGGGCCTCCTTTTATAGGCGAAAGGGGCTGCCACAGTGGCACACAGGAGGTGGAAAGAGCCTACAGTGCTACGAGCTTATCGCTCGTATTACAGGACAAGATGCATTTAATGCATGGCTTAGGTGTCCCTTCACTTTATCGGGGGCGGGAGTGAGACCCGTCCCGTCCGTCGCCGCTCCTCCTTGCTTCGACACGCGCCATGGCCAGCGATGCATGTGGTGCCATGTAGGCAGGCAAGCAGCTGAGGTGGCGCGGTGGTGGAGCCTCCACGAAGATCTGCATGCAACCACGCAGGTGTGCTTAGTTGGCCTGGAAACTGCATGTTGCCATGCAGGTGCCTGCCCAGCTGGTTGGGTTGGCAGTTGCATGCGAATGGCGGCAGGGACATGGTTGGTGCAGGCCTGGCAGTGGCCGTGCTGTCGCCTCTGGCAAGAGTCTTGTCGGGTGGCCCGGCAAGGGTCTTGCTAGGTGGCCCGGCAAGGGTCTTGTCGTGGTGTACTGGCGTCCCCAACAAGGATCTTGCCGGGGGTCTTGTGGGTTTCTTCGGTAAGGATCTTGGTGAGGATTGTTTCCTCTCAACCCCTATCTGATCTTGAGCATTTTATATCTTCACAAAGATCTGCATGCCACCATGGAGGTGCCTCCCGAGCCTTGGTCCAGCGTGGTTGTTGACATTGGAAGCCGTGGGTTCAAGGGTGGCTCGCTCTGCCAGTGTGGGCGAGCTGCCCCGGCAAGGGCCTTGCTGGGGCCGCTGAGGTTGCCCCCGGCAAGGGTATTGTCGGGGAAACCTGCTTCGTCCATCTGCACTTTATGGCCTTGGTCCTTGATGTTGCCTTGTTTGTCTCGAGCCTTCGCCTTCTCTCCGGCTTCCCTCCTCTGCCTTGCCATGTGCGGCCATGGCGCGTGGCTCCGACTGCCCGTGCACAAGTAAAGGGGTCAAAAGGATAGCCCCTAATTTGTACACCGACAGGAGCCCCCGGGCCTGGGCCATACATAAGAACGACATGTTGTTGGGTCGGGCCCAGAACGATGCGTGGGCAGGCGGGGCAGATTTTACCATGGTAACTGCTTTGTCCGCTACGCTTCCCCATGACCCGTGTTGAACACGCGACATGGGGGTCGCATGCAACGTGCGTGACGGAAGCATGCTGGCGTCATCTTGTGGTGGACAGTAAAGATGCGGCTTGCGTGTCTCTTCGAGACTGCAAGGCCGCTGCTCATTTACTGCCCTTACTTGGGAACCGTCGCTCCACGCGTCCCACTGCGCCCATCCCTCGCACCATATTCGCTGAATGCACGATGCAGAGTGAATGACACGCGCGCGGGACGCGGGAAGTTGCGTGCGCGTGGGTCGATTCCCACGCGCCTTCAATGGAGCAGGGAGGGCGGTCGATGGCCCCACTTGCTGTCACTTCAACAACTGATTGGCCAAGAGGGGGTGGCCGAGCCTCGCCCCTGCCCCTTTATAAAGAGGGGAGCGGGTGGAACGGCGCCTCTCAATCCTTCGTCATCTGCCTCTCCCCATTCCCGCTTCCTCCTTTCTTCTGTCATGGCGAGGGGGCGTGGCAATGCTTCATCGGTGGCGGCGAGGGTCTCGGGTAGACAACGCACCGCTCCTCCCCGAGAGGTCATCGCGGCGGAGCCGGCCGTTAGAGGGAGGGGGAGGGGGCGAGGTCGAGGCCGTCGCGGCGCTCGAGGGAGAGGAAGACGGGGCGGCAGATCGGCCTCGCTTCCGCCAGCGGCCCCTCCTCCGGTGGAGGGCCGCGTCGGGGACAACCCTTGTGAATTCTTCATCAGGCTGCGCCACCGCCGCGCCGTCGTCTTTGCCTCCCGACTCCATTTGCGCGGGGGATGGACCAGGATCGCCGCAGGCGTTGCGGCTGCATATGAGGGGTTGCGGGAACAGCGGCACATCGGCCGACGTCGAGTTCCCCGCCCCTCACATCATGTATCTTCGGCGAGGGTGGAAAACTTTTGCCCGCATCCACAGCTTGACGGAGGGGCTCACTCTCCATTTCAAACTAATGGAGAGTGGCCTCCTCTCCGTCAAGATCTTTGGGCACTTGGGACTCGCGTAAGGTGCTGCGTGGAGAGCCCTTCCGATGATGAAGATTCCTCCTCGAGCGAGAGTGGCGAGGAAGACAACGGCAGCGATGATGAGGGTAGCGGGCGGCAAGATGACGGGTCCGACTAGGCATCGGGCGCCGCTTCGGGCGGCACCGGCGACCCCAGCATCCGTGTTGCCGGCTCCTTGAACTTCTCGGGGTTGTCTCCTTGGGCGGCTGGCGTTGGGAGGCTGTGGAAGAGGAAGAGGGCGGGCGGCAAGGCCATCAAGTCAGAGTACGCGGGCGCCGACGCCTTCGTCGCGTATTGACATCCTGCCGCCTCGTCTTCGAGCTCTTCCTCCGGCGCCGCCATCACCATCCAGCCTTTGGACGGCCACCGAGATGTTCTCTTGGTGCTTTCTGCCGCTTGTAGCTCGCCTAGGCGCCCCTTTTGCCCTTCTGCTTTCTTGCTCCATTTCCTGAGGAGAGGGACAAGAAAGGGATTACGGGCACCTTACCTCTTTTTAGTCTTGTAAGCCTTCGGGCCTTCGTTAACTTTAGAACTTGTAATCCCCTTGCTCATGTTTTTCATTTCGTATGAACTGTACCTGTACGGGACGTTTTTTGAATGAAAAAGGGATGTTTGTCGGGTTTTTCGTTCGCGGGTGGAACCCACGACTAGGAGCAAATCCTCGTTATTTTTTAAGATAAATGTTTTTTGCCCGGCAACAGGCCTTGCCATCCCCCCACTTCGCTCGACCTTTCTCATGCCCTTGGCGGAGGCAGGGATGAGGTGGGCTTAGGCTCCTCGTTTCATTTCTTTGCTGCTGGGACTACGACCAGATCCAGACCTAGGAGATAATTCTTGGGTTCGGAGAAAAGGGAGCACGGTAGCCTAGAAATAAAATGAGGTTTCACATATCCCAGTCCATAATGAAATGCATGATAGAGGATAGAGAACTTATCTGGATCTGTAGCCCCCGGCGACCTTGGCTTGCCGCAGATGGATCCTTGTTCTTGCAGCCCCCGGCAACTTTGGCTTGCCGGGGCCCAGACGCCGGTTCGTCCCCTTTCTTCCAAAATAGCTCGGCAAGAATACTTTTGTGCCCTGCAAACCAAAGAAGACAGAGAAGAACAGAGAGATGCGCACTCGACTCTAAGCTAGGGGTTAGCCGCCGCCAAGCACTATCAACCCTAACCAAGGAAGAAACTCAACCTAGCATGCATGCTACAACTTAGGGCGCCAACGCTTCATTTATTTATGCTCAGGGTCTGCGCCTGGCTTTGTACAAAGGGTTACATGCCTTGCCGGCAAGGCTTGTACAAAAGGGTGGCTTGCCAGGAGGCCCGGCAGCCGCACCTTATGGGTAAAACTTGCGGAGATGCTTGATGTTCCAGGAGTTGCTCACCGGAATGGCATCTTCGGTCTCCAGCCGGACTGCGCCGGGCCTGGTGACCCGTGTTACCCGATAAGGGCCTTCCCACTTTGGTGTCAACTTGTTGGAATTCTTGGCCGACTGAACGTGCCGAAGAACAAGGTCGCCTTCCTCAAAGCTCCGGGCATGAACCTTGCGGCTATGGTAGCGGCGCAAGGCTTGCTGGTAGCGTGGTGCTCTCACAGCCGCCCGGAGACGATCTTCCTCAAGGAGCGCCGCGTCATCTTGCCGCAATTACTCTTGCTCAAGCTCATCATAAGCGAGCACTCGAGGTGACCCGTATATGAGTTCCATGGGGAGAACTGCTTCTGCCCCATAGACCAGGGCAAAGGGTGTCTGGCTGGTTGCTCGATTTGGCGTCGTTCTGATTGACCAAAGAACCTCCGGCAACTCATCAATCCAGCGTCTTCCACTCTTGTGCAGCCTATCAAAAGTCTTCGTTCTTAAGCCTCACAGAACTTCAGCATTTGCTCTCTCCGCTTGGCCGTTGCTCCATGGATGTGCCACGGAGGCAAAACAGACCCTGCTGCCGAGATCCTCAATGTATTGCATGAAGGCATGGCTTGTGAACTGCGTGTCATTGTCGATGATGATCCTGTTGGGTACCCCAAAACGGCACACTAGTCCCTTGAAGAACTTGATGGCTGACTGCGCCGTCACCTTCCTCGCTGCTTCCACCTCTGGCCACTTTGTGAACTTGTCGATTGCAACGTACAAGTACTCAAAGCCCCCGACAGCACGGGAGAAGGGGCCCAATATGTCGAGCCACCAGACCGAGAAGGGCCAGGAGAGAGGGATAGTTTGAAGGGCTTGAGCTGGTTGATGAAGCTTCTTCGAATGGAACTGACACACTTCACACTTGGTTACTTGTGTCGTCGTATCCTGGAGGGCGGTGGGCCAGAAGAAACCTTGCCGGCAAGGGCCCTCGACCCTATGTGGGAGCCATATATGCCTCAATGTATCTCTGCCAACAGCTTTAGTCCTTCCTCCCGGGAGATGCACTTTAATTTCACCCCATTCGGTCTTTTTCTGTACAATACATTATCAATGAATTGGTACAGAGCAGACCGGTGGGCTACTCTTTCTGCCTCTTCCTGCTCCTCCGGAAGCTCTCCTTTTTGGAGGAAACGAACGGTGTGCTGCGCCCATGCCGGAGCCTGTGGCTTGACAACAAGGACCAAAGGCATCTCTTCTGCTACGGGGGCGGCTGTCTCTACGGCCATGACCTGAGGCTCTGCCGGAGTTGGTTGCCCCGTGGCAGGATCGGCATCCACGGCAACATCTTTGCTAGCGGCTCTGGGGAGCTCGGTGGGGAAGTACTTGCCAGAGCCTAGCTTCCTCCGCTTGTTCTGCCCGGTCGACGGTTCGACGGATGGTTGAGTTAACTGAAGCACAAAAGTACCTGGTTCCATAGGTAGCTTGAGGGCAGCGCGCTTTGACAGGTAGTCGGCAATGTCGTTCTCCGTTCGAGGGACATGCTCCGCTTGTATATGGTCAAAGCGCTCCTCTAGTTTCCTCACCTCATCTACGTAAGCTTCCATCAACGGGCTTTGATAATCTTTGCTGATTTTCCTGACGACGAGCCGCGAGTCGCCCCTGATGATGAGCTTTTTAACTCTGAGGTCCGCGGCGATCCTGAGACCGGCAAGCAAACCCTCGTACTCGGCGGTGTTGTTGGTTGACATTTCCCGGGGAAAGTGCATTTGGATGACATACTTGAGGTGCTCTCCGGTGGTTGCGATAAGCAACACATCAACACCGGCACCTTGCAGCGAGAAGCCCCATCAAAGTACATGATGCAATTGTGGCTCGTTTCCTTGCCGGGGAGAGTGGTCTCATGTTCCTCTTCGTCAGGCGTCGAGGTCCATTCTGCAACAAACTCCGCCAAGACTCTGCTCTGAATCGTCGAGGTACTTTCAAACTTTAAATCGAAACTTGACAGCTCCAGGGCCAATTCCACGATCCTCCCCGTTGCATCTCGGTTATGCAGTATCCGTTGCAAAGGGAGGCGGGTGACCATAGTGATTTTGTGTGTTGGAAGTAATGATGCAGCTTCCTCGAGGCCATAGGGAGGCCGAAGAGCAGCTTCTGCACACCCAAGTACCCCGACCTAGCCCCCTGCAAAAGAGGGAGCTGATGAACTAAACTGGGTGTTGTAGCATTTTCTTCTTCTGCGCCTCTTCACCCGATCGCGTGGGTCTGCGTGTCGGACGATGCTATGGATATATCATCACGAGAGTCGTCGCGATGAACCGGCACCCGCGGTGGTCGGGATGGAGGAGGGGAGTGCACCGTGGCCGCATCGCCTCCAGCCCGGCCTCCGCTGGCATGCGGTGGCCCGACGGAGTGACGGCCTATGGGTCCCGCCAACCACAACTCATCGTTGTTGGCGATGCCGACGAGGCTCTGGATGGTGGCCCTCCATTCGTCGAGCTTCTCCGCGGCGGGAAGAAAATCGAGGAGCAACTGCGCGCGTGCTAGGGCTTCTGCTGGCATGGGTGGCGGCGAAAGCTGGGTGTACCGCGTTAGAAGGAGCCGCGTCACGGCCCCGCAGCTGTTTGCCATCCCCGTCAGCACCTCGGCGCACATGCTGGCCTTCCTCATCATGTGAAGGGCGCATGTGACTCTTCCCAGGACAGCGCCCAGGGTCACCAGCAGGGCAGCGCTGCTCATCACGCACAACCTGAGAAGAGCGCATCGTGGGCGCCGGTGTTGGCGTCTTGGAGGCCGCCGCGCCGCCGTCTGGCGGGATGACGGCGCCCCTGGAGGTCCCTGCGCCGCCTGCAGGGGGGCCGACTCCGTCTCTGGAGCCCGCGACTGGTGGCTCGTCGCCTGGCATGCGAACGACGCCGCACGCCAGGCATGACTGCCAGGGTGATGTGGATGTTCGCGGGCCGCGCCACGGGTTCTCTCCGCGACTGTCCCGCTACTGGTCCGCACCGGTACTGGCAATCCGGTCCCGGACGAACTGATCACCGTGGTCGTCTTCTTCTTAGGAGCCATGGCGATGAAGAACAGCTAGGTCAACTGCTAGACCAGATTCACACAATTGCGCCCCCTACCTGGCGCGCCAAAGATGTCGGTGGGAAACGACACCTATGGGATCACAAGAATCCCTACTACGGTTGCGGGGCCGGGTTGTGAGAAGAGCAGGATTAGAAATTGGCACGAGGATTGTTTACCCAGGTTCGGGTCGCGAGGATGTGTAAAACCCTAGTCTTGCTTGGTGGATGTATTTAGTGTTCTTGAGCTCTCAAACTAGCTACGGGTGTTGTGTGGTTCGAAAGAGCCGAATCCTTTTCTTGTATGCCATGGGCATCCTTTTATAGGCGAAAGGGGCTGCCACAGTGGCACACATGAGGTGGAAAGAGCCTACAGTGCTGCGAGCTTATCGCTCATATTACAGGACAAGATGCATTTAATGCATGGCTTAGGTGTCACTACACTTTATCGGGGACGGGAGCGAGGCCCGTCCCGTCCATCACCTCTCCTCCTCGCTTCGACACGCGCCCTGGCCAGCGATGCATGTGGTGCCATGTAGGAAGGCAAGAAGCTGAGGTGGCGCGGTGGTGGAGCCTCCACGAAGATCTGCATGCCGCCAAGCAGGTGTGCTGAGTTGGTCTGGAAACTGCATGTTGCCACGCAGGTGCCTGCCCAGCTGGTTGGGCTGGCAGCTGCATGCAAATGGCGGCGGGGACATGGTTGGTGCGGGCCTGGCAATGGCCGTGCTGTCGCCTCTGGCAAGAGTCTTGTCGGGTGGCCCGGCAAGGGTCTTGCCGTGGTGCGCTGGCGTCCCCGGTAAGGATCTTGCCAGGGGTCTTATGGGTTTCTTTGGTAAGGATCTTGGTGAGGATTGTTGCCTCTCAACCCCCATCTGATCTTGAGCATTCTATGTCTTCACAAAGATCTGCATGCCACCGTGGAGGTGCCTCCTGAGCCCTGGTCCAACGTGGTTGTTGACATTGGAGGCCATGGGTTCAAGGGTGGCTCGCTCTGCCGGTGTGGCCGAGCTTCCCCGGCAAGGGCCTTGCCGGTGCAGCTGAGGTTGCCCCCGGCAAGGGTCTTGCCGGGGAAACCTGCTTCGTCCATCTGCACTTTGTGGCCTTGGTCCTTGATGTTGGCTTGTTTGTCTCGAGCCTTCGGCTTCTCCGGCTTCCCTCCTCTGCCTTGCCATGTGCGGCCATGGCGTGTAGCTCCGACTGCCCGTGCACAAGTAAAGGGGTTAAAAGGAGAGCCCCTACTTTTGTACACCGACACCTGGTAGTTGCCTTCGGTCGATTTTTAATTAATGTTTCAACTATGAACATAGGAAATGTCTGACGACGAAAAAGAATTTGGTATGTGTGAATACTACGAAGACGTGCGGCCTGTGCGACAGGCCTCACCTAATTGGTGGTAGGCGATTCAACATCAAGCTGGATGACACCTTCGAAGTGCATATAGTAAGTCACAACGACAAGTCTTTTTTCGTAATTAAGCATGACTTCTGCTTCTTTTGCTTCAACTTATAATTTTAATTTTTTACTATTCTACTAGTGTATCAACTGCCATGCAAGATTGTATGTCTTGGATAAGGTTGGTTTTAGTACTATGGAAACTATGGAGGTAAAAAGCGTTAACTTGAGGAGCGAGCATGTATATAGTTTTGCCGCAAAATTATACAATTCAGACACCTACACCCATTTTGAATGCAAACAATGGAGAGCACTATGCAAGGCTTATGCATTTGAGCCTGATATGCTTATCACCTTTGATATTCGTCCGGAAGATGATATTGAAGATACTATCGACATCTAGGTCGATGTGCAGACGCCTCCATTTCTACCATTATGTGAGTTTCTCAACCATATTTATGTGTTGGATATTGTTTATTCAAAAATAGTTGACAACTAATTTCTATTGACAGCTTATTTCCATTCAAGCAAACATGTCCGGTGCTTGGTAGACATGACCTACTACTGTCCCGGGGATGAACTAAACTGCGAGGAGATAAGTCATTATGTTTCATGGCTTGAGGGTCTTCATACTGTCAAGACAAATTATTTTCCTGAACTTGAAAAACTTAGTACTCAAAACGTGCGACCAATAGTTTTCGTACTGAACAACGGTCACATCTATTTAGGAAAGGTGGTAAGATTTTTACTATTTGTCCTTAGTGCATCTTTTGAATACATTATTTTTTAAGCTAAACTTCATTGCTAAGTATGTTACTAACATGTTCTTCAATAGGGACTCCCGATGATAGTTGTACCTAAGTGGATCGAGGCTAAAGGTCGCATGTCCATGGTTAGTATACGGCCAAGACATCCTACATTGCACATGAGTGCATTCAGGATTTCTAGAAGCGAGCAAGTCTTAATAGTCAAAGACAGGAACAAAATTGTGAAGGATCGCAGAGAAGTACTAGGGGGCAGCAATCAGAAGCGCAACCCACAATTAGAAGATAGGTTCATCTGCATGCTTCAATATGATGAATTAGGAGCGCTACACATGTTCTATGCTATTTTACCTGAGAGAGAGAGAGAGAGAGAGTAGTAGGAGTGATTAGCTAGCTAGATTGAGTGTTGGTGGTGATGACTATGATGATTATTATTAGCTAGTGTTGGTGGAGATTAGCTATGACTATGATGATTAAATAGTGTTGGTGGTAATAACTATGATGATTTTTAGCTAGTGTTGTTGGTGATGATATGATGCAAGAGTTTTTATATTAATATGATGATGATGATGATGATGATGAGTACGTTATTATATCATTGGGTGAAAGAACCGTGGATTAGTTTTAAGTGGATGGGTCCTAAGTGACCAAGTCATGGATTATCACGATAATCCATGACTTGGTCACTTAGGATCCATCCATTTAAAACTAATCCGTGGTTCTTTCATCTAGTGATTTAATAACTCATTATAATGTAAAAACAATCTCTAAATTACTACTATATGAAAACTTGTATAAAGGTGTATACGACCTAAAATTAAAAAGAAATAGAATATCGAATAGTAGTAGTGCGAGCAGTGAGAAGCGCTCACTATTAAAAAAAGACACATCCGTGACATTTTGGGCCGAACAAAATTTGTTTCTGTCATACTTATGACACTTCGATGATGATAATTGTGACAAAACCCGGTATCATCATAGATGTGGTGCTCTCCTACTTCTATGACAAAAAATCATGACAGAAAATAGGCTTTTCGTCCTGGGCGGGCCGGAGATGCGGCTGCATGACATTCTTTGGGCCGTCCATGATGGGAAAAACCGTGGTAGAAGTGAGGGCGAGGAAAATTTCGGGGAGTTCCCGGTTATGGTGGGTGGTCGGGGGCCAAGCGATGCACGTTTCTCTCATACACGTACGCACGTGTGTGCGAGGCGTTGGGCTCTAACTGAACCCGAGCGAGGAGTTGGGCTCTAACTGAACCCGAGCGATTGCACTAGCTACGTTACTGAACCCGAGTGATGGATCCCTTGCTATTAACTGAACCCGAGTGATTCCTTCACTACTATTGTAAACTGAAGCCGATCGAACCCTGCTGCCTTCTTCCCTTGATGAATAGTGAGTGTTGTTGGGGGTCTGGATGAACAGTTCTCGGTGGGGGTGGATGAACAGGACCCCGTGGTGTTGCCTCTGGATGAACATGACCCCGATCGAGCCGGTTGGGGGTGGATGAACAGGACCCCGTGGAGGGCTGGATGAACAGGACGACCTCGTGGAGGGCTGGTTGAACAGTAGCTGGTGGAGGGATGGATGAATAGTAGCCGGTGTAGGGGTGGTTGAACAGTACCCCGTGGAGAGGGTTGGTTGAACAGTAGCCGGTAGAGGAGCGCGCGGTGGAGGCTGGATGACCAGGAGCCCGTGGATGAACGGTCGCAGGTGGAGGCTGGAGGAGGTCGATGATGGATGAATAGTAGCCGGTGGAGGCTGGAGGAGCTCGACGGTGGAGATGAACAGTATCCCATGGAGTCCTGTTTTGCGGTACGCCACACCCCTTCTGATGAACAGGACCCTTGTTTCGACCGTAGCACTCCAACACAAGTCTGTTTCCTCTGTTTTGCGGTACGCCACACCCCTCCCGATCAACAGGACCCCGTTTTGACCGTAGGAGGTCCAACAAAAGTCTGTTTCCTCTGTTTTGCGATACGCCAGACCCCTCCCGATGAGCAGGATCCCGTTTCGACCATGGCCGGTCGAACACAAGGCCGTTTCCTCCGTTCTGCGGTACGCCAGGCCTCGTTTCCATCGGCTGTTCCATCCAAGCCCTCCCGATGAACACGATGACACATTCCATTCTGACCCAGCCGGTTGGCTCCCGATGAACACGATGATGACACAGTTTCTCCATTCCAACCCAGCCATGTACACGAGCCCTCGCCATACGTATGCGCGAGTAGGCATTCGAGACCCCGCCCGTATGTACGTACGAGGCCGTATTTTCTTTCTTGCACTCTGGCCGCTGTATGTACGTGTACATGCTACGTGCATGCCTCTACTACGACAGGCGCGGGCCTCTACATCGAGCAGTATGTACGTACACGTTCGCGACAAGAATGACAACGCGACGTATGCTTCGACCAGGTGGGTCCCGACTGTTAGGCACTTCCTTGTGTGCGAAGATGTAGTTGGAGGGTCCCAGCAGTCAGGGGGGCGAATCATTTTTTGCCCGTAATATGGACGCATTTCCTTGCGTGCGAAGATGTAGCTGGTGGGTCCCAGTAGTCAGGGGGGAAACATTTTTTTCACGAAATACGGTGGCCCGTCCAGTGGGTCCTTGCTGTCAGGTGGAGGAATCATTATTTTCCGTGTAATAAGGAGGCACTTCCTTGCTGCAGTCATGGACCCAGCTGTCAGCCTCTCCATGTACAGTACTCTTCCGATGAAAGTCGTTCCTTGACCACGTTGACCACGCCGTGCCGACAGCACCAGGGCGGTGGACGACGACAAGGCCTAGGAAGGGGACGACATGGAGCCACGGAAGACATGGTAGTGGATGCCCATGCGGAGAGGAGTACGAGGGTTCACTGGTTCGGCTTCGGTGTGAGGCTGCCGTCGCTGCAGAATAACATGGGGTGTGGGTTACTGGTGGGTTGTCCTGGCCAACGGTGGGAGAAGTAGGGGGCGGTGAGGCCTTCGCGGCAGCACAACCGTCTACGGGAGGCAGGATCTGGCGGAACGACCGGCGCTGCTTTGGGCAGCTGGAGCAAGAAGACCAGAGGTTGAAGAAGCACTACGGTCGTTGGATGGACATCGTACGGTCACTGGAGCTAGAATCGTTCATATTGACTAAGTTGACAAATCCCTCCATCCCTGATACGTCTCCAACGTATCTATAATTTATGAAGCATTCATGCTATTTTATTATCTATTTTGAATGATTACAGGCTTTATTATACACTTTTATATTACTTTTGGGAATAACCTATTAACCGGAGGCCCAGCCCATATTGATGTTTTATTGCCTGTTTCAGTATTTTGAAGAAAAGGAATATCAAACGGAGTCCAAACGGAATGAAACCTTCGGGAGCGTGATTTTTGGAAAGGATATGATCCGGGAGACTTGGAGTTCAAGCCAGGGAAGGCTCGAGGAAGCCAGGAGATAGGAGGGCGCGCCCACCCCCTCTGGGCGCGCCCCCTGTCTCCTGGGCCCCTCGAGGCTCCCCCGACTGACTTCTTTCGCCTATATAAGTCCATGTACCCTAAAAACATCGACATAGAAGATAGATCGAGAGTTCCGCCGCCGCAAGCCCGTGTAGCCACCAAAAACCTCTCGGGAGCCCGTTCCGGCACCCTGCCGGAGGGGGAACCCATCACCGGTGGCCATCTTCATCATCCCGGAGCTCTCCATGATGAGGAGGGAGTAGTTCACCCTCGGGGCTGAGGGTATGTACCAGTAGCTATGTGTTTGATCTCTCTCTCTCTCTCTCGTGTTGTCTCTATGGCACGATCTTGATGTATCGCGAGCTTTGCTATTATAGTTGGATCTTATGATATTCTCCCCCTCCACTCTCTTGTGATGAATTGAGTTTTCCTCTTGAAGTTATCTTATCGGATTGAGTCTTTAAGGGGGATATCACGTGCCACTTGATGTATGTTTTGGTGATCAACTTGCAGGTTCCGCCCATGAACCTATGCATAGGGGTTGGCACACGTTTTCGTCTTGGCTCTCCGGTAGAAACTTTGGGGCACTCTTTGAAGTACTTTGTGTTGGTTGAATAGATGAATCTGAGATTGTGTGATGCATATCGTATAATCATGCCCACGGATACTTGAGGTGACAATGGAGTATCTAGGTGACATTAGGGTTTTGGTTGATTTGTGTCTTAAGGTGTTATTCTAGTACAAACTCTTGCATAGATTGACCCGAAAGAATAACTTTGAGGTGGTTTCGTACCCTACCATAATCTCTTCGTTTGTTCTCCACTATTAGTGGCTTTGGAGTGACTCCTTGTTTTAGGTTGAGGTATTGTTATATGATCCATCTATGTTATTATTGTTGAGAGAACTTGCACTAGTGAAAGTATGAACCCTATGCCTTGTTTCCTACCATTGCAATACTATTTACGCTCACTTTTATCATTAGTTACCTTGCTGTTTTTATAATTTCAGATTACAAAAACCTATATCTACCATCCATATTGCACTTGTATCACCATCTCTTCGCCGAACTAGTGCACCTATACAATTTACCATTGTATTGGGTGTGTTGGGGACACAAGAGACTCTTTGTTATTTGGTTGCAGGGTTGTTTGAGAGAGACCGTCTTCATCCTGTGCCTCCCATGGATTGATAAACCTTAGGTCATCCACTTGAGGGAAATTTGCTACTGTCCTACAAACCTGTGCACTTGCAGGCCCAACAACGTCTACAAGAAGAAGGTTTTGTAGTAGACATCAAGCTCTTTTTTGGCGCCGTTGCCGGGGAGGTGAGTGCTTGAAAGTATATCTTTAGATCTTGCAATCCAATCTTTTTGTTTCTTGTTTTATCACTAGTTTAGTTTATAAAATAAAACTACAAAAAATGGAGTTAAGTTTGTCTCATACGCTTCATCTTTTTCATATCTTTCGTGAGTATGATGAAAAGGAAAACTGTGCTCAAGTGCTAGAAGAAGAAGTCTATAAAATGCTTGGTAATAGATCTTTGTATGATGAGCATGATTGCAATGTTGTTAGTATGAATTCCTTGAATATCCATGATGCTAACGATATGCAAAGCCACAAGCTTGGGGAAGCTATGTTTGATGAAGATGATATTTTTTGTCCCCCAAGTTTTGATGAGAATATTTATTATGATGAAAGCATGCCTCATATTTATGATGATTATGTTGATAAAGTGGGTTTGGAAGAGTGTCATCTTTAGGAAGTAATGATCCCACTATTTTGGAGGATGTTGAATATTATTGTAATAATTATGAAAGTGGATTTGGAGTAGGGATGGCACCCGCCGGGTTTGGGTACGGGTGGAGTTACCCCATACCCTTACCCATCCCCTTTGAGCTTACCCATCACCCGTACCCATACCCGTCAACGGGTACAATTTTTCCCCATACCCATCACCCGACAGGGTAAATGGGTACCCACGGGTATAAATACCCACGTGTGCGGACATCAACTTGAGCAAGAAATAATCAGAAACGACAACATATCAACATAATTTATAGACATCACATACTAATAAACAACAACACATCATAAAGAAAACACAATCCCATAAACAACACCACTTATTTGTATGCAGCAACACATAGTCATTTATTTTAAGTTCACAAAATCACGACAAAGTATGGAGGTAATTTGACCGTACATAAGGCCACAAAATAAGCATCCCAATAAAGTTTCGACATTGTAACTAGTTCAATTAAAATAAACTCGACCAATCCGATAGTAGCATAACGAAGACCTTGGCACAATAAGTCGTCAATCTTGAGCATAACTCGCCGAGACCATGTCTCTACATCTCAAAGGGCCAAGTCCTGGTTGGAAACATGAATGTAGTCATTTTATTAGAATTTTTCTTATAGCATATGCACTCAAATAATCTATCGGCAAAGGAAATGTGTTGGTGAATACTAACCTGCATCCCCTCTTGAATGTCTTGAAGGCAAGTCCAAAAGCTAGCATCTCCTTTATGAGCATCTAAAACACACAATTTGTAGAGATGACAAGACATGATTAGAAATAGTTAAATAAAGAGTAAGTTTGAAAAAAATTACATTATTTGCTCACCTTTGCATTTGTTTCTAAGCCAATCTTGGGAGCACATCAAAACTTCCACCATATCAGGAGTTAGGCGGCTCCTATGTTCACTAAGTATTCTGCCACTTGTACTAAAGGCCGACTCTGAAGCAACTGTTGTCACGGGAATGGCAAAAATATCTCTGGCAACCTTCCTTAATGTTGGATATCTTGTTCCAGCTACTTTCCACCAATCCAACACACTAAATACTTCTGTGTATGGCACTAGGCCATCTGCCAAGTACATATCTATTTCACCTTGCAACCGAGCTGTAGCAGGACTTTGTTTGGCGACAATGTCATTGAAAATATTCATGATGGCTGGAGCTTTCATTGAAGAAATCAATTCTTCACATGGTTTATATTCATCTACTTCCACTTCATACTCCTCTATCAGTGAATGTAATCTAGCAACTAATGCATCAACCAACTCCACACACTCATAAGAAGATGGCTCAATGCCATGAAGCATGGCAAAGCAAGCAGTCAACATGTGCCTCTTGTACCGAGGATCAAGAAGTGTAGCCATCCCCATGAGATCTTGAATGTCCGTCCAATACTTATCAAATTTAGTTGTCATTTCCTCAGAGAGTTTTTTGATAATTGGGTTGCTACAAGTGGCCCACTGTCTCATTTTCATTTTAATCTCACAGATTCTAGGGAAGTAAACATTAGCGGTCACATAATTAGTTCCGGAGAACAACTTAGTTATCTCATAGAATAAGCCAAGTCTCTCCACCATCTCTGCAGCAAACTCCCATTCTTTATCACTAGGTAAATGCTCATATTGTTTGTCAACTTGTTTTGCACGTTCAAAAACAACTCTATATGGTAAAGCTGCTTCTAGCATCATGAAAGTGGAATTCCACCTAGTTTTGCAATCAAGAATCAACTTTCTTGTTATTTTTACTTTCTTAAACTTAGCCATCTCCTCAAACTTCTCTATCCTTTTTCCTGTCGCGGTCCAATATGCCACACTTTCCCTAATGTTTTCTATAGCTGACTTCATAACATGCAATCCATCCTTAACTATAAGATTTAAGATGTGTGCACTACAACGCATATGCAGCAGAGTACCTTCCAAAGGGAGCTTCTCCTTCCCTATCTTCCCCACAATCATCTCAATTGCCTTGTCATTGGTGGTGCAGTTATCCACAGTCACTGCCATCAATTTTTCATCAATATTCCATTGAAGCAGGGAGTCATAGAGCACCTCACATATCACTTCACTTGTATGAGGAGCTGGAACATATACAAACCTGCAGTATTCAGCAACATATAGTCATAAACAACAGCATATAATAAATAACAACACATAAAAACAGCAGCACTTCATAGACAGCAACACATATTAAACAGCAGCACATCTTAGTCAGCAATACATCATAAACAGCAGCACATCATAAACAGCAGCATATGATCAGCAACACATAATATACAGCAGCACATAGTAGTACCTCATGATAACATTTCGAAGCTTCCAAGATTCATCAATGAAATGAGCTGTAATAGCCATATATCCCTTCTTTTGGTGGTCAGCAGTCCACATATCTGTAGTGATAGCAACCCTAGATTGGTTCATAGTCATGTAATCAATTGCCTTCTTTTTTTCTTCTTCATAATTTTCCACAATATCTTGCCTAAAAGACAAAAGAAGAGGATACCATATGTTACCTCCTCATTTCATAGAAGAAGGTAGACGGAAATAAATCAAATAAAACCATAGCAAGGTATACCTAAAAGTATTTCTTGTATGTAGCTTGAATAGTGGCTGAAGTGCATGAACAAACTTCCTAAAACCAGCATGTTCCACTATAGACAGTGGGTACTCATGCAACACCAACATGTTACCAAGCTCTCTTCTAGCAACCTCTTGATCAAAGGTATAGCTCTCCAAAAAAACGTTACCGTCGTCCTTAGCATTCATCCTCAATGATGGCTGACTCAATGTTTTGCCTCCCTTCGTCTTCAACATCTTCAGAGTACAAATCTTTAGGTGAGTAGCAAGATGCTTCGTGCCTGCTCTGGGTCCTGAAACAAGTTCCTTGTGACAATAGTTGCACTTTGCTTTCCATTGCCCATTGATCTTGATCTTCTTCATTTCCAACCAAACTTTAGAAGTTAGCTTCCGTTTGCCTGCTTCATTGACCTCTTCCACCTCCTGCTCCTGTCCATCTTCATCATCTGAAAGAATGACATGATCTCCATCTTCATCCATTGGGGCAGATGCATCACAAGGAACATCTACTTGGTTGCTTGAACTTGTACCACTGCAAAATGAGCATAAATGAAAAAATACATCAAATTCTTGAAGTCTTCTTAATATAATACTTGATTCTACATGTGAACTGAAAGTATGATGCTCATATATGCATCATAACATCTGTAGATATCATCTATATACAAAAAAATGTATTCATCACAGCAACTATAAATAGTTAATTTTTTGTTTTCAGCATTCTTTCTTTTCAGTCCAACGATTATATTTCCAGGAAGAGTTAATTTCGAATCATAGAGCACTTCGCATTTTTATTAACTGCAAGTCATCATTTTTCTGACCAAAACGTGCAGCTGTAGTGCTGTCTTAAATGGGCCTGAATCTTACTGTATTTTGTTTACTATAAGTAGTCTGAAACAAGTTACAATGTCTCTGCATTTTTACCCCTGGAAACTGGGAAGGTAGATGTTTACAAAATGATCTTGTACAAAAGCAGAGACGATCAGTTACCATGCCACATTAAATAGATCTAAAATATTCTGCCACCGGCCACTGCCGATTCTATCTATGTTGTTACAATGCTAAAAAATCACACAGCGAGTGATGTACTAGAACACAATTTGCTACACTTATCTCATCTCAGTAACAAATACTTCTTTTCTCAGATATACAAAAACCTCATTCATCACAGCAGCTATATACATCATGCATAGGTAGAAAATCAATACTTATTTTAACTTATATATGCACGAAAAAACATCATATCATCACATCATCTATACATCTATGTATCATCTACGAATGCACAAAATCATACATAAAATTGAAACTCACCAAGCCAATATAGCCTTGCTCTTGTTCTTGTGCTTGATGACAGTAGAGGATCGACTAAGCGGGCTAGGGCGACGTGGCCGGCTTGAAGTGTCGTAACGCTGCTGCACCTTCGACGCCGAGACAAGAGGTCCCTTACGTCGGCCGGGGGCTTGCCCCTTTCCTGGCGGATGGAGACGGATGGCACCATCCAACGACGGTGTTAGGCTTGGGATCAGGGCAGCCGTGCCATGCCCATGCTCCTAGCCGTGGTGGTCGCCGCCGTCCGACTCAGTCCGCTTGAGCGTGAGCTGCATCTCCTTCTCCCGATCGCCGTCCTCGCGTAGGCTATGGTCCTCCCCAAGGTCCATGGCGTCTGAGTGGCTGGAAGCACTGGCGACGGTGAGGTAGCCAGCAGCTGGACGCATTGGCAGCGGCGACTAGCAAAGTAGCGATGCCCGAGGAGGCGAGGAGCCCCGAGATGATCAGATGAGATGAGAGACGAGGTCACGAGGAGACGAGGAGGATATCAATCTATGTCTCTCTCAATATGGGACGTGATCACGTATTCCTTATTCGCCGAAGCCAAATCACGCTAATCACGTAGATTCTTTCCATGTACGTGCGTATGTGGGCTACAATGCTACATGTATCTCGTGGAATATATAGACTAATTTTGTGGGAAGTTAGATTGATATATGAATAGTGAAGCTGTGAAGGTCCATTAACAGATTTTACGTGGGTATATGGGTACACGGGTATGGGTTATGCTATCCCATGCCCATACCCACTGTACCCAATGGGTTTAGTATTTTTCTATTTACATACCCATGGGTATTTTTTTATCTCATACCCTTACCCTAATAGGGTTTTTACCCGCCGGGTACGCGGGTAATGGGTACCCATTGCCATCCCTAATTTGGAGAGGTCATGACTTTATTTAGTGATGAATCCACTATTTCGGAAGAGGTTCCAATCGATTATGAGAACAAAGTTGCTATCTATGATGATTATTGTGATGACTTGTATGCTATTAGGAATAACGATAACCACGGAACTTCTCATCATGAATTTAGTTTTCAATTGGATTATGCCTCACATGATAATTATTTTGTTGAGTTTGCTCCCACTACTATTCATGAGAAGAAATTTGCTTATGTGGAGAGTAGTAAATTTTCTATGCTTGTAGATCATGAAAAGAATGCTTTATGCAATGGTTATATTGTTGAATTCATTCATGATGCTACTGAAAATCATTATGAGGGAGGAACATATGCTTGTAGGAATTGCAATAATATCAAATTTCCTCTCTATGTGCTTGAAATCTTGAAGTTATGCTTGTTTTGCCTTCCTATGCTAGTTGATTATTGTTACCATAAGTTGTTTGCTCACAAAACCCCTATGCATAGGAAGTGGGTTAGACTTAAATGTGCTAGTCATATTCTTCATGATGCTCCAGTTATGTTTCAATTCTTATCTTTTATGTGAGCATCATTGCCATCATCATGCCTAGCTAGAAAGGCATTTAAGAAAAGCGCTTGTTGGGAGACAACCCAATACTTATCCTTACTGTTTTTATGTGTCCACATGATTATGCTACTGTAGTAATCATGTTTTATAGCTTTTGTTTCAATAAAGTGCCAAGTAAGACCTTTAGGATAGCTTACGGTGATAGTTATGTTGATCCTGCTGAGAATTAGAAACTTTTGCACCCAGTAAATTAGTTTTGTTAATTCACAGAAACGTTCTGCTGATCTGATTCTTTCTTCTCTGGATTTTTACACAAATTTCTAAGGACTTCCTAATTTGGTAGAATTATCGGAGTTCCATAAGTATACGTTTGGTGCAGATTACTACAGACTGTTCTGTTTTTAACAGATTCTGTTTTCTATGTGTTGTTTGCTTATTTTGATGAATCTATGAGTAGTATCGGAGGGTATGAACCATAGAAAAGTTGGAATACATTAGATATTACACCAATATGAATTTAGAATGAGTTAATTACAGTACCTAAGTGGTAGATTTATTTTCTTATACTAACGGAGCTTACGAGTTTTTTATTGAGTTTTGTGTTGTGGAGTTTTCAAGTTTTGGGTAAAGATTCGATGGACTATGGAATAAGGAGTGGAAAGAGCCTAAGCTTGGGGATTCCCAAGGCACCCCAAGGTAATATTCAAGGACAACCAAAAGCCTAAGCTTGGGGATGCCCCGGATGGCATCGGTAACTTTACTTGGAGCTATATTTTTATTCACCACATGATATGTGTTTTGCTTGGAGCGTCATTTTCTATTGTTAGTATTTGCTTGCTGTTATTTATATTTATGTTTTGCATCTTTAGTTTCAATAAAAATGTCAAGGATAGCCTTTACCATGCTTATTTTGCTAGCATACATGTTGCTGTTTGAAAACAGAAGTTTACCGCTGTTGCAAAAATTCCCTAGAAAAGTCAGAGAATGATATAATGTTGAAACCTTTTCCATATTAAGCTATGATAAATCGTATACAGCGTAGTATTTTTCTCATAATTTTTCGAGTTAGGGAAGTATTGATACTCTTGCATTCTTTATAGACTGTACTATTTTGGCAGATTGCTGTTATGTTTGCATTGTTTGCATATGTTTGCTTGTTTTATGATTCTATTTGAGGATAGGAGTATTAAATATGCAGAGGCATTTAGTATGCAATGTTGAATAATAATTTTAGTGATTTGTTACAGTAGAAAATGATAAGGTTTTGCATTGGTTTATACTAACCTATCTCACGAGTTCTTGTTGAGTTTTGTTGTGGATGAAGCTTTTGAGAAATAGAGAAACCATGATATGAGAGGAATTAAGGAGACACAAAAGTTCAAGCTTGGGGATGCCCAAGGCACACCAAGATAATATTTCAAGAAGTCTCAAGCATCTAAGCTTGGGGATGCCCCGATAGGCATCCCACCTTTCTTCTTCAACAACTGTCGGTTAGTATCGGTTGAGCCTAAGTTTTTGCTTCTTCACATGAGTCGTGCTATCCTTGGAATGCCATTTTATTTTGTTTTGCTTGCTGTTTGAATGAAATACCAATATCTGAAATTCTTTAATTAGAGAGAGTCTTCATATAGCTACATAATTATTTAGCTACTCATTGATCTTCACTTATATCTTTTTGGAGTAGTTTGTCATTTACTCGTGTGCTTCACTTATATCCTATGAGTAAATGGTTCAATGAGTTGAATGTCATAAATCTGAAATTATATATGTTTCATTTGCTTATCCCATGGGGAGTAATGACTTCACATCTAAGAAGTAGAGGTTGTAAATTTATTGAAGGTTAGCAAGCATTGTATTGGTCATTTGAACAATTCATGAAATAATATTGAAGGAAGAGAGATTTCACATATAAATATACTATCCTAGACATATTTTATAATATTGAGCACTCAGTAGGTATGACATGCTAAAGAGTTGATGTCGGACAAGGAAGACAACGTAACGGGTTATGTTTTCTCACATCTCAGTTAAAGTATATTGTTATGGATCATTCAAACATGTTGAGCTTGCCTTTCCCCCTCATGCTAGACAAATTCCTTGCACCAAGTAGAGATACTACTTGTGCTTCCAAATATCCTTAAACCCATTTTTTCCATGAGAGTCCACTATACCTACCTATGGATTGAGTAAGATCCTTCAAGTAAGTTGTCATCGGTGCAAGCAAAAAAATTGCTCTTTAAATATGTATGATCTATTAGTGTGAAGAAAATAAGCTTTATATGATCTTTTTATGGAAGCAATAAAAGCGATGGAGTGCATAATAAAGGTCCATATACAAATGGCAATATAAAGTGATGTTTTTTGCATTAAGATTTTGTGCATCCAACCATAAAAGCGCATGACAACCTCTGCTTCCCTCTGCCAAGGGCCTATCTTTTACTTTATGTCGTTTACTATATGCAAGAGTCAAGGTGATCTTCACCTTTCCCTTTTTCATTTTTATCCTTTGGCAAGCACCTCGTGTTGGAAAGATCCTGATATATATATCCAATTGGATGTAAGTTAGCATGAACTATTACTGTTGACATCACCCAAAGGTGAATACGTTGGGAGGCAACACTATAAGCCCCTATCTTTCTCAGTGTCCGATTAAAACTCCATAACCATTAGTATTGCGTGAGTGTTAGAAATTGTAGAAGACTATATTATAGTTGAGTATGTGGAGTTTGCTAAATCAAAGCTCTGACATAGACCCTTCCTGAAAATAAGATGAATTGTAATTGTTTGATGACTGAGAATGAAGTTTGCTAGTTTTCAAGAAAGTTTATGGTCTATGCTTTAACATGTGAGTTGCTCGTTGCTTGTTCGTGAGAAGTTTTATGAGATGAACTACTGTTATGACATGTAATCATGCTATAAAAGGTGACTGGAATTATCATTGATCAAACTTGTGCACCTGCTAGCATTCACACTTCATAAATTCTTTCTTTTATCATTTACCTACTCGAGTACGAGCAGGAATTAAGCTTGGGGATGCTGATACCTCTCCAATGTATCTATAATTTATGAAGCATTCATGCTATTTTATTATCTGTTTCGAATGATTACGGGCTTTATTATACACTTTTATATTACTTTTGGGACTAACCTATTAACCGGAGGCCCAGCCCATATTGTTGTTTTATTGCATGTTTCAGTATTTCGAAGAAAAGGAATATCGAACGGAGTCCAAACGAAATGAAACCTTCAGGAGCATGATTTTTGGAAAGGATATGATCAGAGAGACTTGGAGTTCAAGCCAGGGAAGGCTCGAGGAAACCAGGAGATAGGAGGGCGCGCCCACCCCCTCTGGGCGCGCCATTGTCTCCTGGGCCCCTCGAGGCTCCCCCGACCGACTTCTTTTGCCTATATAAGTCCACGTACCCTAAAAACATCGACATAGAACATAGATCGGGAGTTCCGCCACCGCAAGCCTCTGTAGCCACCAAAAACCTCTCGGGAGCCCGTTCCGGCACCCTGCCGGAGGGGAACCCATCACCGGTGGCCATCTTCATCATCCCGGCGCTCTCCATGACAAGGAGGGAGTAGTTCACCCTTGGGGCTGAGGGTATGTACCAGTAGCTATGTGTTTGATCTCTCTCTCTCGTGTTCTCTCTATGGCATGATCTTGATGTATCGCGAGCTTTGCTATTATAGTTGGATCTTATGATGTTTCTCCCCCTCTACTCTCTTGTGATGAATTGAGTTTTCCTCTTGAAGTTATCTTATCGGATTGAGTCTTTAAGGATTTGAGAACGCTTGATGTATGTCTTGCCATGCGTATCTGTGGTGCCAATGTGATATCATGTGCCACTTGATGTATGTTTTGGTGATCAACTTGCGGGCTCCGCCCATGAACCTATGCATAGGGGTTGGCACACATTTTCGTCTTGACTCTTCGGTAGAAACTTTGGGGCACTCTTTGAAGTACTTTGTGTTGGTTGAATAGATGAATCTGAGATTGTGTGATACATATCGTATAATCATGCCCACGGATACTTGAGGTGACAATGGAGTATCTAGGTGACATTAGGGTTTTGGTTGATTTGTGTCTTAAGGTGTTATTCTAGTACAAACTCTTGCATAGATTGACCCGAAAGAATAACTTTGAGGTGGTTTCGTACCCTACCATAATCTCTTCGTTTGTTCTCCACTATTAGTGGCTTTGGAGTGACTCTTTGTTTCAGGTTGAGGTATTGTTATATGATCCATCTATGTTATTATTGTTGAGAGAACTTGCACTAGTGAAAGTATGAACCCTATGCCTTGTTTCCTACCATTGCAATACCGTTTACGCTCACTTTTATCATTAGTTACCTTGTTGAGTTTATAATTTCAGATTACAAAAACCTATATCTACCATCCATATTGCACTTGTATCACCATCTCTTCGCCGAACTAGTGCACCTATACAATTTACCATTGTATTGGGTGTGTTGGGGACACAAGAGACTCTTTGTTATTTGGTTGCAGGGTTGTTTGAGAGAGACCATCTTCATCCTATGCCTCCCACGGACTGATAAACCTTAGGTCATCCACTTGAGGGAAATTTGCTACTGTCCTACAAACCTGTGCACTTGCAGGCCCCACAACGTCTACAAGAAGAAGGTTGTGTAGTAGACATGAATCCCCGTCAACTTAGTAGGCCCACAAGTCAGCCTCCCACTATGCTGAGTCCCAGCTAGCAGGGGGGTATTCTTTTTTGTGCATAATAAGGAGGCACTTCCTTGCATGCGAAGATATAGCTGGTGGGGTCGACCTGTCAGTAGGGGGACGTTTTTTTCACGAAATACAGAGGCCCTTCCAGTGGGTCTCAGATGTCAGCTAGGGGAATCATTATTTTGCACGTAATAAGGAGGCATTTCCTTGTGTGCCGCCATGGACCCAGCTATCAGCCTCTCCACGTCCAGTCCACGTCCGATGGAAGTCGTTCCTAGACCAAATTGACCATGCCGCACCGAGAGCACCAGGGCGGTGGACGACGCCGAGGCCTAGGAAGGGGACGACGCAGAGCCGGGGAAGACGCGGCAGTGGATGCCCATGCGGAGAGGAGTACGAGGGTTCACTGGTTCGACTTCGGTGTGAGGCTGTTGTCGACGCAGAATAACAGGGGGTGTGGGTGAGTGGAGGGATGGCCTGGCCAGCGGTGGGAGTAGTAGGGGCGGTGAGGCCTCCGTGGAAGCATAGCCAGCCACGGGAGGCAGGAGCAGGCGGCACGCCCGGCGCTTCTTTGGGCGGCTGGAGCAAGAAGATTAGAGGTTGAAGAAGCACGACGACCGTTGGATGGACATCGTACGGTCACTGCAGCTAGAATCGTTTATATTGACTAAGTTGACAAAGCCCTTGGTACGCGTCAACTTAGTAGGCCCATAGGTCAGTCTCCGCGAAACGGTGCGCCCTAGATGTCAGGGGGAGGAATCATTTTTTGGGCGGCTGAAGCTAGAATATCCGAGATTGAAGAAGAAGCACGACATTCGTTGGATGGATATCCAACGGCCACTGCTGCTAGAATAGTGTGTTGACTATAAGTTGACAAAGCCTTGCATATGCGTCAACTTACTTGTTTTTAGTGGACGCGTCAACTTAGTAGGCTCACAAGTGTGTGGCAGAGAACTTATAGCCCATTTGTGATTTGTAAGAATGTACAACCCATTTTTGAATTCTAATGGAATTTACTACAGCCCATTTATAGTTTGTTAAAAGTACAACCCATTTTCTAGCTAGGACAACGATTAATAATTTCAACCAGCCATTCAAAACAAAATTCAATAAAATTTCCCCCATTTTGATGGGATCCGAAATATTTTTATCCCAAAATTTCTAGTCAGATTAAATACAATTTCAATATAAATTTGTATTACATAAAAATCCAACGAAACATTGCGCGCACAACAATTAATGAAATTAAAATTTTCAAAATCCAAAAATAATATTTTATAAACTAATTACGTGTTTGGTGCATTTTTTATAGTTACCGCCCAATTTTTATAATTACATCCCATTTATTATTTCTTAAAGCCCATTTTCCTGTTAAGCCCAATGCATCCCTCCTAGGATAGACTTGCAGCCCAGCGGGGCGGAGAACAACAAGTTGACCTTGCCTGGGTATTCCTCAAAAAAAAAGTATAGCTGGGCTAGCCATTTTCAGCTTGAAAATAATTAATATCTGGGCTGGATATCTGGCCTGGACTAGACGGGCCACAGCCCGCCCAGTTAATACCCTGCTCTATGCTCTCCTTTGAACAACAACAAAAACATCGCTCAAGAAAAACTCGGCAGTGCTCACACCTCAAAAACACAAATAATGCTCGAGTTGCTTGGTCCCAGCTGTCGGTCGCTCCTTGCGCATTTCTCTCGTTTATTGACTACATAGGTTGACAATGGTGTGGGACCATGATGTCAGGAAACCAGGAGGAAGCAAAAAAATTATAGTTGTACACAATAAGGAGGCACTTGCGTACGTACGGCTATGGCCCTAGTGGGTCCCTACTGTCATCCAGTCAAAATAAAGTCATCTCCTGAATCCTCATGTTCGTTGACCATGTTGACAATGCTCGGTGCCACGGCGAGCGCAACAACTCGAAAGACGACGGAGAGGGCCTCGCGGGCCCTACAAATGGTTTGATACAGCGCCCGCTGCTCATTCAGGAAGCCAGGATCATCGGACACCTATGAGCACCTTTGAGAGACTGAGATGGCATGAAACAGTAAGGCCGCGCTTGGGAGCTCTGGTTTATTTCACACCTGTATTAAGATACAAGTGTAATTTACTCGTCATCGGAAACAACGTGTAAAATACAGGCATAATGAAACCGAGGGCCCGAGGTCTGTAAGTAAAACCGGCGGGTTATGAGTGTAATTTGAGACACCAGTGTATATTTTACTAGTCAAAATTGACCAACCAAGCGCTTCGCCCGAGACCATCTGCTTTTATTTACAAGCGTCAGTTTTACAAGCGGTTTTGGTTGGAAAATGATGATCCAATCATGGCCTAAGATGATGAGTTGGTTGGAAGATCTTATGGTTTCACGTCTAAGCTACCTGACTTGTCGTATAGGCTATGAATGAAACATAAGACGATGAACTTCTTAAGCATAGAAACAACAGAAGAGGATGATCTTCTTAACATGCAAATCACTGGCATTAGATCAACATGCAAGAAAATACGAAGCTTTATTCTCAGGAGGCATGGTGAACAGCTCGTGATGCCACATGCCAAAACATTCTAAGCTCAACTTTGCAATCAAACACACAAGGCCTGGCATTACATAGACAATATTCAGAACAAACTCTTAAAATACCTTATATAAGTCAACATTCATGTGACTATGCATCTCAGCAGAGTAACTATTTACTTCTAACTGAACACATGAATAGGAAAAAACGATCGACGCTACTCACAGCAAAGGGTGTCCCACCCAAAAAATATCAAATGCATGTCTTCTGGCTAACATCAATGAGCAAAATTTGACAAGGTTTTCCAATTCCAATATATTAAACTAGTGTCTTCTTGCTAACATCAATGATTAAACTTTGACAAGCTTTTCCCATTCAAAATATGTAATGCCTATGATTGTGGAACGGGCAGGGTTTTTCATCAGTTTGTCAGCTAATAGTCCGCTGGCTCAAGGTGACAATGAATGATTAGAGAACCATTCAATATATTGTGCATGATGAAGTATTATGGAGGACACAAACCATCTCAACATTTTGTGCAGTTCCACTATAATCAAGCTGAGCAACCGTGTGGATTTCGTATTTATATGCTGCAAAAAACAAAGACACATCAGCACACATACGAATATTGGCCCCAGTGTCAACCCACCAATCGGTGGACTAACAAACTGAAAGTACGGTAAATAGATTACCATACCCAGATGCCCCATCATTCTTGCTTAGAATGACATTGACAGACTTGGAGTCCTGTCATGGCTTCTTGTACTTGTTTGGGCACTTTTTGCCCAGTGCACTCCACGTGTTGTAGAGTTTCCTATGCTCTCTGCAGACTAGTCATGTCACTAGCGTCTACTAATACTCTGTAAAGCTTCTCGATCATTCCTTTTGTAATGTAGCACAAACAATGACTGCTTCTTTCTGCAAAGTGGTAAGACCAACTGGACCCAGTAATGCAGTAGTTTGCCTTAGACACATTGGCTCCTTTTGTGCAGTTCAACTAAAATCAAAGTCGGAATAAAACCAAGATTTAATTTTGATATCCCTATAAGCAGCAATAGGTATAAGGGAACCAATTACTGAGAAATAACGGTTGATGACTTGTACTCCTAGAAGAAAAACATCTACCGATCTACCTTATCTTAATGGGAAACAAAGCAGGAGAGTAGCAATTCTCCATCAGTGTGATTCATTCATATTAACTGAGACAATATCTTAACAATGCCTTGTTTCAACATGTATAAAGAATGACAAAGCAGAAAAGTACCATTCCTAAAACAATGTGACTGATTCATTTTAACAGAGACATTATCTTAACAATACCTTGGTTAAACATGTAGAAAGAACTACAAAGCAGGATAGTACCATTCCTAAAACAATGCGACCGATTCGTTTTAACAGAGGCAAAAAAGGAATCAATTACTGGCCAATAAATGAGGATGAAACATGCGGCCACAAAAATGGTAATCTGCCAATCCCTAACAAGTGTTGCAGTTTTGAACTAAGATCCAGTAGTTAATTAATTCTGAGAGTGGCATTGCTTAATTTTACCAGCGGCATTAGATTAACAAAAAGCATAAACAGTTCCAGGGGAGAGTGGGCGCAACAACAACATGTGCTTCCATCTACTTATAAAGGGGGTGATGTAGAGTTTTGTTGTAACAAAGAAACAAGCATCATGTTGGGTTGGAACAATTTTTGCTCACTTAATGGTAAAAGACAGCAGTTCAATAGCTTCAATTCAACATTTATCCAAAATAGTACCAATACAAGTAGCACAATATCTCAAAGCACACTGTAACATCATGTGGATGAAAGTCGGTACTGACCTTTCTTGACCAAGATTTGAAACAGCTCGTGACGAGGACTTGAAGAAATCACAAAACATATATGAAAATCTGATCTCCTTTTGTGCAGTTCCACCAAAATTAAGCAAAGTCGCTGGTGTGACATTCAAGTTGAACTGCACAAAACACTATTAAAAGAAAAGTGTTTCGCGTAGCGAAGCAAAAGTCGCAATAGCAACAAGATGAATAGATATCCCTATTTTAACAGAGGCAAAAAAGGAATCAATTACTGGCAAATAAAGGAGGATGAAACATGCGGCCAAAAAAATTGTAATCCCGCGAATCCCTAACAAGTGTTATAGTTTTGAACTAAGATTCAGTAGTTAATTCTGAGAGTGGCATTGCTTAATTTTACCAGTGGCATTAGATTAACAAAAAGCATAAACAGTTCCAGGGGAGAGTGGGCGCAACAACACCATGTGCTTCCATCTACTTATAAAGGGGGTGATGCAGAGTTTTGTTGTACCAAAGAAACAAGCATCATGTCTGGGTTGGAACAATTTTTGCTCACTTAATGGTAAAAGACAGCAGTTCAATAGCTTCAATTCAACATTTATCCAAAACAGTAACAATACAAGTAGCACAACATCTCAAAGCACACTGTAACATCATGTGGATGAAAGTCGGTACTGACCTTTCTTGACCAAGATTTGAAACAGCTCGTGAGGAGGATTTGAAAGAAATCGCAAAACATATATGAAAATTTGATCTCCGTTTGTGCAGTTCCACCAAAATTAAGCAAAATCGCTGGTGTGACATTCAAGTTGAACTACACAAAACACTCTTAAAACAAAAGTGTTTCGCGTAGAGAAGTAAAATTCACAATAGCAACAAGTTGAATAGATATCCCTTTTTAATAGAGGCAAAAAAGGAATCAATTACTGGCAAATAAAGGAGGATAAAACATGCGGCCACAAAAATAGTAATCCCGCGAATCCCTAACAAGTGTTACAGTTTTGAACTAAGATTCAGTAGTTAATTCCGAGAGTGGCATTGCTTAATTTTACCAGCGGCATTAGATTAACAAAAAGCATAAACAGTTCCAGGGGAGAGTGGGCGCAACAACACCATGTGCTTCCATCTACTTATAAAGGGGGTGATGCAGAGTTCTGTTGTACCAAAGAAACAAGCATCATGTCTGGGTTGGAACAATATTTGCTCACTTAATGGTAAAAGACAACAGTTCAATAGCTTCAATTCAACATTTATCCAAAACAGTATCAATACAAGTGGCACAACATCTCAAATCACACTATACCATCATCTGGATGACACCAAGATTTGAAACAACTCGCGAGGAAGATTTAAAACAAATCTCGATCTCCTTTTGTGCAGTTCCACCAAAATTAAGCAAAGTCGCCGGTGTGACATTCAAGTTGAACTGCACAAAACACTCTTAAAACATAAGTGTTTCGCGTAGCGAAGCAAAATGTCGCAATACCAACAAGTTGAATAGATATCCATGTTTTAACAGACGCAAAAAAGGAACCAACTACTGGCAAATAAAGGAGGATGAAACATGCGGCCACAAAAATGGTAATTCCGCCAATCCCTAACAAGTGTTGCAGTTTTGAACTAAGATTCAGTAGTTAATTCGAAGAGTGGCATTGGTTAATTTTACCAGCGGCATTAGATTAACAAAAAGCATAAACAGTTCCAGGGGAGAGTGGGCGCAACAACACCATGTGCTTCCATCTACGTATAAAGGGGGTGATGCAGAATTTTTTGTAACAAAGCAACAACCATCATGTATGGGTTGGTACCATTTTTGTTCGTTACTTAATGGGAAAAGAGAGCAATACAATAGCTTCAATTCAACATTTATTTAAAACAGTACCAATACAAGTACCACAACATCTCAAAACACACTGCATGGTCATGTGGATGAAGGCAAGTACCAACCTGTCATGATGCACACAAGATCACCTACGAATCTGCAAACACGAAGAGGAAATCCAATCTTGTTTTACATAGTTGCACTAAAATCAAGCAAAGTCGCCGGTGTGACATTTAAGTTTGCTATAGAAACAAGTTGAATAGATATCCCTGTTTTAACAAAGGCAAAAAAGGAAACAATTACTAGCCGATGAAGGAGGATGAAACAAACGGTCACAAAAAGAAGCATCTAACTTATCTTGATGGAAAACAAAGTAGGACAGTAGCATTTCTAAAACGGTTGCATTGATTCATATTAACAGATACATTCTCTTAAAACAACATTCGTTAAAATTTTTAATTTACTTTTAACAATGGCATTGCTTCAATTTTCCAGCGGCATTCTTAGATTAACAACAACAAAATAGTTGTATGAGACATGGGACATGGGACATACCAGCACCATGTGCGTCCACACGTATAAATGGGTGATGCAGAGTATGTAGCCAAGCAACTTATCTGCGTTGGTCCCATATTTGTTCTCTTTGAACCTTTTTCCTATGTGAGGGCAGCAAATCTTGTCCTGCACAAACTACCCGACTGATACGTCTCCAACGTATCTATAATTTTTGATTGATCCACGCTATTATATTACCCGCTTTGGATGTTTAGTGTTTTACTCTACATTTTTTTATCATTTTTGGGACTAACCTACTAACCGTAGGCCCAGCCCAAATTGTTGTTTTTTTTCCTATTTCAGTGTTTCAAAAAAAGGAATATCAAACGGAGTCCAAACGGAATGAAACCTTCGAGAGCGATCATTTTGGAACAAATGCAATCCAGGAGACTTGGAGTGGACGTCAAGAAGCAACCGAGGTGGCCACGAGGGTGCCCGGCACGCCCTAGGGGGGGGCGCCCCCACCCTCGTGGGCCCCTCGAGGCTCCACCGACCTACTTCTTTCTCCTATATATATCCACGTACCCCGAAAACATCCAGGAGCATCACGAAACCCTATTTCCACCGCCGCAACCTTCTGTATCTGTGAGATACCATCTTGGAGCCTTCGCCGGTGCTCCGCCGGAGGAAGAATCAATCACGGAGGGCCTCTACATCATATCCAAGGCATCTCCAATGAGTTGTGAGTAGTTTACCACAGACCTTCGGGTCCATAGCTATTAGCTAGATGGCTTCTTCTCTCTCTTTGAATCTCAATACAAAGTTCTCCTTGATCTTCTTGGAGATCTATTCGATGTAACTCTTTTTGTGGTGTGTTTGTCGAGATCCGATGAATTGTGGGTTTGTGATCAAGTTTATCTATGAGAAATATTTGAATCTCCTTGAATTCTTTTATGTATGATTGGTTATCTTTGCAAGTCTCTTCGAATTACCAGTTTGGTTTGGCCTACTAGATTGATCTTTCTTGCAATGGGAGAAGTGCTTAGCTTTGGGTTCAATCTTGCGGTGTCCTTTCCCAGTGACAGCAAGGGCAACAAGGCACGTATTGTATTGTTGCCATCGAGGATAAAAAGATGGGGTTTATATCATATTGTTTGAGTTTATCCCTCTACACCATGTCATCTTGCCTAATGCGTTACTCTGTTCTTATGAACTTAATACTCTAGATGCATGCTGGATAGCGGTCGATGTGTGGAGTAATAGTAGTAGATGCAGGCAGGAGTCGGTCTACTTGTTGCGGACGTGATGCCTATATACATGATCATGCCTAGATATTCTCATAACTATGCACTTTTCTATCAATTGCTTGACAATAATTTGTTCACCCATCGTAATACTTATGCTATCTTGAGAGAAGCCACTAGTGAAACCTATGCCCCCCGGGTCTATCTTTTATCATATTAGTTTCCAATCTACTTTATTTTGCAATCTTTACTTTCCAATCTATATCATAAAAATACCAAAAGTATTTATATTATCTCATTATCTCTATCAGATCTCACTTTCGCAAGTTACCGTGAACGGATTGACAACCCCTTTATCGCGTTGGTTGCGAGGTTCTTGTTTGTTTGTGTAGGTACGAGGGACTTTTGAGGAGCCTCCTACTGGATTGATACCTTGGTTCTCAAAACTGAGGGAAATAATTACGCTACTTTGCTACATCACCCTTTCCTCTTCAAGGGAAAACCAACGCAATGCTCAAGAGGTAGCACCGACCCCCCAGTTTCTTTCCCTTTTCAACAAAGAGATCGGTTCCTTACAAATGTGTGTACTGGGTTACCCCCTTTTTCCCTTTTCGACTAACAAAGCGGCTGGATAGCCAGTCTATACTACTTTCCCTCCCTCCTTTCCTCATTGAACCACGTCCTAGATTCATGCTCCACCCCACCGCACCCTTCTTTCCTCTTTGAAGCAAGACCTAGATTCGATTACAGAATCGAAAAAGATCCGCATGCAGCTAGAGCAATGGCGGTTTCAAAGAAACTTATACCTTAGGGTCGTCGGGATGTGGCAAGGCGAGCGACAGGAGGCCAGATCTGCCCACACCATGTACGGCAGCGAGAAAGAAGGGGTCGGTGGCCCTCCCGCACAGGCGCTGGGTGAAAGAGAACAGCGCAGCTGGCAGTGGATTGCCTCCCTTGCCGAAGGCGATAGAGTGAATGTTGTACCTCCTCCCCTTCCCGATGCGACGGGATCCGGACGCCTCCTTCACCAGCTGCGAGGGAGGGGGGAGAGAGAGACAAGAGGCCAATGCAGTCTTGTTTAGATCTGGTGAAGAGGGTGAGAGACTGTGAATATATCAAACCCTAACAAAGGAACACTGAGCCTCCAGCTTGTATATATATATGTAATGCGGCGAGAGTGTGGAGAGTGCGAACCCTAGCAAACAAGCGCTGAGGCTCCAGCTTATATAGTACTACATATATACTATAGTACGGACTGAGCTCCAGTGCCTTAATTGCACATTCTTTTGGCTGTATGACAGGTGGGACAACCACATTTTGGGCCCACCTGTCATAAACCCAAAGGCAGGTGCACTAAGTCAATGAAGTTGCGTCCATATAGTACTCATGTATACTACTAATATATAGTGGAGTGGTTTTCTTATTCTCTCCATAACAATTGCTTTAAATTGTGTAAGTACAAAATGAAACTCTTTATTGACGTACCAGTGAAGAAAACTACTACTTCCTATGAACTAACGATCCACGCATCCTGGTCGCACTTCATGTCCTTCACGTGCGGCACTCCCTTAAGTGAACAACCACACATGCGCCAAATTATCGGAAATGTGTGAGAGTGTGTACAAATAAAGAATTTTAATTTCAATTATCGGGAAGGTTTGAGAGTATGTACAGTTTTCCCTCTCTCAATAATTATGGTTTGTTGTGTTCGGCTTAAACTTGCTCAAACTTTGCAAAGTTTGACTCCAGTCAAATCTAAATGCGGAGTAAATAAAAATGGATGGCTACTACGTCCATCCGGATTTTTAGTCCACACCATTTTTAATCAAAGTTAATAGCTAGACAAATAAAATTACAAGGGAGCTGAAGACAAAGTTGTGAGAAGGCTTAGGAATCAATACAAAACTTATGCTCTTAGTACCAACGCCGATCCTTCTTCGAGGAAACATTTGGTTCATAGCTAATTGTGTGATAAAATTGCACCAACATGAAAGACGACTGCATATCCAACGCAACCAAGGTGAACTGATGAAGGATATCATCTTTGTGGGCAACAAGCAAAGAGCACTGATGGAAGACAGCTTGTTTTTCATTGAAAATCGATCAGCTTCACCAGCCGATGCAACCATGAGGCACAACCATGAGCATCGATGGGTCATCGTGGTGATGCATCATCCATTTGGCATCAAGTTTGGGTGAGGCACAGTTTGACCAATCCACATTGTGGTTTGTTTCTTCTCAGTAATCTAGCTCGAGGAAGGAAGAACCACGTGGCAAAGTACAGTGAGGCGGAACAACAATGGCCATCCAATTTTGTGCAGTTCCACTAAAATTGAGGAAGACATGCCCGGGTATGGAGATACGCATCGCTGTTTGCAAAAATATAAAAAAGGGATATAGTGTTGTTACTTTGTTTTGGCAGTGGTATAAGATTAACAATGACATCTCAATTGTCAATAAGAATTAATGAATAGTACACCAACAAACAGAAGCATCATGATTATCTTGATGGGAACTAAACCAGGATACCCAAGAAAAAAAGCATTTCTTCATTTAACCAATGATAGTATTAGATTAGCAGCAGCAATAGGAGCATAGGGACTATGACCGCACAACCACCATGTAATTTTTTTGCCGAAACAACATGTATACCTCCACCAAGGCATAAATCAGGACAACTTTTCGAGTGGCATTTCCTCTATAATAGTAGGTGATGTTGGACCAGCCGACGAACCCTAGCTACTATACATGTGGAGCTGGGGAGTAGTCGCATAGAAGAAAAACCGCATGCAACGACCTGGGGAGCTAGACCAGCACAAGAAGTTATACCTCAGGTAGGCGGGCGGGCGGGATCTGCCCACACGACGGCAGCGAACAAGGGCACGGAGGACCTTCGTCCGCGCCAGCGCCGACTCCAAGAGGATGGTGCACTTTGGCTTCCTCCGACAGCGACAACGTCAACGCTGCACCTCCTCACCTCCCGCAGCGGACGGGAGAGATAGAGTGGACACTATCATCTTGTTTTGATATGGAGAGGGTGAGAGAGCGAGATGTGAGAAACCCTATCAAACAAGAGGCTATATATACAATGGAGTAAAAAAATCTCTCCATAGCAGTGGTTTTAAATAGAATACGCCCGTTCCCGGAAAAAAGAAACAAAAACTGGCGGACAATTTTTTAACGTACCAAGAAAGAAAACTCGATCAAAAGCACGCCACCGCTTCCAGGTCGCGAGAGTCGTCGCGCACACACACATAGACATAGACATGCATATCCGTGTTTACGTAAAATTCCATCTCCATCTCCATCTCCAATCATATTTGTCCAAGTGGCACATTATTTACGTTGTTAATTATATACGCAACAATATTAACGTACAACATCTCTTGTTTGCGGGCGTCCAGACCGCTGCCACGCCCGCTCCTGACCAACCCGAACCCTCTTCATCACCCGCCCGTTCTTCCCGCTCAAAACGGTCGGTGCCGCATTCATGCCCGGCCAGAGCAGACGTGACCTCTCACTAGCGTCGGCATTGAAGCGGTGTGCCGGCCGAGAGAGCATCGCCCATGCCGCTTCCCGGTGAATGCATCTGCTCCGCGTTCCAAGGTCGCAATAGCCAGCCACAACATGCATGTAAAAAGTTCTTGGGAGTCCGTGCTATAGCTAGTTGTCCTCCTCCAACTCTTCAATCTCTTCCAGTAGTGCTAGTACTCCATGGCGCGATCCATCGACAAGCAGGCGGATAAGTTATCGTATATTCGGCTTGCGGTGAGTGGCATGCCGAGCGACCGTGTGGGGTCGAGCCGTGGAGGAGGGTGACATGAACGTGACATATGTGATTTAAATGTTGGTTTATCTTGATGGCGCAATCCAACGAAACGAAACGTTGGTTTCTCTCCGTTTCCATTTTTTTCTCTGGAAAAATGGAAACTTCCCGCTCCATTTTCATTCCTACTCCAAGGTTGTCCCGTCACAATATTCCATCAAATACAAAGGAAAACTAACATGCATGCCGATACATCTCAATGATTCACAAATCATAGCCAATATTTACTTCACAACTAAAGACAAAAGTTGTGAGAGCGTGTACAAAAGAAAAACTACTGATGGGGTCACTACGACTTAAACCCTAAACAGGATTTAATTTCTAGGCTAGGTAGAACCTGTCGAAGGAAAGACGGCTGGCACCCTCGGATCATACGATGCTTTTGTGCAGTTCCACTAAACTCGAGCTGAGCATCCCTGATGGCAAAGATATTGAAGAAGTGTGATTAGAATAATAGTATTGGCACTAGTTCATGAGACATAAACTCATCACAAAAAGAAGCCGGTAGAAGTAGAGAAAGATCGACATGGAGATGGAGCTACGTGGGGAGCTGCGGCAGTGGAGCAAGCCGGCTCCCAAAGGAAGATGTACTACCTCGGGCGTCGTGTTGTAGCTAGAAGGGCGGTTGAGACACGGCATCAGCCCATACCGCGGGGACCCCCGATTGGGACGCACCAACTGTGGATTTTCTCCCTCGCCGATGTCGACCGCGTCTACGAAGAACATTGTTCCCTTTCCCCGGCGGCGGGATCAGGCCGGATATGTGACCAGCGGTGTGGCCACCGTTGTTCTATGCTTGTGAAGAGAGCAACCCAAGCAAGCATGCTTGTAGCTTAGGCTCCTACTAGTGTATATATAGTGGTTTTCTTTTTCTCTCCATATCAACCATTTTATATTGCGTACATGTCATTGAAGAGTGAAATGATGGTTGCTTCTTCCGACTAACTTACTGTGTGATTTGACTGCTTCTTAGTGGATCCTACACGTACTCCCCCTACGTGTATGACCGTTCTCGAGTCTCACTTGTACTTATCTCTATTTTCTTGCATGACACATAGACAAGATGCGCATAGAGGAATTTTTTTACTCCACGTTGTTACGTAGTACTGTACTACTAGTACCTACTCCCTACTTCTGGTTCACTACGGGTACTCCCTCCGTCCTGGCTTATTGGTCCCCTTTGTACTCAATTCATGGGCTCGTTTTCCTCAAGAAAATTGTCTTTACCAACGTATTAATATTGGGAATGCATGCGTGAACAACGAATGATTAAACCTTGCATGCAACATTTTGACAAAGCATTGACTTATGAACATGTGAATGTAAGGGACTATAACCTCGTGCATGCACGCAATAGTCACACGTACACATGGACGCAAAAACGCGCATGACGCCCTAATGCATGCATGTCCGAGCACACGACAAAACACACACGGTCACGCTCAAGTGCTCAACCTACACGTGCATGCACACACATACTTAGCCAGGGTGAGCTAGTGACCGTATAAACACCGGAAAATGCATATATTGAGTGCAATGAGGGTATTATGAAGTCCACTGACCATATTTTTACAAATATACAGTGACAGATAGTGTATTTATCTTGTTTGAAATTAAGCCATATTAACCGGAAAGGAGGCAGTATGGACTAGCATTACTTTGTTGTGTCCCGTCAACTTGCCGAACGAGGAGAAGCTTGCAGGACGGGAGAAGCTTGCGCGCGGTGGCTCGCAGGACAAGGAGAAACTTTTGACTAATGCAAGCTCTCCCTCGCTCAGGAGGTGGACGTGCAACAGTTAATTTGGTGTCAGATTGCGAGAAGCATACACTATACTAGTAGTATTATTGTTCGAGTTCCCGAAGAGGCGAACAGCCAAGCGCAAAGTTTACTAGTACTACTACTACTACTATAGAGGTATGTACTATACTACTAGGAACCGGATGGAGGATCGCCTGCACTCTTATTATATTTTAAAAATGTGATAAATCAATCTTCAACACATTTGGTTCTCTTCGAGGGTTCTCGCATGTGATAATGGAAGTTGATTGCATGGAACACTCGCCACAATTCTCACTTAATTCTGGCTCATATCCTATTACAAATAGGAGCGCTCGGTAATATTTCCTCTTTTTCTGTTATTTAGGGTGTAAACAGGTCAGCAAACCATGCGGCGCATCTTTGTGCGAACCGTGCTTGCTGCACTTTGAATGTGACCGAGAGCTGGCTTGATGAAACACCTCGCTTCCTTCCTCTTTTTTTGCGGGGTACCTCGCTTCCTAGTGACCAGTCTCTTGGCTGATCGTCCTAAGAATGCTTATATATGAATAAAGCTCTCTCATTTACCCGCGACTAGCACTACTTTTTTGTGTGTCCCGTCAACTTGCAGAACGAGGAGAAGCTTACAGGACAAGGTGAAGCTCGCTTACGCCTTTTGACTAATGCAACCTACCCTCACCCAGGCGGTGGACATGCATCAGTTCATTCGCTGTCAGATTGCCAGAGGCATACACTGTAGTACCCAACATGCGGAGTACCATGTTTGACTTCACAAAGATGCGAACAGCCAAGTGCAAGGTTTAGTCGTACGAGTAGTAAAACTACTAGAACCGCATGGTGGAGCGTTTGTACTCTTATTTTTTTTAATCTCTAATAAAGTACACATTTATTGGCGAGAAGGGCGGAAAATGGCAGCCCAATAGTATAGTATTAAAAACATCGAACATGTAATGATGATATCGATTAACCATGCTCGAATATATCTTGGCCTCGGTGCGAGCCCGTCTGTGTGTTCTCGCTCGTCGTCTCTCTCAAGGAACGGCGGGTTGGCCATTTTGTCGTCAATTGAGATTGGTTTGCTCACACTTCGGTCCCACATGTCAGTAATATGCCAAGAAGAGGTGCGTTGACCGACTGGCCATACGCGTACTTGGTTTTGCACCTTCATACTACTCCTCCCTCCGTCACAGTTTACAGGGCGCGCTTCATTATGATGAACTTCTCTCAATGCATTTCCACCACCAGAGAGACATTAGACGTGTTTGGTTTAATGCTCAATTAATTAGGGCATGGTAACCGCAATCAAGTCCTCAATTTTCTCTCGATGTACTACGGAGTGGAGTAAGTGCATGCATGTGTGTACCCAAGGTGGAAGCAAGGAGTCCGCTATAACTACCCAAGGAGTGCATGCATGCATGTGTGTACCCAAGGAGTCCGCTATAACTACCAATGCTATTTTTCAGGCCGATCACTAGTCGCCTTGGTCCCAGAATTAATTAGTGCATGCATGTGTGTACCCAAGGAGTCCGCTATAACTACCAATGCTATTTTTCAGGCTGATCACTAGTCGCCTTGGTCCCAGAATTTTTTTTGAAGCGCGCTCTATAAACAGTGAGGGATGGAGTAGTATGAGCGGATTCAAAGAAGAGCGTATTGATGGTTGCTTCTTCCGAGCAACTTACAGTGGGAAAGGTGGGGCTTATGATATGACTGCTCATTACTTACTATTAATGCGGCGCAACGACCGGGCTGAGTCTCCCATGCGGTTGTGCACTACTCCTTCGGTTCTTAAATATACTCCGGGGTATTTATCTTTCTAGAGATTTCAACGATTGACTACATACAAAGCAAAATGAGTGAATCTACACTCTAAAATATGTCCATTTTAAAAAGACAAATATTTAGGAATGGAGGAGTATAATTTTGTGCATGGCACATGGACCCGGATGCTGAAGAGGCTTCTGGCAATGCTATCAAGCTTCCAGCATTTGTTTACATAATTGACGTACTATACAAATAATTTTACAACGACATGAAATTGTACAATGCTCTGAGCTTTCAGCTTTTGTTTTGTGTGTCTTGCCGTCGATGCTCTTTCAGAAACAATAAAAAACTAACTTCCTTGCTAATGCATCTCAATGATTAGCATATCAGAGCTAATATTTACATCACAACTGAAGACAAAGTTGTGAGAAGGTGTTAAATTAAAATTGATCCATACTTTCATTGGCAGCAACGTTACCCCAGCTCTGTCTAAATCAACAAGGCATGTTGGGAAAAAGTAGTTGTCTAGAGCATGCAACATTTTGATCATTTTGTGCAGTTCCACTAAAATAGAGCTCAGCGTCCCTATTCCAAAGATATTAAGTGTTAAGTGTGATTACGATAATAGAGGACTGCTGATGAAACAATAAACACACAAATAGAAGCCGGTCACCTTTGCAATATCTCTTAAGACTAACTAGTTGGAGAAGGTTAGGCTCGGAGTTGGATGAGGAGGATAGAAGAAAACCAATCTCGCTTTGTGCAGTCGCACTAAAATGTAGAGACGTTGCCCGTGTGACATTTTAGTACAACTACACAAAACACTCTTAAGAAAAACGTGATTTGTGCAGTTCACCAAAGGTCACAATAGCAATGAGGTGAAATGGATAGCCTTGTTTGCAAAAAAGAGGTAGAAAGGAAACAATAACTAGCTAATAACAGTTGATGACACATGAGATGACAAAAAAGAAGCATATTCCTTGTCCTAAGGGAAGATAACAACATGGTTGTGCTTGTCTAAAACAGTGTGAGGACAAGATTGCAATATGGAAAGTACACCAGACGAGCTACGTTTTGGGCAAAGTACTATGGAAGATCCACATGCAAGATTTTCCACATGCAGCGACGTGGGAAGACGGGCAATGGAGCAAGGCCGGAGGGGATACCTGGGGGTCGTCGGGATGTAACTAGGTGAGCGGCGGCGGCCGGGATCTGCCCATACTCCGACAGCGAGCAGGTGGCATAGGCCCTACCGCGTCGGAGCTTTGTCAGAGAGAACGGCGGGTACCGCAGATCGGGACGTGCTGCCTCGGCGCCGTCGAACGGAGAAACGATGCACATCCTCCCTTTCCGTCGGCGGACAAGATGCGGCCGGATCAGTGACCAACGGTGAGATAGAGAGAGGCCATCGCCGCCTTGTGTGACATAATCTGAAGAGAGACAAACCCAAGAAGGCAGGCTCCATTGTATATAGTGGAGCGTACTACCTTTTTCTCCGCAAAAATCGTTTTATATTCTGTGTATGTGCCATTGAGCGATATAACTTTATTTAAAAATAACGCGCCAACGCATCAAGTTGAACTTTGTTTCGTGCACGCGTGGTACATGACCTTCGTAGGTAAACAACCGCTACACGCGTTCAAATTAGCATGTGGGCTGCCATTTCGTACAGAAATGAGCTCCACCGTGTACCCGCGCGGGTGTGGCTGGGCACGAAGCGTGAGTATGTGCACCTATTCTCTTCGTGTACATACACCACCTACGCGCGGTTGTTTGAGAGAGATACAAACATAGAGAGATATAGTGTGTGGGTTCGTGAGTGTTTTTTTGGGGGGGGGGGTAATCAAAAAATGTAACGTATGCAATGTGTGTGAAATAGAGTCATGCATATATCATATATATAGAGAGGGAGATCCACGAGAAGAGAGTGGAGGTATCATCGGCTTGAGGTATCCATAGAATCGAAGAGAGGGATGATGTGTGTGTGTGTGCGCACGTGATTGATAAAGAGTGCCATCGAATTTGTGTGTGCCCGCGTCAAAGATATAGAGTGGCTGGCCTACTCAAACGTGAGAGGGGACATGTGCAGTTTGTCTCTGTGGCATGGATACCTACCTACAGCGCTTAACTATCGGTGTGTGGTGGGGGAGGCCTAATTAACTATAGAGCTACAATGGCTGGTATATGTGTGGAGGAGGAGAGAGGCCTACCTTATGTATTAAGGCAGATCGATCGGCATCCATGCATATGTGTAGGAGAGGAATAAGGTTGGGAGAGAGACAGAGCTAGAGTGTTGGAGGGGGTGGTAGTGGAGTTGCTTCTAACAAATGGTGTGAGAGGCTTGCTAGACAAACGGAGGGCACGCGTGCAATATCAATAAGAGAGGGGATGGATGTCTGTCTGTGCACGTGCTTGTGAGAGACGGGTCAAGAGGCATGCAGAATGATGAGGGGGACGATATGGCTGTGGTAAGCAGAAGTAACTACATAGGAAGATCAATCACCCTTTGTCAGAGAAAGGAGAGACATAACTTGTGAGGTACGTCGATCGATGGGTGGGGGAAATAGTTAAAGTTGACCTAGGTATATGTAGGGAGATCGATCGGTATACATGCATGTATGTGTTAGAAGCAAATAAGGCTCGGGGAGAAGGATAGAGAGAGAGGGATGCATCTAGGAGGTGGTGCGAGAGGCATACTACATCGAGGGGGAAGGAGTGTGCGAGTATGAGATCGATGAAAAAGAGTGGTGGGAGTGAGGCATGGACGGTGATAAGAGAAGAGGGGAAGCTTGTGTTTCTGGTAGGCACACCTGGCTAGAGAGGCATATCGATCGATGTGTGCCGTAAAGAAGGAGCCGGGGGCCTACACACACCGTGGGTGAACGACCTAAAGTGAAAAGATGAATGTGTGCGATGGAGCTAGAGAATGATGAGGGAGGGTGAGAGGGATGCGGGCGTGTGCATGCACGAGAGAAAGTTAGTGCTAGCTACAAAGATAAGAGGATTGTGTGGGTGTAAAAGACGAATAGAGATCATAATTCATTATAAAAAGCGAATTCGGATATTTGAAGAATTTATCATACTGTTTTAAACCGACATATGCGTGAATATACATAACGGTGATACACATGGTGTGGTTATGAACATGTTATACTACATATAATATATTTTATCTCTACTCTTATTAAAAAATAAAGGAGTTGTTGATGGTGTGCCTGCCATCCTGCAATATAGGCCGTCCGATTTATATCTAATGGATAGGAAGGAAACTATGGCAATTTTGAAAAAAGATACCCACACCCCTCTCCATATTTGCAAATAAGGCCTCCCCTTGATCATGTTGATGTTTCGTGGAACGCATGGGCATCTTGCTAGTACTACATATAATATATATATATAACATTGATTATAATTTGGGCTAATGTGTGGCTTTTGCTGCTAAGGGCTAAATACTTTTCATAATGTAGGGGGCGGGGCACTATACTTTGTGTGATAAACGCAGTGTACGTATGGAACATGGTTTAGATTATGAATATATAGTTAGTACATCAAATGTACTATTATTTGGAATCAACATAAAGTGTATTCAAAAAATTGAATTTGAGTTCATATAGTACACATATTTCATATCTATCTCTATAGTAATCATGTGGTGTGTTGTTAAGGTAATACACGAATGATGGTTGAAGTTGGCAACAATCATGATTGTAGATTCTTATTGAAATAGAGAAAAAAATTCAAATTCAGTTAGAATTGCAGCGGTAGTATAAACATTTGGAATGCACTAAAATGTTGGTATGAGTAGGTTACATGCATTATACAGCCGGCGAAAAAATTTAATTGGACATAACATGGATTCATACTCCCTCCTTCCATCTATATAGGGACTGATGCGTTTTTTAAGACCGCCTTTGACTATTGACAAGATTAATAGTACATGACATGCACAATGTGAAAATTATATCATTGAAGGCTCCTTTCACACACGAATTTAACGGTGTGCTTTGTGTAAGTTGCATGTCATATATTATTGCTCTAATATTTGGTCAAAGTTATCCTCGAAAAATGCATTAGGCCCTATATAGATGGAAGGAGGGAGTAGCTTTGAATAGCATTTGTATAGTAAAAAGGGACTAGACTCTCTCTTTGTGTGGTGTGAATAGTTTTATTTTTTTCGCTGAGGCAAGTGCGAATTGATTTGGTACGTACAAGTACAATATTACATGTTAGGCTTGTCCCTAAAATTCAACCCGCACCTTGTTATATCCCGAAAATTCAGATATCGTGCTCCCAAAACTGGCGCCTTCACAACCCGCGCCTTGCTATGCCGAAATTACAACGCGCGCGAAAACTCCCTCCAGCTACCAAATCCTGACACGCGAAATCCCCCTTCTAACCCTAAGCCGAAAGGGCCGCTAATTCAAATTGGTGGGGGTACTTTTGTAACACACCCTACATTTTGGACAAGCGCGTCCCTAAGTCATGGTTCCCCCTCCTATCGCCTCCTTTTCACCATTCGAAATCCCAGGCCGCCATAACCTCTCTGCTCCAGCCGTGAAACCCCACCCTCCTCCATCCGCCACCTCACCGCTGCCCAGCCGGAGCCTCTTCCCCGATGACGTCATCCATCGCAATAGCTTGACATCCCTCATCCACCTGCCCGGATGAGGATATGTCATCCATCTCGTCGTCCTGTCGGTTCAGCAGCCCCATCCTCCACCTCCAAGGAGCTGCTCCGACGATCGCCTCGTCTATCACGGCTGCTCCATCCCCATAGCGCCACATTAAACTGCTCCACCAGAACCGCGGCATCCTCACCGACTCCTCGGACGAAGCCGAGGCCTACTCGGCGCCACCAAAGAGGTTGTACACTCATCGCATCGCACCTTCTCCTTAACTTGACCTCTCGGCGCCGACGGTGCTCCATCCCGCACCCCCATGGAGCATCTACCTTGAAGCTGGCGCCGCAGGCGACATCTCCACGGCGGCTCTCCCCTAGTGTGAGGCCCCTTCGGTGGCGGCGTCCATACCAGCCGAATCTGCTACTGCTACTCTGGCTCTCACTCGCTTGCTCGCGCTACTGCTGCTGCTGCTCCGGCTCTCGCTCGCGCTGCTGCTACTGCTACACTCCCCCTCGCTCGTGCTGCTGCTCTCCTCCGATTTAGCTACACTTCAGTCGACTGAATCTACTTTTGGGTCAGTTGATTTTCAGGGGGGGAGGGGGGGCTCACCGAAGTTAAGGAAGAACTACCTGCAGTGGGGAGGGGGGCTCACCAGAGAGGTACCCCACTATCTATCTTAGGGTTCAGGGTGGGGGCGGGGGCTAGAGGGCTGGCCGGGGTGGCGGGGCAGCGGTGTACCGGTGGTGGGGAGTTGTTTCAGGGCGGCAAGGCGACGTGGGGGCCGGCGGTTCGGCCGGTGGTGGCTGGTGGCTCAGGGGGGTGCATGTTGAAGGTGAACTGCAGGCCCTCCCTAAACTACATGTCAAGTGCCTCTCTGCTACCATTGCGTTTAGTTTCGATAGTAACATTCAGATTCCACAGTATATTTCAGTTTCGACAGTTAAGTTCAGAGTCAACAGTTTTTACCTCATCTGTTGTAGTTAGGTGGTTTTTGGTGATATAAATTTTACATCTATTTTACATCATCTATTGGAGATGCTATTAGAACCCCACTTGAGATTAACAATGTCTGTCTTGTGCTGCTTCAGCCTTGACGTCTTACGGCTCATCGAAGCTACTCCAACGACAGAACGATCCATCACAACAGAGCAGTGCCCTGGACGTCGTCTACAGATTCGTCAGATCTTCCTCCACACCTCCGACAGCCACCTCTGCCTCAACTTCTTCAGTGACCAACCCAATGATGCTGAGGTTGACACGGCTACGACAAAGAGGTTGTACACTTGTTGCATCACTTATTACTCCACATTCATGTCGACCCATTAGGGCTATTTTGGTTCAACAAAAAAACATAGCAATAGGAAATTTTCCTATGGCACTCTACTATTCAATTATTCATGCATTTTGTTGAAAGGAATGGAGCAAAACATCCACCTGGACCTACTTTTCAAAATCCTATGCATGAAAACAAGACCAAGTGCATTAGTGGCAGAATAACATTCTAACTGTACACACTTTCATATGGTTTCACTTTATTTTGGCCATGTTTCTTTGCATTCCTCTGCTCTTCAAATTCATGTGAACCAAACACCCAAGTTGACAGAAATCCTGTGTTTATAAATGCTTTGTTTACCCTGTGCATTCCTACCAGATTCCGGTGTTTTTTCTATCCCTGCGTTTTTAGAATCATGCAAGCCAAATGAGCCCTTACAGAATTACTTCAGTTACAGGTAGGTGTCAAAGAAAACTTTGTGTGGTTTGTCCTGCTCCTGCCACGACGTCGTCCACCTCACCTGAGCTGCTCCATCGATAGAAGCATCCACCAAACCAGACATCACAACTCCTGACCGTCTTTCGCCGCCTCAGATCTCCTTCCCCGCCGCTGGCACTCACCGCAACGGCATCACCATCATCGACTCAACAGATGAACCTGAGGAGTACACGGCTCCACAAGAGAGGTCGCACTCTTTTGTTTCTGCTTATGTTATGCATTGCTTAATATTACCTGCTACTTTATTTTCCTGTTCACCTCCTAGACTCCAAGTCAGGTCCAAATTGGTGTTGAAACTTGAGTTCTAAATTAGTTGTGGGGCTCATATCGAGGCAACAATGAATAGTATCTCTGTCTAATATATGGTTCACCTAGGGTATGCCTATGTTGTTCATCTTGGGTTGGAAACAAATAGTAAAGCAATCATCATCTATTTTTTTTATTAAATTAAAGCAATCATCAGCCTGCTATCATTATTTTTGGATCCATCCACTGGTTGTTACCATTACTCTAGATTTATGCATGCTCTACTTACATAATCTCACTATATTTTTTGTATGCATGTCAGATATTGTACACAGTCATGCTGAACATGTAGAGAAAAGGAGAAGAGCTTTGCGCGGCAATACAACGTCATGCAGACATTGCTCCATGGTGGGTTCAATGACAAACCCTCCCCCCTCTCTAGATTGTAATCCAAAGGAAGATATCTGTTCTGAGGCGGATTCGGACGCAGTTGGCCACTCCTATTTACCCCCCAAGGTGTTTGCTCTAACTTGGCATGATGATGTTAGTCATATCATCCATATGTTGCCTTGTAGTGCCTACTTTCGACATCATATATGTCATCTGCTTAGTTTAGACATGTTCTGTAATGCCACCTGTTTAGTTTCAATATCATATATGGGAATTATGCAGTCTCATGTCTTTTAGCCAGCCATAATACATGTGAAATGTGTAATGCAATCCTATTTAACCAGACATCATATATTTGAATGATATCTAGACCATGCTTTTCTTCATTAAACTTCCATTTGTCGAAAATGTTTGTACATTAAACTACTCTTCCTGTGAATCAGCCATTTGAGTGGGTGATGGAAAAATCTGGAGTGAAAACAAGGCCTTCAAAGCAGACAATGCTACATGTCGAAGCAGATCTCTTGCCGGGTCCCGATAGCTCCTCAGAGATGGATTCAGAGAAAGATGACCAGTCCTATTCCCCCACCGAGATGTATGCTCTAAATTGGCATGGTTCTACTGCTCATATCATGCATATGGTGTCTTGCATTGCATAGTTTAGACATCATATACACAATATTGAACACCATGTTCTTAGTTCAGACATCATATATGTGAATGCCCTCTGCTTAGCATATAAATCACATATGTTAATTAAATCATGCGATCCTGGTTACTCAGATAACATGTATGTGAATTATGTCATGCGATCATGTTTAGTTAGTCATCTTTTCTTTGAATTATGTTATGCTATGTTGTCGAGTTTAGATAGACATCATATACATGAAATTATGTCATGCTATCCATTTTAGTTAAACAATATACATGTCAACTATTTAATGCCCTCTTTTTTCCACACTATCTATTGCATTTGTCTCTCATACAATGTATGTACATTCAACTATGTTTCCTGTTTATCAGCCATTTGAATTAAAGCGGGTGATGGCAGTATCTAGCGGAGTAAAAACACGGTCTTCAAATAGAACAGTGCTACCTCTTGGTGGAGATAGCACCCCGGTTGTACATGGACGAGAACCAGCCCTACCACACATAACCCAGACTCTCGCAGATTTTACCCCTACCGCGACGGACAGAGAACCAGCTTCACCCAATCTAACTCCAGCCCCAACAGATAGTAACCCAGTTCCTGTTGACACAGCACCATCTCCACCACAGAGCTCCCAAACAAGAGCAGTTAGTAAGGTAGCTCCAGTGCCCAAAGCGCCAGTACTACCATGGCGAACCCCAACTCCACCAGTTAGTACACCTATTCCTCTGGAGGAAGCACAACCAACCATTCGTAGTTTAGCATCTATCGCATTTGATGTTGTTAAATCCTATGTGCGTATCTTCCCATCATGGAAATATTATACTGAAGATGAAGGAAAATGCCAGTTGCAGGTGTTTGTCCAGGAGTTATGTGTAAGTAATGTTATTCATGGCAATTACTTTGCTTTGTCCCATCCATTCTACCTCCATGATGCTTATAATACAGCAAATTTTCCCATTTTTCTCTATAGAGAATGACTGATTTGGAAACTCAGGATGAAGTAACCTATGCTAATACCTCTGCTATCTTCAAGAATGCTTGGTGGCAGTATCAGAATTACCTGAAGAAAACGTACTTCACTGGCGAACCAAGAATGTGGTAAGGTCTATGAGCTCATTTTATTTTAAATACTATATGCTTGCATCTTAATGTACTCTCTTCATGTAGAACGAGTGCTTAAACCTGAAGAACAACTGTTCTTATTTAAGATTCCATTGCTATCGTGCATACTGCTTTGCTCTTGTGTCACTATGTTTACTCGTACAAACTTATTTTTAAATTGAACCATCCAACGGAAACTTCAATGGCACAACAGGTATGTTTACGCACGTTTTTTTAACAGGTTTCCTCTTATAAATAGTTCTGTTGATTTCAATTTCAATTGTGTATACAGTTGACTTCTCATATCATGCACATTACTAGCATCATAACAGGGCCAATAGTGTTGTTGTACATGAAGACCCGTGGTACCCATCTGAAATCTTGGTGTGCCGTGTAGTTTCCCACGCTTTGTATTCTTTCAGTGCTGCTTTCTCTTGAACTAATATGATTTGAACCGTGTCTCTATTTTGATTTGGCAAGACAATGTAGTGACCATAGGACATAGATATATGTTTTGTTGATGCTTTTATAATGTACTACTTGGCAATAGAAGACTTGGTAGTTTAATCTTGTCCACCTTACTAATGAACTGGTTCACCAAAATGAGTTTCATATACTAGTACATGCTAAACCTGTTATGTGCCTGCTTGTTTCTTCTTTTAGAATGCTGACACAATATTGGGGAAGAGTGCCTTACTAAGCAATGATAAAGGAAGTAATGCAGATAAGGTTCAGGATCGTGAGACATCCTTGTTGGTCTCCAACAAAGCTGATAAAACAGCTAAGGAAAACTATCTTGAAGACAGTGAGGCAACCCCAAAGTCCTGTCTTGGTTTACTGTTCGAGTTACTAGCCACTACCGCTTGCACAACCTATTCAAACTCACTACCTGAATCGGTTCGGTTTCTTGAGTCTCAACTACAAGCTGAAAGACATCGATCGGTTGTGCTGCGACAAGAAGTGGAAGGACTGTGGAAGTCCCTGGAGCATTCAGATGCATACTTTCTGGTGCAACAACAAGCGTTGGAGGATTTTAGTGCCAAACAGGACAAAGCCAATAATCTTGCTAAGCTTATTGCCAGCATGGTGGATACCCAGGATAACGTTTCTTGAGCTCTTCTGAAGTTGTTTCAGTTATGGACTTGTTTTGGTGCCTTGTTTATTTGCACTGGTGGCCAATTTTGACGGCCAGTGTATGTAATATCCTGCTCTGTTCCCTATATTTGCACTGGTGGTGAACTTTGATGCCCAGTGGATGTAATATGTGTAATAGCTGTAATAGGCTAGCGTTAGTTGCTTGCTTATTTATTTCCTTATTTTTCTTGTTTAGTTGTTTGCTTGTAGTCACTGCAGTTCTTTTTCCGCGTTTTTCTAGTGGCCACAATAACCTATTTTTGCTAACTAGGCCACAATAATCATGGCAACACATATACTGTTGTAACCATGGGCCTCCTGCGGGCCATAGGATCCGTGGGCCTTCTACGGGCCATAGGATCCATGGTCCTTCTACGAGACGTAGGATCCATGGACTTTCTACGGGGCATATGATCCATGGGCCTTCTATGGGCCGTAGGATCCATTGGTCTTCAACGGGCCATAGGATCGATGGGCCTTCTCCGGGGCGTATAATCATTTCGCAAAACATGGGCCATACTATTTGTGGACCATAACGGGCCATTAACAGGCTGCATTTGATAACGCTATGAAAACAGCCCAACGGGTTAACGGGCCACAAACGGGCCGAATGTAACCACGGGCTGAATTTGGCCCACAAACGGAACATGCCAGTAATGGACCGTAACTAACCGAATTCTAGAAATGAGCCCAAGAATAAATGGGACCTTAGAAGGCCGAAAGTTAACACGGGCTGGAAACGGCCGACGAAATAATGGGTCATTAATGGGTATAAAGCGATACACTGTTCATTATGGTCCAGTTTCATCTCGGGACTTTAATGGGCCAAGAGTTACAGAGGGCCTCATATGGGCCGAAAGAAATCATGGGCCATACATGGGCCGGAAGTTACAACGGGCTGGAATCATATTGGACGGTTCAGATGAAGGTACTGGGCTTAATTCCGATAGGCCGTCGGGAGTTAGCGAGGCCGTAAATGGGCTATATACGAACATGTCGTTAACAGGCTTTCCGTGCGCCAACTCGTTACCTTTTGACCAAGTCAAACAGGCCAGCCTTTTCACCGAAATGGGCCTCTGTTGGGCCGTGCCACGTGTCGATGTATCATAGGCACCTCCTGTCCAATGAGTGGATGCCATCTGTCCCAACGGTGAGCCAACACGTGTTTCCTCTAGCCAATGAGAATTTTACACGTGGAATTCCCCATTGGTCCGGGCTGTTAACGGGTTATCAGATCTAAAATTGGACCCAATAGCTTAACGGTGTCCCGTTATGGTGGATGCCACGTGTCGGTCACCCTTGAGGAAAGCACTTCTATGACGCGTGATTTATGGTCATGGAAGTGGACACTTCCGTGATGATAATTTTGGTAATGTTATGGAACACTTCTACGACAGCACAGGTATGACTATCTTGATTCTGTCATAAAATCGTCATGGATGTACACGCATGACAAAAAACGCGACCTACTGTGACAAACACGTATCATCACGGAAGTGTATTTTTTTGTAGTGGCTACTAGTAATTACCAGTAGCGGCTGTTGCAGCACGCGCTACTACTAAGTAGATATAGCAGTAGCGCGTGCCAACAAGCGCTACTGCTAAGCTTTAGTTGTAGCATCGTATCAGTAGCACGGTTACCCGCGCTACTGATAGGCCAAAAACCCGCGCTACTAATAGGCTTTTCCCTAGTAGTGTTAGTCCAAGAATGTGGTAAGAGAATAGGTAATTCGACTTCTTGACGCAGGAGTGATTTATCCGATCTCTGATAGCAAATGGTTAGTCCAGTTCATTGTATTCCTAAGGAGGGAGGTTTTATTTGGTTGCTAATGAGAATAATGATCTAGTCCCTACTAGGGCCATTATTGTGTATGGAGTGTGTGTGTTGTTTCCAGGAAACTAAATAAATGGACTAGGAAGGACCACTACACACTACCATTCATAGATGAAATATTAGAGAGGTTGGCCGACAACTATTATTTTTGTTATCTCGAGGGATACTTTGGGTTCTCACAAGTACCTATTCGACCTGAAGATTAAGAAAATACTACTTTCACTTGTCCTTATAGTACTTATGCTCATCGTAGGATGCCCTTTGGTTTATGCAATGGGCCTCCTCTTTTGAGAAGTGTATCTCTAAATTTTCCCTAATTTCGTCAAAAAAATTGTTGAAGTGTTCATGGACAACTTTTATGTCCAAGGCACTTGGTTTGATCATTGTCTCTATAATCTTACAAAGGTTTTGCAGCGATGTGAAGAAATAGATTTTGTACTAAACTGGGAGAAGAGTCACTTAATGCTTACCGAATGAGTGGTTTGGGGGCATAAAGTCTCGGTTAAGAGCATCGAGATCAATCACGAAAGAATTGAGGTAATAGAAAATCTACCTTACACCCAAGATCTGAAAAGAATGCAAACTTTTATAGGGCATGCTAGATTCTATAGGAGGTTTATTTAAGATTTTTTCCAAGCTTCCAAAACCTTTGACTAACCTATTGTAGGAAGATGTGTCATATTCTTTTTACAGAAGTTATGTCCAAGATAATGAAAAACTAAAGAATGCACTGATCTCCACTCCAATCCTCCAACCCCCAAAATCGGATGAACCTTTTGAGATAATGTGTGTTGCTAGCAATTACGTAAACAAAGTTGTTTTAGGATAGCAGGATGATAAAAAAACTCAACGTTGTCTTCTATACTAGCAGGAGTTTGGATGATGATCAGAAATACTTAGCCACAACTGAGAAAGAATTACTTGCCATTGTCTTTGCTTGTGATAAATTCAGACGTTACATCATTAACTCTGAAGTGATAGTTCACATGGATCATCGTGCCTTATGTTACCACCTTACATACAAGGACACTAACCCTCATTTGATTCAGTGGATATTGTTGCTTCAAGAGTTTGATTTGCAGATAGTTGTAAGTGCATCTAGTGCCACCCCTTGTTGGTTTTGGAGTACTGAAGACAAACTTGGTTAAGGGACTAATGTGTTTGTGAGATTTACAGGAGAACACGGGTAGAAGTCCCTATTTATTTGGTTTACCCATCGAAGATGACCCCTAAAAATGTATGAAGACATTGAAGACAAAGGTGGTTCATGAAGATATTCTCGTTGAAGATAATGGCTCATGAAGACATTATTTGAAGACAATGAAGCACGAAGAAGTAGTCTTTTGGTAGTTTCATTTTCTTATTTCCTGAGTAATAGGAACCACCGAACTGTCAAATGGGGTCGAGATAAACAAAGTCAGAAACTGACATGATCCTCAACCTAAAATCCTATGTCTTCCAGCGAATACAAATGAGAAAAATCTTTTCCAGAGTTGGTTGAGTCAGCTTTACTTGCAGCTCAAGTAAAGTTGCCGCGTGGGTTCAAATTTTGACCGTTGGACACGTGTCAGTTCCCCAATGACCCAAGGTCGTTTCAGACATATCATGTTGGGTTGCCCCTGGCTATAAATAGCCAGCCCCATCCACCATAAGTTGGTGGCTGCTCCGAGTTAAGTGCACAACTTTTCCACCATAAGTTTTTGAAGCCTTCCATAAAAATCGCCTATTCACCCCCTCTAATCGATAACTAGCACTTTTAATAGTAGACCGAAGGGGCAAAGACAACCCGGTGACAGATCATCTATCAAGTATGGAGTGGGTACCATATGACCCTGAATGAGTCCTTTCCACGTGAGAGCTTGAGAAGAGCAGGATTCAAAAAGAGGTCGACTTGAGGCATCATGAAGGGATACTGATGTCGCTGAATTTTGTTTTGATGAAGTGCAGTCATATCAAAATTCCAAAGTTGTGGAGTTGAATGTACATTAATATGAAAATGCAATGGCAGATAGTTTAGTCCATCAGGAAGTGAAGGCAGTGAGAAATCCTGGTCCAACAAGCAGATCTCGTCATGAATCAAAGCATAAAACAGTTCCATAGTGGCTGCCTGAAGCAGATGAGATTTTTTTTCCTGGTGATTTTGGCATCAATGATGAACAATATGATCCCAAACAATCACACAAACTATAGAGTGGAAGAAAAAAAGAAAAGAAAATAACATGAACTGTTGTGCAAGGGCTTATGCTTCTAACATGTTTAAAAGTTCACGGAAGCATCAAACATCAAGGGATTTCCATATAAGGACTTTGAGGAGTTTTCATACCACAAGAATGCCCCACCTATGATTATTGTGTGGTGCTCACATCGAGAGTATGGATCTAAATTTTATATGAGTTCCTCTAAGGTAGCTCGTGAAAATACTTTCTGCATCAAAAAGTGTAACATGGAGCACACTTGTCCAACATTTGTGGAGACCTCAAAGGTTACAACTAAGTGGCTGTCCAATGCAGTTGAGATCTCACCGAGCGCATACCCTAGAGCTTCCATGGAAATCAGAGCTCAAATCGAAGAAATCCCTAAATAGACATGACCTAACCCTAGAAGCGGGAATTGACTTATGAAAAGCCCCATGTCCATGCCAACCATGGACACGTCGTCGTCCATTATCTCCTCCCCGTCCTTCCGCGAAGGCATTGCTCAACGACAACGACCAGGAACGGCGATGGTGGTGGCAAGCGAGCAGGAACTAAGAAAGAGTGAGATGGGAGAGAGTGTGAGCCGCGAGAGACCCTGTTGAGAGGATCAACCGTTTTGACCTGGACCGACTAGGTCCAATCGAGTGTCATGGCTAACAACCATCACGCGAGTGTCGTTACGCGCCTACCAATGTGTCACCTGACAGGTGCGCCACGTGAGGGCGAGCCCTGCCCTGATCCGGCTTAAAATGCCCGAATCGATACCTTACCAAAAGTGGTAGTTTTTAGCAAAAACAAATAGAGACAAAATGTTGGTTCTCTGGGACTTTTTGTAGAGTGGTTGTTCTGGGGGACACATGTCTGCATGGTGGTAGTTTTTGTTAAATACTTTGTTGCACGTCAAATCTCAGGCAACCAAAGTATGAAGATCGTGAGGTCACCATTTAAAATGAAAACATACGTTGTTTCAGTCATAAAAAGAAAGCCTAGGATGTGGATCTAATTGTCGTACACCATCGCATTAAAATCAAGTTACAGATACAACATATTTGAAGACCTAGCAGAGTACTAAAAATATGAACAACTAATAGATTTTACAAAGGTATAATGCTAACTGTAAGGCAAAAATGAATGGCAGATCCTCGGAAGGTAAAAGGTGGGAGAACTACAACATTAAATAACATAGAACAAAAGGGAATATGTTTTTTATGTTGTGCGTGATGTGCATCTGTGTTTAAGCCCAACCATTAATTTTTCTGGATAATATAAATGTCGGACTCTGGTATAGTGGAGATGATATTCCACGACAAATAATACTCGGATTTGACATCACTACATTGTTGGATCGCCGAAAACAAATAGCCACTGTTTAGCATTAATTTAAACACTATATATTGGTACTCATTAGATGGAAATCAGTATCTTTCAATCACAAAAAATGTGTTAAGCAACACCGCCTTCAAAGCCTAATAAAGACGAATGGAAACCACTTGCCACTGGGGTTGCAGTTTGCGCAGCTTACAAAACCCTGCAAAAAGAAATCCCGGCTACTTGCCCTTCGTCGACCAGGAGGGTTGGATCATAACTTGCAAGCTAGGCAACCAAACGTATTCTTGAAGGCAGTGTTATGATGCGGCTTAAAATGCCCGAATCGATACCTTATCAAAAGTGGTAGTTTTTAGCCAAAAATTAGAGACAAAATGTTATTTCTGTAGGACTTTCTATAGAGTGGTTGTTCTGGGGACACATGTCTGAGTCGTGGTAGTTTCCGTTAAATACTCTGTTGCACGCCAAATCCCAGGAAAACAAAGTATGATCGAAGATCGTGAGGTCACCGTTTTAAATGCAAACATACATTGTTTGAGTCATAAAAAGAAAGCCTAGGTTGTGGATCTAATTCTCGTAGATCGTCACATTAAAATCAAGTTACAGAACTAATGGATTTTACAAAGGTATAATACTAATCGTAAGGTAAAAATGAATGGCAGTTCCTCGGAAGGAAAAATGGTGGGAGGACTACAACATAAAATAACATAGGACAAAAGAGAACATGGTTTTCAAGTTGTGCATTATCTGCATCGTGTTTAAGCTCAACCATTAAAGTTTTGGATACTATATATGTCAGACTCTGGTATAGTGAAGATGAGATTCCACGACAAATAATGCTTGGATTTAACATCTCTCCTTTGTTGGATCGTCAAAAACAAATAGCCACTATTTAGCATTAACTTAAACACTATATATTGGTAATCATTAGAAGGAAATCAGTATCTTTCAATCACAAAAAATGTGTTAAGCAACACTGTCTTCAAACCCTAATAAAGCCGAATAAAAGCCACTAAGGTTGCAGTTTGCGCAGCTTAAAAACCGTGCAAAAAGAATCCCGGCTACTTGCCATTCGTCGACCAGGAGGCTTGGATCACTTGCAAGCCAGGCGACCGCCGACTGTATTCTTGAAACACATACCATAGCACATCAAAATGGACCAGCTCTTTGCCATTGCATAGAAAAGGAGCGCCACGCCGACGCCAAGGACACCTATATGCATAGCCCAAGGCCTCGAAGGCCAGCACAGCAAACAGTACACGCGGATGGCCTGAAGAAACAGTACGTAGGCGCGGATAGGATCCGGATGCGCCCAGCACCAAAGGGAAGGGGGGATGCTGGTTCATCACTCTGCTTCGTTGTTCGACTGTTCATCCCCTGCCAAGATTCAATAATACGTCAAGATAATGGTCGGAGCCCACCTGCGGTTTCCCATGATTTTGGTTTCCCAGGAACCACGCACCCTTTGATGGGCTCATCGAGCAGCCGCTGTCCGCCACACTATTTAGGCTCTGTTCGGTACACCCTGTACGTACGGCACCGTGTGCGTACCATATCGATAAAACAGTTCGGGACAAACAAGATCGATTGAAAATTTGCTCGCAGTTTCTTGGGAAAATGCCGCGTCGGTGCCATATGCCTGCTGTAGCGCGCAATCGTTCATCCTTCTACAGTCACTCGTGACTTTGAAAATCACTCAATACACTAGTGCGTATTGAAGTTTGAAGCTTGGTGGTAGCTCGCCTGTGAGCTGAGATGCTAGCTCGCCTGTCGCATGCATGGCATCGCATCGCATCGACGGGCGCGACCTGATTCAGCACGCACGCAGCCGTTTCGACGTCGGGCGTAATCTTGTCCCTCTGGATGTGGAACGGCGGGCAGCGCAGCATTTGATGCGGCCCGGGGTCTGATCAGAACCGCATAAAGTCGACGTGACAGTGAAATCTTAGCCATCAAATTGACGCGACGTCCAAATCTTAGCCGTCGCGCCTTTGCGAAGTGTGAGTCACACCGGCTGGCACTAGCGCAGCGACAATTCTGGGAACACTTGTTGCAGTTGGCTACGTATACACGAGCTTTCTTTGGAATCTCGGCGTGCTGCTGCCTTTGGGCAATCTCTCTGCTTGTCGTCGACCTCGACCTGGCGCTGTCAGAATACAAGTGAGAACGAGGGAATGAAGTGACAAAGCGCAACAGCAAGTTGGAGATAGTGTGGCTTTGTCAATATGTGATGCAAGTGTGACCTCTTTTCTTGATCAGACGACTGGCTATAGATTGCTTCATGGTTGAGGTGAGGTGATTTCCTTGGAATCTCAAGATTAGCACCGTCCTTTGGTTGTAGGCCAATGTCGTCGTGCATAGTGGGAAATGTCGAAATGATGACATGACTATAGAGGAACAGCAACACGGCAGACGAAACCGTGTGCCGATTTACAGAAGGGAAAAAGAAGTGCATCTGCGTTCAACAGTGACAAGGCAGGCCCTGAGGCACGCTCTCTTGAAGAACGCAGCCCTGTCAGTGAACGCCGCACATACGAAAACTGCAGAGCCTATTCACCCCCACCCCCACCCCCCACCCCCCACCCCCGGGGGTAGAAAAAAATCAATCAGTGGCAGCGGGAAAGGTCGGCCGATGGACATTTTGTCTGTCACTGTATTTCAACAGCAACCACATTAGTTAATGATGACTGTTCCTTGGAACACACTCAGTGCACACTGACACCGAAGCCGTGCGTGTACGCTCGCTCGTGATCAAAGGATGTTCTTCCCGGTAATGTGAGTCACACGCCACCCAGCTTCTACCGCCTTCTCGAGCACAATCTGACCGCTTCCGGCAGTAAAAAAAAACTGCACTGCGCTGCAGTGAGGCCAACTCCACCGCGCGACCCTATTCTGTCCGCCCCGGTCCGTTTGGGGTAAAAGGGACAAAGAAGACGGCCTAGCGCCCGACGGCCCGGACCCATCCTGTTCGTTTTGTGTCCGAGCCGACCCATTTCGAGCGCAAACTTGCGCCGGGTTTGGGTCACGGCGGACACCAAACGGACGCGCCCTCGTCCGCGTCGGGGCCGCATGGCAGGCGGCCACCTACCTTCCTCCCGCCCACATCAATGCGCACGGGCGGGCGGCTCCACCTGTCATCCACACATGGAAGGGTCGCCGTCCTTCTTTAAGTGGGAAGCGTGGACCGGTCATCGTCCACACTGCCCCACGCCACCCCGCGGCCTCCTCGAAACCCGACAGCCCCAGGCCCCAAACCCTAGCCAAGAACTCGCCGGCCGGCCGCCCCGCAACCATGGGGCTCTGGAACTACGGCCACAAAGGCGCGCACGACCGCGAGGCTGGCTCCTCGTCGGGGCGTCGCCGCGGCTCGGTGAAGATGGAGGAGCCGGCCTCGCCATCGCCACCACGCCGGGCCCCCTCGCCGCCCGCGTTCTCCATCGCCCCCGTGTCCGCCGGCGAGCGCGACCGGCACTACATCCGTGCTGAGGTGTGCCGCTGTTATTGGGAGACGAGGACGCCGATCCCCTGAAGCGACGCCCACCTCCCCAACAACTGGCATTTGTCGGCCGACCGCGTGCCGATCCCGCCGGTCCCGGTGACCGGCCGTGCGCGCCGCCAGGAGATCGAGCGCCGCCGCCGCCTCCTCTCGGACGACCTCTACTACGACCCCAGGTACGCCCCCGACTCGCCATTGTGGGACACCTGGTTCCGCGATGAGCACGACGCGCGGCGGGCGTCCTATTTCGCCGGCACGTCGACGGGGCCACGGCGGCCACGCCCAGAGGGCCGAGCGGCCGCTCCCCAGGAGTGCGGGCGTAGGGTGGTGCGCGGCCTCACGCCCACGCCGTCGCCGTCTCCATCGCCACCACCACCCCCTCGCATGACGGCGGAGGAGGAAGCCCGTCTCGTGCAGCGTGTCATGGAGGACTCCATGCGCACGCACGACGAGCGGCAATGGGATGGCTTGGAGGAGGCCATGGCACTGTCTGCCGCCGGCGACGTGGCCTTCCCGGAGCTGCAGATGGCGGCCTTGACGGAGGAGAGGAGGGAGGACGCCACGGAGGAGGAGCCGGCGGCCGCCTTTCAGCAGCTGGTGGGCGCGGGGTGGGCCTGGTCCTGCACTGCTCCGGAGATGGCCGCCAGCCTGGGCGTGGACTGGCGCGCCACTCCGCCGCAGTCACCGGAGCGGGTGGGGTCGCCACGGGAGGAGGTGTTGCAGGCACCTCCCGCCGTCCAGCCCGCCCCCGTCTACCAGGCACCGCACCCACCGCCGGCCCTCCTGTGGACACCGCCGGCCTACGTCGACCTCGTCAGCGACGACGACGACACCGGCGGCCAGTGAAGAACGCCACGGCGACGGCAACGACGGGCACGAGCAGGAGCGCGCCGGCGGCGACTGTTTTTTTTTCCTTTTTATGTTTAATTATTAATGTGACGAAACTGGGCCGTTTTGTGGCCATGGACCCCCTAACTAAGTTTTATTTTTTTATTAAACTGCGTTTATTTACTTTTTTAGTCATTTTTTTATGTTTCCTTTTTTTATTGTTTTTCTAAACACGGACGTGATTTGGGGTGTGACCGCGCGGTGAACACACGCACGACCCAATGGACACAGCCGGACACGGACGTACCCATCGGCGTCCCAGAGGAACAAAATCCAGGCAATCCGGACGTCCGTTTGGGATCGTGCGGTGGAATTGGCCTGAGAGAGAGCAGCCATTCGCATGCATGCATCTTCCCCAACAGTTACACGCGCAAGTACCGAGCAGCTAGCTGCAGCAGACGTCTCGCGACTTCGCGGGCCAGTGCTTACTGCTGGATTAGGGAGTATAATTACTTGCAGTAAATAAAAGGGGTTAGTGGTAGAAGTGGGGTGGCTGGTGCAGCCGTGCGGGCAAGTATAATGTCAACACGAGCGGGCGCGCGGCGCACGTGAGGGCATGTGAAGACCGCGCGTACCTAAGTAGGTAACCGGTGAGGAGGTTTGGTGGTGGCTTGTGAATCGGAGTCACGTCTGTCTCCACGCGTGATCACACGTACCGGTACGTTTCCTTTTTTACTTGCCTCAAACGTGAACCGCCATGAAGGCTGGCTGTGCTGTGCACCGGCGCCTGTATTATACTCCCTCCGTCTAGGTGTGTAAGTCATCTTTTAAAAACCAAATAATCTCAAAACACTTAGATGCAGTGCATTAAATTGTTTCTCGTTTCTTATTTCTTGACATATCAACCAATAAGAGATATGGGGTGTGCATGCTTCTAATGACTTGAGACTACCAAACACGGCATGCAGTGATTAGTTCATTGCATGCAATGCTATTAATTAGTAAATGAACATTAAGTTCTCGTTTTCTTTTCCTCCTTGGTCACGGTGCACAACCTAAGATGACTTACTCACCTAGACGAAGGGAATGATAAACAATTTTCTGCACATATTCTTGTGGGTGCGGCTGCCTTATGCTGGGCATTGTGGCTTACCAGGAATGATGTAGTTTTTAATAATAAATGTGGTTATTCTCCTGTGCAGGTTATTCATGCGTGTACGTGAAGGCTCCATACCTGGTCTATCCAGCATAAGTTAGAGGACATAATCTTTTTTATAATGGCGTCTACATGGGTGGAGCGTACGGCCAAGGAGGTTTTCTCACTCCATGGATGACGGTGTAATCTCCGTATAGGATCTGCCCCACCCTAGGCTAGATTGATTTATTTTTGCTGCAAAACTATGTTTATTTTTTGATCGTTTGCACTTGTTGGCTATGTGCATCATGTTTTACAGAGGACGGGCATTTTTTAGATGCGGTTGTATCACCTTAATAACAATTCAATGAAATGTTCTTTATCAAAAAAATATGAAATGTACAGGTGCCGAAAATGCCCCTGTACCTCAAATTTTCGGAAAGGAGAACTGAAGCGGCTGAGAAGGCAAAAGGCGGTGCAAAAGCTATTTCTCGCTTACTGCGAGATATACACAATACACGCCTCTAGCGTACGTAACACTGGTTTTCTTCGTATTTGTTAGGGGTGGTCTTTTTTTCTGCCGTTTTCTTGGACCGCTTCCTTTCGACGGTTTTTTGGTTTTCTTTTTTACCTTTTCGCTTTTTTTTCTTTTTCGGTTTGCAACATAACACATTATTTTCTTCAAACTTGTAAACCCTTTGTAACATTTAAAAAAGAACATGAACATTACTTCAAAAGTGTACAAGAACTTTTTAAATTTACATGAACTATCTCTAATATGTGATCACCTTTTGCACACTGTATGAACTCTTTTAAAAAGTGCAAACAATTTTTTAGAAAATGGTGCACTTTCTTAAAATTGTGTGGTAATTTATAAACATGTGAATTTTTTCTTTGAATGCGAAAAAACTTTTTGAAAATTATAGAATGTGTGAACCCTTTTTTAATATACATGAACAGAATATAGAAATGCACAAAAAAGTTCTAAACTTCCATGGACATTTCTAAAAATTCATCAACACTTGTCAAAATTCCATGGAATACGGCATAATTTAAAATTCCATGAAAATTTTAAAATTGTAGACATCTTTTTTATAGCATGATTTTCTAAATAAAAGGTAGTTTTCTAAAATTTTGAAAATATTAGTGTAAGATAACATGATAGATATCGCCATAATTTACTCAAAATGCACTACTATTTACAAACAACGAATAAGAAAAGAAAAGTGAAAAAAGAAATAGCACGACCTTTTGGGCCCATCCATGTGAGATGGGCGCATGGCCGACCTTGTGCTATACCTTGCAATATGCGAGGTATTGATGCGCCCAAAAAGCAGATCATCAACGTTCTTGATTGGATAGGAGCATACGTCGTGTGCTTTAACTCCATGTGGAATTATCTTGGGAATATATTTAGGCATAGTTGTCCAACTTGTTGGGCTTTGTTCGGCTGGTGCTCGCAATAAGACAAGCTAATTGTCAAATGGTATATCTCGCTTACTATCTTCGTCTCGCTTCTAGCGATCCCAATTTTAGCACCTTCTACGCGTTTCTGTGTTATTATTGGCTTTTTTAAGAATTTTCCTTCTTTTCTTTCTCTATAAGTTTTTGTTTAGTTATTATTATTATTTTTTGTTCTTTTTCGTTTTTTGTTTTCTTTGTTTTTAATTTAAAAATACTTTGTCAATTATAAATACATGGTAAACATTTTTTTGTATTCAAGTAGAACATTTTTCAGATATGCGTTAAATATTTTCCAAATACACGTTTAACATTTTCCAAATACATGTAGAACAATGCACATTTTTAATAAACAACAAATTTTTTAAGCACGTGAATGAACATCATTAAAAAAAATGTCATGAACATTTTACACACCAAGTGTTTTTAAGATTTGATGTGCTATTTTTATAGAATGTCATGAGTCATATTTTTGAATATATGTAAAAAAAGTCTGAATACACGTCCAATGTTTTTCCTATACAAGTTGAACATCTTTCAGATACATGTTGAACATTTATAAAAATACAGAATGAACATTTATCAAATGTGCATCGCACAGTTTTTAGATACACAGTGACCATTTTTAAGCAAACGTTGAAGATTTTCCGGAACAATTATGAATATTGTTTTAAGGTGTGCGAACATGCTTTAGTGCTCTGAACATTTTCTAAACGTCTTGAAGAATTTTTTATACATTATGAACTTTATTACAACACTCCAAGATTTTTCAAAAATATTATGAACAGTAAAATGCGTGACAAATTTTCGAAATGTCACAATCATTTTTCTAAAACTGTGAGAACCCAATTTGAACACTCCCGAATACTTTATAATAGGCAGTTAACCTTTTCTGAATACTAAATAAAGTAAATTTTCCAAATATATATCTTTATTTGATGCACTTTGGGAATAACAGAAATAAGGAAAAATAAATAAAAACACTTAAATATCCCTACTGGGCTGACCCAGTCTAGGTTGTCGTTCAGGCGACCGTATGTACCATCTCGCAACAGGCAAGACAAAGATGTGCCTAGCTAATCGAGCTAAACCTAGTCCTATTTAGCGATTGATGCGACAATTATGGTGCTAACCGTAGAAAGCGGTCACGCATGGGAGCTCTAGTTCGGGGACTTAAGCGCAAGTAAAGGCAAAGCACACAAACAAATAACGCAAGAAAAACGCAAAAAAAAATGGCTCCTCCTGGAATCAACTCGCAACGCCATGTCCTTGTTCGAGCTTAGCAAACCACTACAACCATTGGACATTTGTCATTGACATTAACGCTAATAGTATAAGGACAGGGTGGCTGCGCTATTTACTTATCACTTACATTTTTATGTATTTACAAAAACTTCATCTTTTTTATGAGAAGTTCTGAACTAAAAAAGAGGTTCATCGATTTTGAGAAAAATATCATCATTTTCGAACAAAAATTCACAAACCCAAATTCATCGATTTGGGAAAAAAATATGCAAAAGTGAAAAAATTTCATCGATTTGGAAAAAAAGTTTATCAACTTTGAAAAAAATTCATTGAGTTTAAAAGAAAGTTCATCATTTTCGAAAAAAGTTCACAAATTTGAAGAAAGTTCATCAATTTTGAAAAAGGTCATCGGATTTGAAAAAGTTCACCAAATTTGAGAAAAGTTCACTAATTGGAAATTCTTTTGTCGAACTTTGAAAAAAGTTTATCAATATTAAATATAGTTCATATACCTGAAAAAAAAGATCACCAAATTTGAATTTTTTTATCCAAATTGATAAAAAGTTCCTCGAAGTTGAAAAAAAATCCATCAATTTAGAAAAAATGTATGAATTTGAAATAAGTTTATCGAGCAAGAAAGAAAAAAAATGGAAAATAGAAAGAAAGGAAAACAAAAAACAAAATAAAAGAAAGAAAATATAATATGGTAGTAAGCATATCATGTTAGCATGGCAGGGTGGTTACTGCAGTGTGCTTTGCCTATGGTTCCTCTGTCCCGGTCTTGCACCACTCTCATATCCATCAACCAATTTCATAGATAGTTACTATGGTTGTTGCTTCCTCCATTCACTAAATCAAATGGAGCCTTTCCCTCCTCGAGTCAGCAAGCCGTTCGAGCGTTTTACCCTCGTGTCGCTAGCGCAACGAGCCATTTAAAAAAAGTCTTGGAACTGAAGAGAAATTCATCTCTATATAAACTATGTATGTTCTTGATATTGATTGAGTTACAAGAATGAAGAAGCGTAGCACACCTTTTCTCTCAGTTCAAGTTTCCATCCAATAAGTGCATCAAGTATTTCGTATAGAAAGAAAAGGAACCACTTCTATTCTCTTAAGTATATGAAAAATAGCTTTTTGGTCCCTTTTGTCCAGAGGTTAGGACATCGTCTTTTCATGTCGAAGACACGGGTTCGATTCCCGTAAGGGATAGGTACTTATTCCTGGCCGGCGGTATCAAGAACCCGGATAGTCAGTAGGAAACTCCAATCTACAAGCGGAACAATGAGTTTAGAAGGCACATTCTTGAAAGAGCAGGCTGACTATAAAACTCATATAAGGCTCGCGATCGGGTACATTGTTGACTTGGGGCGGTTCCATAGGCGGCTACTCTAAGACGAATGAAATTGGGCTATATATTATGGCAAGTTGACCCTACTTTTTGGTTTCGTAGATATAACAGTTCTAGTAGAAGGTTACAAGGGCCTTCCTAAGAGTACTAGGTTAAAGGGGAGACCTCTAAAGCCCCGAAAGAACTATCATATCCCTTTAGGAATCCAAAAGTGTCGTATCTGTGGATCACTGACGGCTATACCCAATGAGCAAAGTAGAAAGAGCCTAGGAAAATGCATCGTCTCCCTATTCAGTCGCCAGTTGTCCATTGACTAGTCTTACTTACCGCACCGCTCGGCGAAGAGGGATTTCTCAGTGATAGACCCACGAGAGCGTGTGTGCCAATGAAAAAAGAAGTGCGAGACTGTTTGGGAAGTGAGGGATGCCCTTCTTGGATATCACGAGCGGCGAGGCAGGTACGGTTGGAGGAAAAGCAAGGCAACAGGGTGCTAGGTTTAAGTAAGTATTGTCCGTCCGATCATTGGAATCGGCTTAGCTGAAAAGGCAGATCTGGTTGAACTAGTAGGAAGAACACCCTTCTAAGGTGAAGGTATTCCATTTCTAAGAAGGAAGTTATATATATTTGAACTAGAGAGAAGCTCTAAAACGGAAATCGAAAAGGAACCCCTTGCCTTCCATGTACTCACCCCGCTGGAACTCGCAATCAAAGATAGAGTTAGCAAACTAGGAAGGCACAGAAAAGAAGGCAGTTGAAAAGGCGAGCAAGGTATTTTTGAATTTCCTCAAATTGATGAATCAATGAAGTATTTGAATTGAAGTAAATGTGCCTAAGAAAGAAGAGTCCTCGATATGGATATGCGAACAGGAAGAAAGCACGCATATATTACTATTGCATTGGCAACGAACACCATCAAACAAAGATAGTTGTTGAGGAGTGATGTCTACTACGCAACCTCTATTCTTGTAGACGTTGTTGGGCCTTCAAGTGCAGAGTTTTGTAGGACAATAACAATTTTCCCTCAAGTGGATGACCTAAGGTTGGCCAATCCATGGGAGGCGTAGGATGAAGATGCTCTCTCTCCAACAACCCTGCAACCAAATAACAAAGAGTCTCTTGTGTCCCCAACACACCCAATGCAATGGTAAATTGTATAGGTGCACTAGTTCGGCGAAGAGATGGTGATACAAGTGTAATATGGATAGTAGATATAGGTTTTTGTAATCTGAAAATATAAAAACAACAAGGTAGCTAGTAACAAAAGTGAGCAAAAGCGGTATTGCAATGCTTGAAAACAAGGCCTAGGATTCATACTTTCACCAGTGCAAATTCTCTCAACAATGATAACATAATTAGATCATATAATCATCCCTCAATGTGCAACAAAGAATCACTCCAAAGTTTCTATCGGAGAACGTACGACGAAAATGTGCATCAACCCCTATGCATAGATTACCCCATGTCACCTCGGGAATCTGCGAGTTGAGTGCCAAAACATACATCAAGTAAACCAATAGAACATCCCATTGTCACCACAGATATCCCATCGCAAGACATACATCAAGTGTTCTCAAATCCAATACTCAATCCAACATAACCAAACCTCAAAGAGCAATACTCAATTCATCACAAGAAGGTAGAGGGGGAGAAACATCATATGATCCAACTATAATAACAAAGCTTGCGTTACATCAAGATCGTACCAAATCAAGAACAAGAGAGAGAGAGAGAGATCAAACACATAGCTACTGGTACATATCCTCAGCCCCGAGGGTGAACTACTCCATCCTCATCATGGAGACCGCCAATATGATGAAGATGGCCTCCGGTGATGGTTTTCCCCTACGACGGGGTGCTGGAATGGGATCCCGATTGGGTTTTCGTGGCTACAGGGGCTTGCGGCGGCAGAACTTGCGATCAGAGGTTTCTATATTTATAAGAATTTTTGGCATCGGAAACAAGTCAAGGAGGAGCCCGAGGAGCCCACAAGCCCTCAGGGCGTGCCCAGGGGGTAGGGCACCCCTTGTGGTATCTTCGGGACTCTACTATTCTAGCTCCGGTGCTTCGGGGGTCTCTTTTGGTCCATAAAAAACACTGTAAATTTTCAGCTTGTTTGGACTCCGTTTGATATTCTTTTTGAATGTACTCTTCTTTATTGTGGCATTAATATTCATATCCATAAGATTCAAAACAAAAGTTTAATATTGACATAAAAACAATAAGGGCCAGTTTGGTCCGTAGCCTGGGCATCATGCCTGGACAAAACTGGTGCCTGGCATGCGCCTGGTTTTTCTATTTTTCTGGCCTGGCCAGGAAGCCTGGGGAGACACCTGTTTTGATTGCGACCTGGGCCTAGAATGACTAAACAAGGTATATGTCTGACAAAGTAGCCCACAACCCACCTGTAACCTACTAGTTTAGCACCAGGCTGGTGTTAGCCTGCCTCCAGGCGAGCGGAAGAGGACACCTGGGAGGCTAATCATATGCCTGAGCGACCCAGGCCAGGCTAGCTCTAGAATTTTGTGAACTCCAACCAAACAAATGCCAGGCAAAGTTCAGGGATGTCCTAGGCCAGGCAGCGAGTAGCATGGACGCGAACCAAAATGACCCTAATACTTCAAGCATACTAATAAAGCAATCATGTCTTCGCAAAATATCATGGCCAAAGAAAGTTATCCCTACAAAATCATATAGTCTGGCTATGCTCTATCTTCATCACACAAAATATTTAATCATGCACAACCCCGATGACAAGCCAAGCAATTGTTTCATACTTTTAATGTTCTCAAGCCTTTTCAACTTTCACGCAATACCTGAGCGTGAGCCATGGATATAGCACTATAAGTGGAATAGAGTATTGTGAAAGTTGTGAGGAGAATACAAAAAGTAGAAAGTCTCACATCAACTAGGAAAATTAATGGGCTATGGAAATGCTCATCAATTGATATCGATGCAAGTGAGTAGGAATTGCCATGCAACAGATGCACTAGAGCTATAAGTGTATGAAAGCTTAAAAAAGAAACTAAGTGGATGTGCATCCAACTTGCTTGCTCACGAAGACCTAGGGCAATTTGAGGAAGCAACGAGTGCATGTTTTTTATATAAGGTGTATTTGTTTTTTTAAAGTCAAAGGAGTGCACGTTTGACCGAGTTTTTAGAAATATATATCAATATCCAGAATACAATATTTACATGATTTGATCGATCATGAAAAGTAGTTCCATACCTTTTCTATAAGGTATTGCATATGTTGTTACTTTATTCTATAATCTTGGTCAAACATTCAAATGGTTGACTTGCACGAAAACCAATACACCTTATATTTTGGAATGGAGGGAGTACAAGCCAAGTTCTATAATGAAAAATTCCCACTAGTGTATGAAAGTGATAAAATAGGAGACTCTCTATCATGAAGAACATGGTGCTACTTTGAAGCACAAGTGTGGTAAAAGGATAGTAACATTGTCCCTTCTCTTTTTTCTCTCATTTTTTATTTTGGGCTCTTTGGCCTCTCTTTTTTTCTCCTTTTTTTGTTTGGGCATTGTCGGTGTCAAAACCGGCGGATCTCGGGTAGGGGGTCCCGAACTGTGCGTCTAGGTGGATGGTAACAGGAGACAAGGGACACGATGTTTTACCCAGGTTCGGGCCCTCTTGATGGAGGTAAAACCCTACGTCCTGCTTGATTGATATTGATATTGTGGATGTTTACAAGAGTGGATCTACCACGAGATCGAGGAGGCTAAACCCTAGAAGCTAGCCTATGGTATGATTGTAATGGTTGTTGTTGTGTCCTACGGACTAGAGCCATCCGGTTTATATAGACACCGGAGAGGGCTAGGGTTACATAGAGTCGGTTACAATGGTAGGAGATCTACGTATCCGTATCGCCAAGCTTGCCTTCCACGCCAAGGAAAGTCCCATCCGGACACGGGACGAAGTCTTCAATCTTGTATCTTCATAGTCTTGGAGTCCGGTCGATGATGATAGTCCGGCCGATGATAGTTCGGCCGATGATGGTAGTCCGGCTATCCGGACACCCCCTAATCCGGGACTCCCTCAGTAGCCCCCGAACCAGGCTTCAATGACGATAAGTCCAGCATGTGTGTAGTCTTCGGCGTTGCAAGGCGGGTTCTCCTTCAAGTTCTACGTACCTGCCGAACAGTGTCCGGCTTCCTCATCAATGTTGCGCGTCTTGGCTTCCACGCCCAATAATGGCCTTCTTCCACGCGTCGTGCGAATGTGAAAAGCCAGGGTGTCTTTTATGTTTTACCCCCTAGTTGTGCGAATAATCTGCCTATAAGGGAGGCAAGAATCCAGATCCAAATCACCATCTTCCTCCCGCAAATACTCATCGGAGCGCTTTCGACCAAGAATCCATTCCATCATGGACCGTCAACGCGGCTCCTCTTCTCGCGCTCCCAGCCCTTTGCCAGGAGATTGGAGGAGATGCTCTGTTCCGCACAACGAGCTGGTGAAGCTCCAAGCGGGGGGATATCTCCCTCCGGCCTTCATGGTTCCGGTTCGAGCCGGGCTGGCCACCTACAAAGGTGGGAAGCAAGCGGAGGTTACCCCAAGTCCCAACAAAGGGGAGCGGGTATGCTTCGTCCCCTATCTGATAAGGGGGCTCGGATTTCCTGTACATCCATTCCTCCGCGGGCTCCTGGAGTTCTACGGACTCCAGCTTCATCACCTCACGCCCGCCTCAATCCTGCATATTGCGGGTTACGTAGCTCTTTGCGAGCTATTCCTGGGCGTCGAGCCCCATTTCGCGCTGTGGAAGAGGTTGTTCTGCCTTGTACCCCGCTCTCACGAGGGGTCCATATATCAAGTGGGCGGCGCCGAAATATGGCGCATTGCCGGGACCGGATATCCATCCGGAACCCCTAAGAAGGCGTCCGAAGACTGGCCTTCGGAATGGTTTTATATAGAAGACGCTCCGCTGCCGGACCCTGTTCGGATCGGCCTCCCGGAGTTCAGCAATGCTCCTCTGAAGAAACGCCTTAGTTGGCGTCCGCGGAGCCCCCAACTGGAGGAAGACAAGAGCGTCCATTATTTGATGGGCCGAATAAGGTTACTGGCCCATGCCGGGTTGACCATGATTGGAGTCATGGCAACATGCATTATGCGGGGGGTGCAGCCACTACAATACAGGGGCCACCCCATGTGGGATTTCAACGGGGAGGACGATGCCACCCGTCATGGCCGCAAAGGGCCGGATTCGGTCGAAGACCTGGTGACGATCCTGTCCGGCCTGTATAAGGGGGAGAAGGAGGATTTCCTTCGGACGAACCCGTTAAATGGGTTTTCCATGAATAATCCCCGGCCTTGGGTAAGCGAACACTCTGCGTGCCCGACCCATGCTTTTTGAAACTTAAGTTTCTTATATTGTGTTCTTCTTTCGACGCAGGAACTGCGCCGGATCGTGGAGGACATGCTAAGTCCAGCTCCGCAACCCGAGGATCCAGAGAGATCCCGGGATCCGGCCTCCGAAGAGGATCCGGACATAAAGGTGGAGCTAATCGACGGGGTGTTCCACCAGCTCAGCATGGACAATGCTTTAGTCGCCATCACGGCCGACTATCCCGGACTATATCCGGCTTCCCAGGTGATTGCGACCGAAGTCCTGACACCGTCATTCCTTCCTTGCTTATTTCTGACCACCGTATATGATGGCGCTGTGCAGGAGGCGCCCCTAGGGCGAGAAGCCGAGCCCGCGGTGGCTGACCAACAAAGGCCAGTCCGGACCAGTAGGCGGAAGAGGAGCGCGGCGCGGACTGAAACGTCGCCGCAAAGGTGTAGCTCACAATTCATTATTTAGAGCAACGTTCCTAGGAAGCGTTTGAGTGCTCATGACCTTTGTAGGGAAAAAAGCGCCCGCCGGACTGCGGGCGTGGAGGTTGCCAATCCAACCTCTACCAGCCAGGCTCCAGCACCTGGTCTGGAGGGGGAGGCGAGCGCAAGGCGCGAGCCGGACGTTCCTCCGACGGAGGATGCCGACAGACTGTCCGCCACCAAGTCTGAGGTGGAGAGTGCCATGAATCACAGGCGCCGCCGGACAGTATTTCGTGACGCGTGCTTCTCCCCCGAGGCGTTGAATGCCTTTAACGCGGGGGACGCGCACCTTCGTGCTGCTCAAGATGGTTTTACCAGAGCCACGGAGCAGTATGTAAAAGACATACGGGTAAGAGAATTTAATAGTTGTATATGCCAGTAGCCCCCGAGACTTAAAGTAGTTATATTAACTGATTTAAGGATCATATGAAACGTAGGATCTTACCGAGAAGAATACCCAACTGTCTCAGGAGCTGCAAGAGTGCAAGGCCCAACTTGAGGCCGCACTCTCTGGCGCAGGAGGAAACACAGGGACCTCTCCTGGTAACGCATTATTTTAGAAAGATAAGTAGCGTTTGGCCTTTGCGCAAGTCTAAAAAATGACGTTGCAGGTGCTGCCGGACAAGATCCGGACAGGCAAGAACTTCTGCGCCAACTAAAGGCCGGCGAGAGGGTGCTGCATAAGGTGCAGCATGAAAGGAACAAGCTCCAGGATGCCCATGCCCAGCTTGGAGAAGAGCTGAAAGGCGTTCGGGCCGAGCTGTCGGGCTCCGTTAAGGAGAATCAGCGGCTTCGTCGCGGCATCTATAGTAAGTGCTTGAGCGAACTCCTTTGAAAAGAAGAGTTCGGCGAGGAAGTCAATTTGACAGAATATGTCTGCAGGTATGCTCACAGGTCGCCCTGCGGAGGAGATGCCCGTATCAACGGGTGATCAACTTCCCGAATTGTTGCAACTGATCGAACGAGTTCGGCAGGCAATGAGCGGCGTCATCCAGGCTTTATGGCCAGCCTTCTCCTTACCCGAGGGTCTTGGGGAGCTTGCGGAGAAGCTTCAGGGAGTGCGGCAGCGCTTCCATTTATGGAAGATTTCGGCCTGCCGCCAAGGTGCCAGGGAGGCCTGGGCCATGGTAAAGACGCGGTACAAGAAGGCGGATCCCAACCACATGGCCGAAGTCGGACCTGTGGGGCCCGATGGGAAGGAGATCCCTGTGAGTTTAGTATACGGCCAAGTAGAGTTGGCCGCTAAATTTTCCCAACAGGACTGTAAATTAGACAACCTGTTAGACGGGATTGAGGAAGAATACAATCAGTCGATTTGACAATGTATTATAAAATGACATGTAAAATGCCTTCTAGCCGGATTGTAGATCGTTTGTCTTTGCCGACCTTTTCGCTTCGACCTCGGGACCCTAGAGTCCGGAGTGTGTCCGAATACCTTCTCGGTTATGAAACAACCGGGGTATGCATGGAGACCAGGCGTAGGGGTCATTAGTGCTTTATCAGACAAGTGCCCAACTAGTTATGTTATATTACATGGGTAGTAAGAAACATCTTCCAGGGAGAATAGTTCCGTTAAGGGTTCCTTTCCTCTGGGGGTGGCATGCCCTAAAGTGCATGTCCGGACTGCGAAAAAAGCAGAAAAACATCTGGGGGCAGATAAATAAGTGGATAAAAAATCATCTTTTAAGTCACCGACCGAATATTCCCTTAAGAACGCTAGCTTTCGGCTTCACCCAGTCTGAGGTACACATCCGGCTGACCCGGCAGTAACAATCGCAGAGGTGCTCCCTTTACCTCCTAGCCGAACAATCGGGAACGTAGGGGTAAGCACAGGAGCCAGGCAACCCAGCTTGGCCAAAACTTAAGTCATATCGATGCATATAATGGTGAATAAAAGGTACATGTGGAGGCTTGACACATGTGCTGGGCATGAAGCCCTTATAATTAAGCTTCTGGTAAAGAAGCCCCCAGGTATAATGAGTGCGGATAGCACATCAATTGCGCGCGAACGATGCGCAAGTAGGCCTTTTAAGGCTTTGATGAATAGGGTTTGAGAAGAAAAAGATAAACAAAAGGCAGCTGAAGTAAAAAAAAATTGGACGGGGGGAAAGGGACGAACTCTTAGTCCGGCGCTAGGCATAGAATCTTCGGAGGCGGGCTGCGTTCCATGGGTTCGGCTCGAGTCGGTTATCCGACGCATTTCGTAGACGGTACGCTCCGCCGGTCAAGACTTTATCGATGATGAAGGGGCCTTCCCATTTGGGCTTGAGCTTGTCCTTTTTCTTGTCCGGCAGGCGTAGAACCAGTTCGCCAACGTTGTAAGTCTTGGCCCGTACTTCTCTGCTTTGGTATCTTCAAGCCTGCTGCTGATAGAATGCGGAACGAGCCTTGGCGACGTCGCGTTCTTCCTCCAATGCGTCCAAGCTGTCCTGCCGATCCAACTCGGCTTCTCTTTCTTCGTACATGCGCACTCGAGGTGAGTCATGAATGATGTCGCAGGGCAAAACTGCCTCTGCGCCGTATACCATAAAAAATGGTGTGAATCCGGTAGTACGGTTGGGCGTTGTCCGCAGCCCCCAGAGTACGGAGTCGAGCTCCTCTACCCAGTGCGTGTCAGATTTCGTAAGGGACCGCACTAGTCTGGGTTTGATGCCGCTCATTATTAGACCATTTGCTCGTTCCACTTGACCGTTGGTTTGAGGATGATAGACTGAAGCGTAATCGAGCTTGATGCCCATATTTTTGCACCATGATTTAACCTCATCGGCCGTGAAGTTCGTGCCGTTATCGGTGATGATGCTGTGGGGGACACCATAACGGTGTACTACCCCGGATATAAAGTCTATCACTGGTCCGGACTCTGCCGTTTTAACTGGCTTGGCCTCTATCCATTTGGTGAATTTATCCACCATGACCAATAGGTACCTTTGCTTGTGGGTTCCCCCTTTAAGTGGTCCAACCATGTCAAGCCCCCAGACCGCGAACGGCCAGGTAATGGGTATAGTTTTGAGGGCGGTGGGTGGCATGTGGCTCTGATTAGCAAAGAGCTGACAACCGACGCATCTTTGGACTAAGTCCTGAGCATCTGCCCGGGCCGTCGGCCAATAAAATCCTGTACGGAATGCCTTTCCTACAAGGGCCCGGGCTGCGGCGTGGTGTCCGCCTAGTCCGGCGTGAATTTCAGCCAGAAGGTCTCGCCCTTCCTCTTCGGAGATACACCTTTGAAGGACTCCGGTTGTGCTTTTCTTATAGAGTTCTCCCTCATGGACCTTGTAGGCTTTAGATCGCCGGACTATGCAGCGGGCCTCATTATGGTCTTCGGGGAGTTCCTGCCTAAGCAAGTAGGCTAGGAACGGCTCTGTCCATGGGGCGATTACTGCCATTATGTCGTGAGCTGAGGGTGTTGTTTCGTCGGCTGGATCGCCGGTTATGTCAGATTGCTCTGCGGCTGCCTCCGGTTTGTTATTTCCGGACTCCTCTTCCCATAGTACGGATGGCTTGAACAGCCGTTCCAGGAAGATATTTGGAGGGACAGCGTCACGTTTTGCGCCGATGCGTGCCAGTACGTCGGCCGCTTGGTTATTATCTCTGGCTACGTGGTGGAATTCAAGTCCTTCGAACCGAGCTGACATTTTAAGGACAGCGTTGCGATAGGCTGCCATTTTTGGATCCTTGGCGTCAAAGTCTCCATTTACTTGGGATATTGCGAGGTTTGAGTCCCCGCGCACCTCTAGGCGTTGGATGCCCATGGAGATTGCCATCCGGAGGCCATGTAAGAGGGCCTCGTATTCGGCTGCGTTGTTGGAGTCCGTGTACATTATCTGAAGTACGTATTGGACTCTGTCCCCGGTTGGGGACGTTAGTACGATGCCAGCCCCCAATCCGGCCAACATTTTGGAGCCGTCGAAATGCATAATCCAATTGGAGTATGCGCCGTATTCTTTAGGGAGTTCGGCTTCAGTCCACTCAGCGACAAAGTCAGCCAAAACTTGCGACTTTATAGCTCGCCGGGGTTTGTAAGTTATATCGAATGGTAAGAGCTCAATGGCCCATTTTGCAATCCTGCCCGTTGCGTCGCGGTTATTTATAATGTCATTTAGGGGTACTTCGGAGGCCACTGTTATCGAACACTCTTGAAAGTAGTGTCGGAGCTTCCGGGATGCCATGAACACCGCATACGCTATCTTTTGATAGTGCGGGTAACGGGACTTGCAGGGGGTTAAAACAGTGGATACGTAGTACACTGGTTTTTGAAGAGGGAATTTATGCCCTTCTGTCTCTCGTTCTACGACGAGCACCGCGCTTACTACTTGATGTGTTGCCGCGATGTATAACAACATAGGTTCGCCCAGGTTGGGCGCAGCCAGGACCGGGTTCGTTGCCAATATGGCCTTTATTTCTTCGAGTCCGGCAGTGGCAGCATCCGTCCACTCGAAGTGTTCGGTGTGCCTGAGGAGGCGATAGAGGGGCAATGCCTTTTCTCCTAGGCGGGAGATAAAGCGGCTGAGAGCCGCCACGCATCCAGTCAATTTCTGGATCTGTTTGAGGTTTTTTGGAATATCCAGCTGTGATAGGGCTCGGATTTTGGCCGGATTTGCTTCAATTCCTCTACCGGATACAATGAAGCCCAAGAGCTTTCCGGCTGGTACGCCGAAAACGCATTTTTCCGGATTCAGCTTGATGTCATATGCTCGGAGGTTGTCGAATGTGACCCTCAAGTCGTCTACTAGAGTTTCGACGTGTTTGGTTTTGACGACTACGTCGTCTACGTATGCCTCTACTGTTTTGCCGATCTGGGTAGCCAGACATGTCTGAATCATGCGCTGATATGTTGCGCCGGCGTTTTTAAGTCCGAAGGGCATCGTGTTGAAGCAGAATGGTCCATATGGAGTAATGAACGCCGTTGCGGCTTGATCCGCTTCTGCCATCTTGATTTGATGATAGCCGGAGTATGCGTCCAGGAAGCACAATGAATCGTGCCCTGCAGTGGCATCGATGATTTGGTCGATGCGGGGGAGGGGGAAGGGGTCCTTTGGGCAGGCTTTATTTAGGTCTTTGAAATCGACACATAGGCGCCAGGATCTGTCCTTCTTTGGTACCATTACCAGGTTTGCTAGCCAATCCGGATGTTTGATGTCTCTGATGAATCCGGCTTCCAATAGTTTGGCTAGTTCTTCTCCCATTGCCTGTCTTTTGGGTTCGGAAAATCGTCGAAGAGCCTGTTTGACTGGCTTGAACCCTTTTAGGATGTTTAGGCTATGCTCTGCCAACCTGCGAGGGATTCCTGGCATATCTGAAGGATGCCAGGCGAAAATGTCCCAATTTTCCCGAAGGAATTCTCGCAGCGCGGCGTCTACATCAGGGTTCAACTGTGCCCCGATGGAGGCCGTCTTTGTCGGGTCCGTTGGGTGGACCTGGAATTTTATAATTTCGTCCGCTGGTTTAAAGGAGGTGGACTTGGATCTCTTATCGAGTATCACGTCGTCTCTGTGCACCGTAGCGCGCAGCGCGGTGAGTTCCTCTGCCGCTAGGGCTTCGGATAGTGCCTCCAGGGCTAATGCGGCTGTTTTGTTTTCGGCGCGGAGTGCTATGTCCGGATCACTAACGAGAGTGATTATCCCGCCGGGCCCAGGCATTTTGAGCTTCATGTACCCGTAATGGGGTACGGCTTGAAAAATTGTGAATGCCTCTCGTCCTAATATAGCGTGATATCCGCTGTTGAACGGGGCCACTTGGAACGTGACTTCTTCGGATCTGTAATTGTCCGGCGAGCCGAACACCACATCGAGTGTGATTTTTCCGGTGCAGCGCGCTTCCCGGCTAGGGATTATTCCTCTGAAGGTTGTGGTGCTTCGCTCAATGCGGCTCCAGTCTATTTCCATTTTTTGAAGAGTTTCCTCGTAGATGAGGTTTAGTCCGCTGCCGCCATCCATGAGGACCTTTGTAAGTCGAAAGCCGTCCACTATTGGACTAAGTACCAGTGCGGCTGGTGCTCGGGCTGTTCGGAATTTAGGTTCGTCGCTGGCGTTGAAGGTGATGGCTGTGTCGCTCCATGGATTTGTTGTTGCTACTTGGTAGACTTCGGCGAGGCTGCGGATTGTTCGTTTCCACATATTATTTGATGCGAAAGTCTCGAAGACTGTTGATACCGTACCGGTATTGTTGGAGTGGTTTTCCGGGGCTAGAAGCTCCTCGCCACTTTTGGCCACCTGCCGTAATATCCAACATGCTCGAAGGCTATGTGTTGGGATGACGCCCTCTGTACTGTGAATTTTACAGGGTCCGCTAAGCCATCCCTCCAGTACGGTTCCGTGCCCTTTATGGGGTTTTTGCTTTTTGGTTTTTGTATCTGGTGCCTGAGTGTAATGCACCCTTTTGTTGCGGACTAGGGTTGTATTCGGGGCCGGATTGTCCCAAAACTTATTTTCGGTTGTCCGGAAGCTCTCCATCGCACAGTACTTTCGTACTATGGACGCCAGGTCAGCGAAGCGTGTAATTTCACGACGGCTGACGGCGTTCCAGATTCCCTCGTCCGTGCAATTATTGCAAAAAATTGAGATTGCTTTTTCCTCTCGGCAGTCCTTTATCCTGTCCATAACCAGGAGGAATCTGGCCCAGTAGTGATGTACTGTCTCAGCGGGCTCTTGCCGGATTAGAGATAGATCGCATATGTCTGGGCGGGTGGGTGGAATTAAGTCCGGAACCCTACCCATCTCAAGGCTCGCAGGCCGAGAAGTTTCCAAATTTGGAAGCTTGGATTGCTGGACGTTGTCCAACGAGTCTGGTCCGATGCCTAACTTTAAGTTTAGTGCTTGATCGAAGTCCGTCCCTCCGCGGGAATCCGGCATGGGGGGTTCGGGAGCCCGGACATGACTAGTTTTCAATACAGGAGAAGAGTCGCCGCATTGTTCCTCTACCACTGCAACGTGGTGGGTGACCTGGGGAGAGTTAATCTCTCTCAGATCAGTTTTAAGCCCAATCTGATTGTAGTCTGTAGCGACTCCCAGGGCGGTGATGCGATCCAAGAGCTCGTTTACGGACGAGAGCTCTATTGGATCCAGCGGCTCGGCGAATTCCGAGCTAACGTGAAGATTGCTTTTGACGACTTGAGAGGTCATTGTCGAAGCGGTGGCCGGACAGGCGGTCATAAGAAAACCACCTAGCCGGATAGTTTGGCCGGCGGCCAAGGCTCCTTTGGCGAAAATACCGTCCTTGAAGACGGGAGGAGGCATCCTTCCTATCGGTGACGGCACAGAGGAACTCTCAATGAAAGCACCAATGTCGGTGTCAAAACCGGCGGATCTCGGGTAGGGGGTCCCGAACTGTGCGTCTAGGCGGATGGTAACAGGAGACAAGGGACACGATGTTTTACCCAGGTTCGGGCCCTCTTGATGGAGGTCAAACCCTACGTCCTGCTTGATTGATATTGATATTGTGGATGTTTACAAGAGTGGATCTACCACGAGATCGAGGAGGCTAAACCCTAGAAGCTAGCCTATGGTATGATTGTAATGGTTGTTGTTGTGTCCTACGGACTAGAGCCATCCGGTTTATATAGACACCGGAGAGGGCTAGGGTTACATAGAGTCGGGTTACAATGGTAGGAGATCTACGTATCCGTATCGCCAAGCTTGCCTTCCACGCCAAGGAAAGTCCCATCTGGACACGGGACGAAGTCTTCAATCTTGTATCTTCATAGTCTCGGAGTCCGGTCGATGATGATAGTCCGGCCGACGATAGTTCGGCTGATGATGGTAGTCCGGCTATCCGGACACCCCCTAATCCAGGACTCCCTCAGGCATCTTTTGGCATATTTTATTTATTTTTAAAGTCTGGAGACTCACCCCAACTTGTGAAGGAATCATAGCTTCCATCATCCTTTCCTCACATGGGACAATGCTCTAATAATGATTATCATCACACTTTTATTTACTTCACAACTCAAGAATTACAACTCGACACTAGAACAAATATATGACTCTATATGAATGCCTCCGGTGGTGTACCCGGATGTGCAATGATCAAGAGTGACATGTATAAAAAATATGAACGGTGGCTTTGCCACAAATACTATGCCAACTAGATGATCATGCAAAGCAATTTGACAATGATGAAGCGTGTCATAATAAACGGAACAGTGGAAGTTGCATGGCAATATATCTCGGAATGGCTATGGAAATGCCATAATAGGCATGTATGGTGGCTGTTTTAAGGAAAGGTATATGGTGGATTTAATGCACCAGCGAAAGTTGCACGGTACTAGAAAGGCTAGCAATGGTGGAAGAGTGAGAGTGCATATAATCCATGGACTCAACACTAGTCATAAAGAACTCACATACTTATTGCAAAAGTCTATTAGTCATAGAAACAAAGTACTACACGCATGCTCCTAGGGGGATAGATTGGTAGGAATAGATCATCGCTCGTCCCTTGCCACTCATAAGGAAGACAATAAAAAATAAATCATGCTCCGACTTCATCACATAACGGTTCACCATACATGCATGCTAAGAGAATCACAAACTTTAACACAAGTATTTCTACCAATCCACAATTACTCACTAGCATGACTCTAATATCACCATCTTTATATCTCAAAACAAATGCAAGGAATCAAACTTCTCATATATTCAATGCTATTTATATGAATGTTTTTATTATATCCCTCTTGGATGCCCATCATATTAGGACTAAATTCATAACCTAAGAAAATTACCATGTTGTTTAAGACTCTCAAAATAATATAAGTGAAGCATGAGAATTCATTAATTTCTATAAAATAAAGCCACCACCGTCCTCTAAAAAGATATAAGTGAAGCACTACAGCAAATTGCCTAGCACAAAAGATATAAGTGAAGCACGTAGAGTATTCTAATAAATCACGATTCATGCGTGCCCCTCTCAAAAGGTGTGTACAGCAAGTATGATTGTGGCAAACTAAAAATCAAAGACTCATATCATACAAGACGCTCCAAGCAGAACACATATCATGTGGTGAATAAAAATATAGCCTCGAATAAATTTACCGATGGATTGAAGACAAAAGAGGGGATACCATCCGGGGCATACCCAAGCTTAGATGTTTGGTTGTCCTTGAATATTACCCTGGGGTGCCTTGGTAATCCTCAAGTTTAGGCTGTTGCCACTCCTTATTCCGTTATCCACCAAAACTTTACCCAATACTTGAAAACTTCACAACACAAAACTCGACAGAAACTCGTAAGATTCGTTAGTATAATAAAGCAAATCACCACTTAGGTACTGTTTTGAACTCATTCTAAATTCATATTGGTGTTATATCCACTGTATTCCAACTTCTCCATGGTTCATACCCTCCGATACTACTCATAGATTCATCAAAATAAGCAAACAATACATGAAAAACAGAATCTGTCAAAAACAGAATAGTCTATAGAAATCTGGAAACTTCGTATACTTCTGTAACTCAATTTTTTTGAAATATTAAGAAAAACTTGGCAACTTGTATATCAATCTTGTGTAAAAATTTCAGATCAAAAGCACGCTTCTGTGAATTTTTAAAATTCTGGAAATGAGCGCAAAAGTTGCTGTTTTTGCACAGAATCAAGTCAACCATCATCCACACTATCCCAAAGGTTTTACTTGGCACTTTATTGAAACAAAAGCTATAAAACATGATTACCACAGTAGCTTAATCATGTTAACACATAAAAACAGTAGGGGCAACTGTTGGGTTGTCTCCCAACAAGCGCTTTTCTTTAATGCCTTTTTAGCTAGGCATGATGATTTCAATGATGCTCACATAAAATATAAGAATTGAAACATAATGGGAGCACCATGAAGCATATGACTAGCACATTTAAGTCTAACCCACTTCCTATGCATAGGTATTTTGTGAGCAAACAATTTATGGGAACAAGAATCAACTAGCATAGGAAGGAAAATCAAGCATGACTTCAAAACTTTCAACACATACAGAGGAAACTTGATATTATTGCAATATGTAAAAGCATATGTTCCTCTCTCATAGTAATTTTCAGTTGCATCATGAGTGAATTCAACAATATAACTATCACATAAAGCACTCTTTTCATGATGCATAAGCATAGAAATTTTATTACTCTCCACATAAGCAAATTTATTCTCCTTCATAATAGTGGGAGCAAACTCAACAAAATAATCAGGCGAGCACTACAAATCAACCGGTTGATGACAAGTTTTAAGACGCTTTGGGAGCCGTGGGATAAGGCTCAGCCAGCCGTCAGATTTTTGCCTTGCTTGGTTATGTGAACACGCAATGAATCACGTGGGACGCTTGGCCCACACAAATCACACACGTCACTTTCACCACATGTAGTAACAAGGCGAGGATCACACCATCGCTAGGCTCGCAATAGTTTCACAGCGGAGCATCTTTTGTCTAGCTAGTACTCCATTTTGGTTGTTAAACAAACGCTATGCCACCAGCAAAAAATGGACAAAGTGCACCATGGCTAGCTACATGCTTGAGCTTAGGACGTTAAATCAGCCTGTCCATCTTTGCAGCAATTTTATACTGCAAAAATGATGGTGCGTCCTAGCGTCAAGGTTCAAAATTCAGTCGAGCCGCCAATACACGTCGAGCAGCCGCACTATTGCATTCGCATCGGCCATACTCCTTCCAACCAGCAGCATGGTCGCAACATCCCTCGTGTACCTCACAAGTACCCACTTCGCAACAACATTCCAACACCTCCAACAGCCATGCATTGTAATAGCATCGGTCGCCACTCATGTTGCGCTCGAGGGTTGCAACATGATTTATGTTGCCGTTGCATTGCAACAGACCTTAGTTCCGACCCAGGTTTGCAACATGATCCTCGTTGCACTCGGTGTTTGCAATATGACCCATGTTACAATCCCTTTGCAACATGCCCACAATAGCGACCCATGGTTTGAAACATGTCCATGTCCTACCTGGGGTTTGCAACATGGCCCATGTTGCGCTTGCTTTGCAACATGTCTCAGTTGCGACCCATAATTTGCAAGATGACCCATGTTGTTCTTGAGGGTTGCAACATCAACAATGTAGCGTTTGCATTGCAACATGTCTCATCTGGGACCCACCATTTGCAACATGATCCATGTCGCGCTTAGAGTTTGTAACATGATGCACATTGGGCCCCCATTGCAAACACACCTCGTCCATCCCTTGATCTTGCCGATCCACAACATGTCCCACATTGCAATGCCGCTCATCGGGTTTGCAGCAGCACCGACCTGTCTTGCAGCACCGCCTGGGTTTGTAGCATGATGGAACGACGTCACTCGTCGGCCTTGTAGCGTTGCGCGGCCAGCTTGCACCAGCACCAGACAACCTTGTAGCTCGGGGTCTCCGGCTTTGTAGTGCCGAGTAGCCTTGTTGTGCCATGCATACAAGTTGCATCAGCGCCCTAGCAGCGTTCATACAACCAACTTTTTCATATAAAATAGATCTTCATTTCGTCGCACAAAAAAAATCAAGAGAAAAAATAATTCAAGACCATCGCAACATACTGTCCATGGCAATGGAGCGGCAGAGAAGAACAAAGAAACTGGCACTTGCGTCACGGTGCTGTGGCCAGCAGCAGCGCCATGTACGGAGGCAGGATGCTTGCATCTACGCGAGCATGCACATGCACATGCATGCGACAAATAAGAGAAGCTGCTCGTGCGGAGGCAAAGCAAGAAAAGCATGCAGCCAAAGGTCCACAGGGACACGTGGTTGGCTGTGCAGGCGGTTGTTGCGTGCACGTTATCAACCGGTTTAAAACAACCATTTTCCAAATAATTATCATGTGAGGCACAATCCAATTGAAAATTAAAATCATGATGACAATTTTCATGGTTATCATTATTCTTTATAGCATACATGTCATCACAATCATCATCATACATAGCAACTTTTTTATCATAGTCAATTGGAACCTCTTCCAAAATAGTGGATTCATCACTAAATAAAGTAATGACCTCTCCAAATCCACTTTTATCAATATTGTGAAAAGATTCAACACCCTCCAAAATAGTGGGATCATTATTTCCTAGAGTTGACACTCTCCAAACCCACTTCCATCAACATAATCATCATAAATAGGAGGCATGCTATCATCATAATAAATTTTCTCATCAAAACTTGGGGGACTAAAAATATCATGTTCATCAAACATAGCACCCCCCAAGCTTATGGCTTTGCATATCATTAGCATCATGGATATTCAAATAATTCATACTAACAACATTGCAATCATGCTCATCATTCAAAGATTTAGTGCCAAACATTCTACTTACTTCTTCTTCTAACACTTTGGCACACTTTTCCTTTCCATCATTTTCACGAAAGACATTAAAAAGATGAAGCATATGAGGCAACCTCAATTCAATTTTTTGTAGTTTTCTTTTATAGACTAAACTAGTGATAAAACAAGAAACTAAAAGATTCGATTGCAAGATCTAAAGATATAACTTCAAGCACTCACCTCCCCAGCAACGATGCCAGAAAAGAGCTTGATGTCTACTATGCAACCATTTTTCTTGTAGACGTTGTTGGACCTCCAAGTGCAGAGTTTTGTAGGACAGTAGCAATTTTCTCAAGTGGATGACTTAGGTTTATCAATATGTGGGAGGTGAGGGAGTCCTGGATTAGGGGGTATCTGGACTGCCGGACTATATACATCGTTCGGACTATTGAAGCGCGAAGATACAAGACTCAAGACTCCGTCCCGTGTCCGGATGGAACTCTCCTTTGCGTGGAGGGCAAGCTTGGCGATCCGGATATTGTGTTTCCTTCCTTGTAACTGACTCCATGTAAACCCTAGCCCTCTCCGGTGTCTATATAAACCAGAGAGGTTGGTCCTTAGAAGGCCAATCACAATTACAATCATACCATCATAGGCTAGCTCTTGGGGTTTTAGCCTCTACGATCTCGTGGTAGATCTACTCTTGTACTAATCATATCTTCAATATTAATCAAGCAGGAAGTAGGGTTTTACCTCCATCGAGAGAGCCCGAACCTGGGTAAACATTGTGTCCCTCGCTTCCTGTTACCATCGGCCTAAGACGCACAGATCGGGACCCCCTACCCGAGATCCGCCGGTTTTGACACCGACATTGGTGCTTTCATTGAGAGTTCCTTTGTGTCGTCGCTGCAAGGCTTGATGGCGCCTTCAATCGTCAACAACACGGTCTAGGGGGAGACTTTTCTCCCCGGACAGATCTTCGTGTTCAGCAGCTTCGCACTGCGGGCCAATTCGCTTGGCCATCTAGAGCAGATCGACAGCTATGCCCCTGGCACCAGGTCAGGTTCGGAAACTTGAACTACACGGCGGATATTCGCGGAGACTTGATCTTCGACGGATTTGGGCCTGCGCCAGGATCACCGAACAGTCACGATGAGCACGGCTTAGACCTATCGTCGGACGATGCTCAGGATATCACCCCTTCAGTAAAAGCCTCGGATCTAAATCTGGAGCAGGTTGCGTCGCCTAAGGACGGAGGGGTGGACCCCGCCCTGCAGGCCGCACACTCATCGGCAGTGGAGTCGAATACAGGTCTCGCCTCTCTGGAAGCCTGTAACCCCGGGCCCCCGGACTCATAACCGATTGTTGGTTCCGGTCCGCACACCCTCGAGCCAGTCGAGCCAGGTTGGGCTCCGGTAATGGAGTTTACCGCTGCGGATATCTTCCAGTACTCGCCCTTTGGTGACATGTTGAACTCATTAAAGTCTCTCTTGTTGTCAGGAGGCTCTTGGCCAAACTATGTCCGGCTTGAGTGGGAAGCAGGCGACGAAGGAATTCGCTGCCCACCCACCACCCACTTCATTGCCACGGTCGACGATTTAACCGACGTGCTTGACTTCGACTCCGAAGACATCGACGGTATGGACGACGATGCAGGAGAAGTACATGAGCCACCGCTCACAGGGCGGTGGATGGCCACCTCCTCATACGATATATACATGGTGGACACTCCAAAGGAAACCAATGGCGACGAGGCAACGGAGGATAACCCCTCAGGGAGAAAAGCAAAGCATGGGCGTCCTCGGCGCCGCTCCAAGCCCCGCCACAGCAATACTGGCCCCGGAGATGAAAGCAATCCGGATGGTGCCGAAGAGGAATACAACCCTGACCAGCCTGCCTTCGAGCATGCCGAACAGGAAGATGAGCAGGTCAGCCCAAACGAACAGGTGACTGACGGATATCCGGAGGAGGACGACTATATGCCCCCCTCCGAAGACGAGATTAGCCTCGGTGATGACGAGTTCGGCGTGCCCGAGGATCCCGTGGAGCAGGAGTGCTTCAAGCGTCGGCTTATTGCCACTGCGAGGAGCCTGAAGAAGAAGAAGCAGCAACTCCAGGCTGATTAAGACCTGCTCACAGATAGATGGACTGAAGTCTTGGCAGCCGAGGAATACTGACTCAAGCGCCAAACGGCTGACCGTCCACCCCGTGGCCGGGATAAAATGGGATATCAGCCCGAATACCAGCCCGCACTCCCACGCCAATACACTACGGCTCGGGACAACGGGCAAGACCTGCAAGATATACTAAAAACAAAGCAGGACAGCCAAGATCGATCTACGGATCGCGGGGGCGCGCCCCAGCACGCGACGATGACTGTCATGTGGATACACTATCAACAAGTCCGGCCGGGCCGAACACAGCAACTCAGACCAATTCGAACTGCGTAGCCACATAGCCCGGCATAGAGGCGCTGCACACCCCCTCTGCTTCACCGACGAAGTGATGGATCATGAATTCCCAGAAGGGTTCAAACCCGTAAACGTCGAATCATACGATGGCACAACAGACCCCGCAGTGTGGATCGAAGATTTCCTTCTCCACATTCACATGGCACGCGGAGACGATCAACACGCCATCAAGTATCTTCCCCTTAAGCTCAAAGGACCAGCCCGACACTGGCTAAACAGCCTGCCAGCAAATTCCATTGGCAGTTGGGAAAACCTGGAAGACGCATTCCTCGACAACTTCCAGGGCACATATGTGCGACCACCGGACGCTGATGACTTGAGCCACATTACTCAACAGCCCGGAGAGTTAGCCAGGAAATTTTGGACCCGGTTCCTAACTAAAAAGAACCAAATAGTCGACTGTCCGGACGCCGAAGCCCTGGCGGCTTTTAAGCATAATATCCGTGATGAGTGGCTCGCTCGACACCTCGGTGAGGAAAAACCCAACTCCATGGCAGCTCTCACAACATTAATGACCCGCTTTTGCGCGGGCGAGGACAGCTGGTTGGCTCGCAGCGGCACCACGCCACATTCCGGCACTTTGGATGTCCACGACAGTAACGGCAAGCCACGACGCAACAGACATAAGCGACGGAACAACGGCGACAACACTGAAGACACGACAGTAAATGCCGGATTCAGCGGATCCAAGTCCGGTCAGCAGAAGAAGCCGTTCAAAAGAAACAATCAGGGACCGTCCAGTCTGGATTGTATACTGGAGCACTCGTGCCAAACTCATGGCACCCTGGACAAGCCAGCTAACCACACCAACAGAGACTGTTGGGTATTCAAACAGGCCGGCAAAATAAATGCCGAAAATAAGGACAAGGGGCTGCACAGCGACGATGACGAGGAGCCCCGGCGTCCGAACACGGGGGGACAGAAGAAATCCCCCCCCAGGTGAAAACGGTCAACATGATCTATGCCACTCACATCCCCAAGAGGGAATGGAAGCGAGCACTACGGGACGTCTACGTGATGGAGCCAGTCGCCCCCAAGTTCAACCCATGGTCAGCTTGTCCGATCACCTTTGATCGTGGGGATCATCCTACTAGCATCCATCACGGCGGCTCAGCCGCATTGGTCTTAGACCCAATCATCAACGGATTCCACCTCACGCGAGTCCTTATGGATGGCGGCAGCAGCCTGAACCTGCTTTATCAGGACACAGTGCGCAAAATGGGCATCGACCCCTCAAGGATCAAGCCCACCAAAACCACCTTTAAAGGTGTAATTCCTGGAGTAGAGGCCCGCTGTACGGGCTCTATAACATTGGAAGTGGTCTTCGGATCTCCGGACAACTTCTGAAGCGAAGAGTTAATCTTTGATATCGTCCCTTTCCGTAGCGGTTACCACGCACTGCTCGGACGAACCGCATTCGCTAGATTCAATGCGGTACCACACTATGCATACCTCAAGCACAAGATGCCAGGCCCGCACAGGGTCATAACATTCAACAGAAACATGGACCGCTCTCTCCGTATAGAATAGCATACTGCAGCCCTTGTGGTAGAGGTATAATGCGACCTCCTCCAACAAACCACCAATCCGGCGACGACAACCTCAAGCACCGTCAAGAGAGTCCGGAGCACCCTGCAACAGGATCATCAGGCACGCCAAGAGCGCGAGTAGCAGTACAGCCTCCGCTCACACCGCATTAAAGCAGCATTCGTGCCACGCGTACACAATTACACACTCAAAATACCATGGGCACAGGCGAAGGCGCAGCAGTGACTCAGTCAACAGTGCGGTATCACCGCAACACACCTTCATAATGTTCCCTTTTACCTTTCAGGACATTGCTTTAGTGCAGCCTCTTCAGAAGAGCCGGATTGCCGGACTTACATAGGAGAGAAAACCAAGGAGGCAACATGCTTTGCGCACAGAGGGAAACACCCAGGTGGAATCTATTTACGATCATTATACCTGTTTTATCTATCTGTACGGGACCTGCCCCTGGATAGGACATGTCAAATAGTCCTATTTATCTCCGCTTAATGCATTCATTGTAAACATACGCTTAAACGTATTATTCATCAATGGGAGATCACATATAGCGTCAGCTTACCAGTCTTATTTGAGCATTTTTTCTCGCAAAATGTTCATTTGATATTGCATCCGCACACCTTGGTACGTTCAGTTTGCCAGGGGCTTCTGATGGCGCCCCATAATATGGCAAGTCAAGTCCGAACACTTTCAACAGTGCGGCACCCTGAACTTATAGCACTATATGCATCAGCTCCGAATCATGTCTTGGGTCTATAGTTGGGTTAGCCCGGCTTCCTTGTTTTGGTACCTTACGTTCCGTTATATCGGCTAAGGTAGCACAGGGAGAACTACTGCGATTGTGTCCCGGTTCTTCCGGACGAGCACCTCAGTAGAGAAAGCTGAAAACTGACCGGCATGATGTGGCGAGAGCTGGTCGCTGTTCGAGAGGTCTTAAAATCCTTAAAGATTTTTCCGCTTTAGGTGATAAATCGGCTTCATCCAATCTAGGCGTATATAGCGCCCTAATTCGGCCTTCCGGATTCTAGGGGCTTCGCCGAAATTTAAAATTGTAGACTTCTATGGCTAAGTGAAAGTTATAAAGCCGCATAGTCCGATTGCCTTGTTCGCTGCGGCGGACACCTCCTTAAGGGACCAAACATTTGGATAAAGAGTGTTCGGGTTTCCACGAACACCCCAGTACTAGTTACGCGGGGGCGGAAGCCGCGACTGGCCTACTTTCAGAATTTTATAAACAGCCGCACAGAAGGTAATATTTTAAATAACAAAAGCGCTACATAGCGCAAGTAACTTCGTCCTTAAATTACAAACATGACAGAAGAGAATTCATTCTAAAATTGTGTCCTTGGTACATTCATCGGCCACGAGACGAGCGCCCTTCATAACGCCATCGTAATACTTCTCCGGATAGCGATGCACCTTGCCCTCCGGCAGCCCGTCCTTCACCAACTTCTCCGCATCCAGCTTGCCCCAATGCACCTTCGCGCGGGCAAAGGCCCGGCGGGCACCCTCAATGCAAACGGATCGCTTGATGACTTCGAGCCGTGGACAGGCATTCAACATCCGCTTGATCAGGCTGAAGTAGCTAGCCGGCAGGGGCTCACCAGGCCACATCCGGACTATGAAATCTTTCATAGTCATTTCGGCCGCCCCGTGGAGTTCAACTAACTGCTTCAGTTGGTCACTCAGAGGCGTTGGATGTTCGGCCCCAGCATACTGGGACCAGAACATCTTCTCTATCGCGCCCCCTCCTTGGCATGGTAGAACTCTGCGGCGTCTGATACGCTGCGTGGCAGATCTGCGAATGCCCCTAGATAGCTCTGAATTCGGGTAAGTAAAAGAAACACCTCCTCCACATGCTTGCTTTGCATAAAGAATTTCTTACCCGCCGCTATCTTCTTGGCCTCCTAGATTTCCTGTTGTGCCTTCTCGGCTTCGGCGTTGGCGTCTTTTATACTAGCAAGGGCCTTCGCAAGCTCGGCCTCTTTCACCTTAAGCTCATGCTCCACGGACTCGAACTTCTCGCCGAGCTCCTGGAGCTCTTGTTGTACCTCGCCCACTCTAGAATCTTGCTTCTCACGCTCCCTGCGTTCCAAGACCGCCTTGTGTTCGGCCTCGGACAGCGCTTTCTTCAGAGACGCCACTTCGGTAGTGGCCCCTATTACAAAATCACGATGTTTCGTTGTTAGAATAACCAATTTTATCTATCCTTCATGAGAGCGGGGAATCACTCACCATTGTTCTCTTCGAGCTGCCTCCTCGTGAGGTCAAGCTCTCCCTGCGCCTGCTCCAGGTCCTGTTTTAGTCCAGCGACCTCGGCCATACGGACCGCAGCGGCAAGCAGCACATCCTGCTTATTCACATTCAAACTTATTGTTAGACTCCTACGGATTATAATTGACCCTCCGTTTGGGTTTTCCTTCCGAACACCAAACAGAGTATCAGGGGCTAGTACCTATCGGGTGGTAATTTCATGCATTTTTATTACTTACCCTCAAAGCCTGTCAGGAGGCAGGTGTAAGCTTCGGTTAGTCCGCTCTTGGCGGATGAAACCTTCTGAATCACCGCACTCATAAGAGTACGGTCCTCTTCATCCATGGAAGCGCTTCCAGTGCCTCGAGCGCAACAGAAGTCCTCGACACAGACGGCTCTCCCTCCCTATTGAGGGGCTACCCGCCTGAGTCCGGAACCATTGAAGGCTCCAGCACAGTGTTTGGTTGAGAGCCCGACATACTGTGGCTCTCCCCGACACGATCTGCGGGGATATTGAACCCCGTGTGTCCGACTTCTGGAATGCCGCCATGGGGCACCTCCAGAGCCACCTCCCCGCTCTAGGAGCCTTTGGGACAACGCCTCCGTGTCATCTGCATGCTGAGGAGTAGTGGCCGTTGGGAGCGAGTTCACCGCCGAATCGCTCAAGGACCCATCCAAAGACGACACCTTGGGATGGACCCTGGCCGGGCTACATACAAGTTCGGCGTTATAACAAAACGATGAAGCAAAATTACGATAAAGTGTGGATACTTACGATCGCACTAGGGGCTTCTTCCTGGGCAGCCACCCCTCCTCGCTATCGGCGGCGGTGGCGGAGTAGTCCGGAAGGGACGCCTTTCCCTTCTTGGACGTCCCAGCCTCCCCCTCCGGGGCGGCCTTCCTCTTTTTCTCCCCCCCCCAATACAGGGAGGTGGAGTTTCTTCTTACTTTACCCCGCCTCCGCGGGAGGAGTCTGCCTCGTCGTCATCGGACGACGAGGGTATGACAGCCTTGCGCCGGGAGCCTCTCCTGGCCCCCTGGTCCGCCCTCTTAGGCCCCCCGTCCTTTCCGGATGGGGCGGCCTCCTCTTCTTCTTCTTATTCCCCTTAGGGGGAGGAGTGTGCCTCGTCGTCTTTGGGCGAGGCTTCCGGTGCAACCTTACGCCGGAGACCCTCTCGGATCCCCGGGGCCTTCTTTTCGGCCTTCTTCTCCGGCACCTTGTAGGGCGCCGGGACCAGCATCTCCGTCAGGAGAGCATCAGCCAGGTCTTCTGGCAGCGGAGCCGGACAGTCAATCTGCTCCGCTGTCTCCACGTAATCCTGAACAAATATGCACAATTACTTGAGGCTCCCCCATGAATATATTGGGAATAACTGAATCCGGTGGTAGCCTGAGAACTCACCTGACTAGGAGGCCGCGCGGCGTGGAGCCCACGGTCCTCGGATGTGGGAGGAGGTACTTCGGAGGCCTTGAACAAGGCCTTCCACGCGTTTTTGTGCTTCATGCCGTAGAGCCTCTGAAGTCTCTGGTGTTCGGCCGGGACGAACTCCCACAGATTGAACGCCCGCCTTTGGCACGGCAGAATCCGGCGAACGAGCATGACCTAGATCATGTTGACAAGCTTGATGTTCTTTTTCTTCATGCTCTTGATGCAGTTTTGGAGTCCTGTCAGCTCTGTAGATTCGCCCCAGGACAGGCCCTTCTCACCCCAGGAGGTGAGCCGCATGGGTGTTCCGGATCGGAACGGGGGCCGCCGCCCAGTTGGCGTCATGCGGCTCAGTGATGTAGAACCACCCCGACTGCCACCCCTTCACGGTTTCTGCAAAGGAGCCGTCAAGCCAGGTGACGTTAGGCATCTTGCCCACCATGGCTCCTCCGCACTCCGCTTGTTGGCCGCTCACAATCTTCGGCTTCACGCAGAAGATTTGCAGCCACAAGCCAAAATGAGGCTTGATGCGGAGGAAGGCCTCGCGTACGACGATGAACCCCGAGATGTTGAGGAGGAAGTTTGGGGCTAGATCATGGAAATCTAGCCCGTAGTAGAACATGAGCCCGCGGACGAAGGGGTGAAGTGGAAAACCCAGTCCACGGACGAAGTGGGAGAGAAACACGACCCTCTTGTGGGGTCCTGGGGTTGGAATGACCTGCCCGTCGTCTGGTAGCCGGTGCGCTATGTCTGCGGCCAAGTATCCGGCCGCCCGAAGATTCGCGATATTCTTATCCTTCACGGTGGAAGCCACCCACTTGCCTCCTGCTCCGGACATGTTTAGCTATGCGGAGAAGACTTGGACTAGGGCGCTGGAGCTCGAGGGGGCAAGAGTGGGCAAAGGAGGAAGAAGGCGGGGGTAAAAATGGGGAACTCTTATCCCTTTATAGAGGCGACGGAAGCGAATAGCCTCCCTCGCAATATGCGCTGTGGCTGGTTGTAAGAAAAAGGTTCAAATAATGACCCGATCTTAATGACATGTCATGTTGTCTAAAAATTTGTCGGCAGATTGCATTTGTGAAATATTGTTCTCTCTCTACAGCGGTGTGTGAAGATCATTTTGCGGATCCGGACACGGTCTACGTGTTCGATAAATTACTTTGGAGTATTCGAAGAAGGAACCCGCCTTGCAATGCCGAAGACAAGACTGCACGCCGGACTCATCGTCATTGAAGCCTGGTTCAGGGGCTACTGAGGGAGTCCTGGATTAGGGGGTATTCGGACTGCCGGACTATATACATCATCCGGACTATTGAAGCGTGAAGATACAAGACTCAAGACTCCGTCCCGTGTCTGGATGGGACTCTCCTTTGCGTGGAGGGCAAGCTTGGCGATCCGGATATTGTGTTTCCTTCCTTGTAACCGACTCCATGTAAACCCTAGCCCTCTCCGGTGTCTATATAAACCGGAGAGATTGGTCCTTAGAAGGCCGATCACAATTACAATCATACCATCATAGGATAGCTCTTAGGGTTTAGCCTCTACGATCTCGTGGTAGATCTACTCTTGTACTACTCATATCTTCAATATTAATCAAGCAGGAAGTAGGGTTTTACCTCCATCGAGAGGGCCCGAACCTGGGTAAACATTGTGTCCCTCGCCTCCTGTTACCATCGGCCTAAGACGCACAGATCAGGACCCCCTACCCGAGATCCGCCGGTTTTGACACCGACAGGAGGCGTAGGATGAAGATGGTCTCTCTCAAACAACCCTGCAACCAAATAACAAAGAGTCTCTTGTGTCCCCAACACACTCAATAAAATGGTAAATTGTATAGGTGCACTAGTTCGGTGAAGAGATAGTGATACAAGTGTAATATGGATAGTAGATATAGGTTTTTGTAATCTGAAAATATAAAAACAGCAAGGTAGCTAGTAATAAAAGTGAGCAAAAATGGTATTGCAATGCTTGAAAACAAGGCCTAGGATTCATACTTTCACTAGTGCAAATTCTCTCAACAATGATAACATAATTGGATCATATAACCATCGCTCAACATGCAACAAAGAATCACTCCAAAGTTTCTATCGGAGAACGTAGGACGAAAACCTGCACAACCCCTATGCATAGATTACCCCAATGTCACCTCGGGAATCCATGAGTTGAGTGCCAAAGCATACATCAAGTGAACCAATAGAACATCCCATTGTCACCACAGATATCCGATGGCAAGACATACATCATGTGTTCTCAAATCCAATACTCAATCCAACATTTCGAAACCTCAAGGAGCAAGACTCAATTCATCACAAGAAGGTAGAGGGGGAGGAACACCATATGTTCCAACTATAATAATAAAGCTCACGGTACATCAAGATCGTGCCAAATCAAGAACACGAGAGAGAGAGAGAGAGAGAGAGATCAAACACATAGCTACTGGTACATACCCTCAGCCCCGAGGGTGAACAACTCCCTCGTCGTCATGGACACCACGGGATGATGAAGATGGCCTCCGGTGACGGTTTCCCCCTCCGGCAAGGTGCCGGAACAGGCTCCTGATTTGGTTTTCGTGGCTATAGAGTCTTGTGGTGGAAAAACTCCCAATCTAGGGTTCTTTTCAGAGGTTTCTATATTTATAAGATTTTTTGGCATCGGAAACAAGTCAAGGAGGTGCCCGATGGGTCCACAAGCCCTCAAGGAACGCCCAGGGGGGTAGGTGAAGGAAATATGCCCTAGAGGCAATAATAAAGTTGTAATTTTATATTTCCTTATTCATGATAAAGTTTTATTATTCATGCTATAATTGTATTGATTGGAAACTTAAATACATGTGTGAATACATAAACAAATACCGTGTCCCTAGTAAGCCTCTACTAGACTAGCTCGTTGATCAAATATGGTTAAGGTTTTTTAACCATAGACATGTGTTGTCATTTGATAACGGGATCAAATCATTAGGAGAATGATGTGATGGAGAAGACCCATCTGTTAGCTTAGCATAATGGTCGTTAAGTTTATTGCTATTGCTTTCTTCATGTCAAATACATATTCATTCAACTATGAGATTATGCAACTCCCGAATACCAAAGGAATGCCTTGTGTGCTATCAAAAGTCGCAACGTAACTGGGTGATCATAAAGATGCTCTACAGGTATCACCAAAGGTTTTTGTTGAGTTGGCATAGATCAAGATTAGGATTTGTCACTCCGAGTTTCAGAGAGGTATCTCTGGGCCCTCTAGGTAATACACATCATAAGAAGCCTTGCAAGCAAATGACTAATAAGTTAGTTACGAGATGTTGTATTACAAAACTATTAAAGAGACTTGCCGGTAACAAGATTGAACTAAGTATAGAGATACCGACGATCGAATCTCGGGCAAGTAACATACCGATGGACAAAGGGAATTATGTATGTTGTCATAACGGTTCGACCGATAAAGATCTTCATAGAATATGTAGGAGCCAATATGGGCATCCAGGTTCCGCTATTAGTTATTGACCAAAGAGGTGTCTCGGTCATGTCTACATAGTTCTCGAACCCGTAGGGTCCGCACGCTTAACGTTCGTTGATGATATAGTGTTATATGAGTTATATGTTTTGGTGACCGAATGTTGTTCGGTGTCCTGGATGAGATCACGGACATGAAGAGGAGTCTCGAAATGGTCGAGAGGTAAATATTGATATATAGGACGATGGTATTTGGACACCAGAAGTGTTTCGGGACGTACCAGGAAGGAATCGGGTCACTGTAAGGGGTTCCGGGCACCCCCCCGGCAAGTTATGAGCCTTATTGCCTAAAGGAGGGGACGGACCAGCCCACAAGGGGGCTGGTGCACCCCTCCCTTGTTTGGCCTGCCCTAGGGAAGGTAAAGGGGGAGGGCTAGCCCCTCTCGCCTTTCCCTCTCATGGGAGAAAGGAAGGGGGGCGCCACCCTCCCCTACCTTTCCCTGCACTCCAAATAAGGAAAGGGGGCGCGCGGCCTGGGAGGGACCCCAAGTAGGATTCCTCCTACTTGGGCACCTCCTTTGGCTGCTCCTCCCTCCCTCCCACCTATATATATGTGGGAGGGGGGGTGCCTAGCACACAACAGACAATTTCCTAGTCGTGTGCGGCGCCCCCGTCCATCGTTTACACCACCGGTCATATTTTCATAGTGCTTAGGAAAAGCCCTGCTGAGGGAGTCCAGGATAAGGGGGTATCCGGACAGCTGGACTATATACTTTGGCCGGACTGTTCGACTATGAAGATACAAGATTGAAGACTTCGTCCCGTGTCCGGATGGGACTCTCCTTGGCGTGGAAGGCAAGCTTGGCGATTCGGATGTAGATCTCTTTCTCTGTAAACCGACTCTGTGTAAACCTAGCCCCCTCCGTGTCTATATAAACCGGAGGGTTTGGTCCGTAGGACACAATAACAATCATACCATAGGCTAGGTTCTAGGGTTTAGCCTCTCTGATCTCGTGGTAGACCAACTCTTGTAATACTCATATCATCAAGATCAATCAAGCAGGAAGTAGGGTATTACCTCCATCGAGAGGGCCCGAACCTGGGTAAACATCGTGTCCCTAGTCTCCTGTTACCATTAGCCTCAGACGCACAGTTTGGGACCCCCTACCCGAGATCCACCGGTTTTGACACCAACATTGGTGCTTTCGTTGAGACTTCCTCTGTGTCATCGCTGTAAGGCCCGATGGCTTCTCCAACCTTCAACAACTCCGTTCAGGGTGAGACTTTTCTCCCCGGATAGATTTTTGTGTTCGGCGGCTTCGCACTGCGGGCCAACTCACTTGGCCATCTAGAGCAGATCGACAGCTACGCCCCTGGCCGTCAGGTCAGGTTCGGGAACCTAAACTATATTGTCGACATCCGCGGAGACTTGATCTTCGACGGATTCGAGCCCATGTCAGGAGCGCCGAACAATCGCCACGCGCATGACTTAGATCTGCCGTCGGACAGTATTTGGCATATCGCCCCTGCCATGGCTCCGAACTTTGATCCAGAGCAGATCATGCCATCCAAGGATGGGTGGATGGACCCCGCCATGGAGGTCGCACACCTATCGGCGTTGAAGCCGAACACAGGCTCCGCTCCTAAGGAAATCTGTGTCTCCGGACCCCCGGACTTGTTCTCGGTCGTAGGTCCCGGACCGCGTGCATCCATGCCCATCGAATCTGATTGGGCTCCAGTCATGGAATTCACCACCGCGGATATCTTCGAGCACTCCCCCTTTGGTGATGTGCTAAATTCGTTAAAGTCTCTCTCTCTCTCTGTCAGGAGACTCTTGGCCGAACTATATCCAGCCTAAGTGGGACACGGATGACGAAGAAAATCGCCTCCCACCCACCACCCACTTCATAGCCATTGTCGATGACCTAACAGACACGCTTGATTTCGACTCCGACGACATCGGCGGTAGAGATGTCGATGCAGGGGACGATCTGGAACCACCGCCCACGGGGCGCTGGACAGCCACTTCATCATATGACATCTACATGGTGGACACGCCCAAGGAAGACAATGGTGACAAGACGGACACAACGGAGGATAAACCCCCCGGAGAAAAACAAAAACGACGGCGCAGACGCCGTTCTAAGTCCAGTCACAGTAAAAATAGCGATAACAGTGCGAGGAAGAACGACACTCCGGTTGACTCCAAAGGCGACAACTCGAACCCAGCAACAGAGCAAGACGAGCCAGGCCATGCCAAATAAACGCCCGATCACAGCGACCCCGAGGGCCGAAATCATCAAACTACCCATGGAGGGGAGGACGGTCCGGTCGACGATGCATTCATCATCCCGGAAAAACATGTGAAGCAAGATAACCTCCGCAGAAAGCTTCTAGCCACGGTGAGGAGCTTGAAGAAGCAGAAGCAAAGGCTTAAAGCCACGCAGGATACGCTCAACCAAAGATGGAACAAGGTGCTAGACACCGAGGGAAAATGTGGCAATGATCGCCACACAAAGAGCTACCCAAAGCACAAACTGCTACCCAAATTCGATGACGAGGCCGCGGCGCCCATTCCTCCAAAGAACAATACGGCCACTCGGCCGGACCAACCACCTCATGGCCGCGATAGAGCAGCCACTGATACCGCACATGATTTACGTGAGCTCCTGGACAAAAAGGCCAGTGCGGCCAGATCCATCTACGGGTCTAGAGGACATGCTCCGACGCGGGATTATGGTCACCTCAATGATCATACTAATCGAATACCAGTTTGGAATCAACACCGGTCGCAACAACAGCCGACAGCATGCCGCGACACGACCAGATACAGAGGGTCTGTGCACCCCCTGTGCTTCACCGATGAGGTGCTGGATCATGAATTTCCACAAGGATTCAAACCCATGAACATAGAGGCATACGACAGAACGACAAACCCTGGGGTCTGGATTGAAGATTTTATCCTTCACATACACATGGCTCGTGGGGATGACCTACACGCCATCAAATACCTTCCCCTCAAGTTAAAAGGACCAGCTCGGCACTGGCTGAAGAGCCTCCCCGAAAACTCAATCGGAAGTTGGGAGGAACTTGAGGATGCTTTCAGGGCCAACTTTCAAGGAACTTATGTTCGACCTCCGGACGCAGACGATTTAAGTCACATAATACAGCAGCCCGGAGAGTCAGCCCGCAAGCTTTGGAACAGATTCCTCACTAAGATGAATCAAATTGTCGAATGTCCGAATGCCGAAGCCTTAGCGGCCTTCAAACACAGTATCCGAGACGAGTGGCTCGCCAGACACCTCGGCCAAGAAAAGCCAAGGACGATGGCAGCCTTAACAAGCCTCATGACCCACTTTTGTGCGGGCGAAGACAACTGGTTGGCCCGTAGAGGCACCAGTGACCCAGGCACATCCGAAATTCGAGTTGGCAATGGGAAGCCACGGCGCACTAAGCACAAACGTCAAAATGACGATAGTCCGGACAACACGGCAGTCAACGCCGGATTCAGGGGATCTCGACCCGGTCAAGGAAAGAAGCCATTCAAAGGCAGCAAAGAGCGATCGTCCGGCCTGAATAAAGTCCTGGAGAGATTGTGCCAAATCCATGGCACTTCCGAAAAACCTGCAAATCATATCCACAGAGAATGTTGGGTCTTCAAGTCGGCCGGCAAATTAAACGTCGAACACAAGGGAAGGGACACACCAAGCGAAGACGAGGATGAGTCTCGCCAGCCGAACACGGGGGGCGAGAAAAAATTCCCACCAGAAGTCAAAACGGTAAACATGGTACACGCAACTCACTTAGAGTTCGTCGCCCCCAAATTAAATCCCTAGGCGGCCTGCCCGATCACTTTTGATCACAAGGACTACCCGGCCAGTATCCGGCACGGAGGATCGGCTGCCTTGGTGCTCGACCCGATAATTGATGGATACCATCTCACCCGAGTCCTAATGGACGGTGGCAGTAGTCTTAATCTGATATATCAAGACACCATCCGCAAGATGGGGATAGACCCATCAAGAATAATCCAAAATAGCGCCACCTTCAATGGAGTGATTCCAGGCGTCGAAGCCCACTGCTGGGGCTCCCTCATATTAGAAATGACATTCAGTTCTCCCGACAACTTCAGAAGCGAGGAACTACTCTTCAACATCGCTCCCTTCAGCAGCGATTATCATGCATTACTTGGAAGAACGGCCTTCGCTTACTTTAACGCAATACCGAACTACACCTGCCTTAAACTTAAGATGCCCGGTCCGCGTGGCGTCATAACGGTTAGTGGAAACACAGAGCAGTATGCGGCAGCTCTTGCTGCCGGACTCTAGGCGGCCTCTCCCGCTAGAACACATGATCGGTCGTTCAGACCACGGACACGGCTAGACGAGTCCGGTGCTCCACCATCAACAATAGCCCGGATAAACCCTGGCTGGGTGCTAAACATATATCCCCATAAATGGCACCAGGGGCTGTCAACACATAATAAAGCCCACAATTCGGCTTGCTTATCAATAGGCCAATATCTCATATTTCTAATACCCATTGAGAATAACCAAATTCCCGCACGCTTACTCCTCTTTATGAGTTTTCGTTTTTACAGACACTACTCGTGCGACACCCTTCCAGGATACGGCACAACAAAGACAAAGGCGCAGACGTGCAGCAGGGCCCCGCCCAAAGGTTTCTCTTTAGATTAAGCCCCTGTGTAAACCTTGTTTACTGTCTTTTGTTGCTTGACATCCCACGGATATTTCATACACCCATAAGGGACACTGGTGTTATAGGCTTTTCGCCACGACAGATCAATGCACGTACCTGGAATTACAGGGTCAAGGGCGTTATTCAGCCCAGTATATGTTATAAAGTCCGAATACCTTTGGGAGTGTTCGGCGTCGCGAGTTTAGCCTTATATGCATCAGCTCTGAATCATGTCTTTGGTCAAATGTTGGGTTAGCCCGGCTCCTGGGTTTGCTGCCTTATGTTCCGTTCTATCGGCCAAGGCGGCCAAAGAAGAACTACTGCGATTATGCCCTGGTTATTCCGGATGAGCACCTCAGTAGAGAAAGCCGAAAACTGACTGTCATGATACAATGAGAGACTGGTCAACCACTCGAGGACTCATCAGAATCTATAGGATTCCTCTGCACCAACGAAGGACCGGTTTTCTGGTCAAGTACGCGCACCGTATCCGGATGCACGCGGAAGTACCAGGGGCTACATAGTAGCCCTACCTTTTCAACTCCCATGGCTGAGTGAAAGTGTTACAGCTATATAGTCCGGTTGCTTGGTTCGACGTGCGATCACCTCCTTAATGGACCAAGACGTTGGATCAAGTGTGTTTACGCATATTTTTTCGAACACCCCCGCATTACATGCGTGGGGGCTAAAGCCAACGACTGCTAACTTTCACGTTATATGCATACATAAACAGCCACACAGGAGACATTATAATACTTTCAGGCAAAAGTATAAAAAACAACCTCTATAATTAAACACATAATTGTTTACAATTAATAGATTCGTCACTCGAACATGACATTCTTCAAGCACTGAGCCTCTATTCTACGGGCACCTTCGATGACCTGCTCAAAATAGTGCTCGGCTGGGTCTTGGCTTCCTGCCGGACCCTGGGTTGCAATGCTGGGGGCCTCCATATCCGCCCAATATGTCTTCACACGGGCAAGGGCCATCCGCGCACCCTCTATGCACGCCGACCTCTTCTCGGCATCTATTCGCGCTCTGGCGCCAAATAATTGTTGCACCAAACCAAAGTAACTGTCCGGCTTTGGCCCCCTCGGCCACAGATGGTCTATTACAGATCTCATTGCAAGGCCGGACAACCTATGGAGCTCGGCTATAGCGGCCATTTTCTCACTCAAGGGTAATGAGCGCGCTGGGGCATTAAATTGCGACCAGAACAGCCTTTCCATTTCGTTATCTTTATGGTCCTTAAACAACTTGGTCGCATCAGCCGACTCTTTGCCAAGTCTGCATACTCATCTGCAGCGCTCCATAGCTTATCCAATGGAGCATACTTTGGATCTAAAAACTTCATCCACAACAAGTAAGGATTTCCAGCCGTGATTTCTCCGGCTTGTCGAAATTCCTCCCGCGCGTCTCTAATATCAGAGCGCATCTCCTTAGCCGAATCCAGCGCCTTCTTCAGGTCAGACGCTTTTGCCTGATTCTCCTTCTCAAGAAGCTCATACCAGTCGGCGGCCTCCCTCAGCTCCACAGCCATCTCGGCTATCTTTTCTTCGCTTTGAAGATGAGCAGCCTATTCGGCTTTCAAGTCTTCGGCTGCCTTTAGGGCAGCTGCATTGCTGACCCGGGCTTGTTCCTTGGCTAGGGCAAGTTCCGCCCTCGGGGCCTCAATGGCAGCAGCTCCGCCTGCAGCCATATCAAATCATATTAATATTACAACCTTCTTATAATTTCCTATAGCAAATGTGGATATAAGAGCACATACTTTGCGACTCCTCAAATCGCTTGTTTACAAGCGTGATGTTGGCATCCACCACGTCAATCTGTCGCCTCAACTCGGCGCATTCAGCGGTCTGGTCTATCTCCGGACCCTTAGCAACCTGCACATCAATACAAGTGCGATGATTACCTGGGAGTGTGATCCTCTGTTTGCCGCCATGGGCTGGCAACCACAGTCTCAGGGGCTACTATCTATACAGAGCACATCTATCGCGTGCGGTGCAACCAGAAAACTGCGTATTTCGTTACTTACCTCAAAACCTTCTAGCAAGCTCCTAAAAGCTTCATTTAACCCGCTTGTGGTGGAGGAAATTTTCTCCAACACCGTACCCATTAGTGTACGGTGATCCTCCGAGAGAGCAGTTGACTCTAGGAGGCCCGTCAGTATGTTCGGCCGGACATCGGACTCACCCGGACCCTTTTCATTGTCCCCCATAGGAGCCGAACATGCTGGGCTCGGGGCGGCCGAAGTATCAGCTTTTGGCCTAAGTGGACCTGGACTCCTCCGTGACGACACCTCAGGGTCGCCTGCCCCATAGAGCGGAGGGATAGGTGGGGTTTCACTCTCCATCATCTCCGGAAGAAGATCCCCCAAGGACGAACCCGGTTGAGACGAACTGCTAGCCGGACTACAAAAAATAGGTCCTGGTTATTGCTCTCAGAGGGCAAAACGATAAGCTTCTTGTTTATTAAACTTACAGCTCGGTGGAGGGCTGGCCCGTTAGCGGGCACGATGCAGTAGGAGCGCCCTTCGGGGCAGGGCCCTTTGGTGAAGTTTTCTTCCCTTGTTTAGGTGCCCCCGTTTCCAAGTCTTCGGAAGCGGCCCTCTTCTTCCCGCGGGGGGAGGAAACCTCAGATTCACCTCCCCGATTCTCCTCCTCCGTGGAGACATTAATTCCCCCGGTTCGGATGCACAGTGTGTGAGGCTCACTCTTGGCTTCTCCACTCTCCCCTTCACCTCTCTCCGAGAGCACTTGACTTATCGCCCGTTTAAGCATCTTGGCTATTGCAGGACTGGGCGAGCCTTCGGGAAGCGGGGCCAGACACCTGATTCTCTCCGCCTTACTGAGCCAATCCTGGTCACGGACAGTTTTTCAGAACAATGTTATGACAAATATAAATGAAGTGTTCGGTCACAGGGTTACTTACTTGGGTATCTGGGCGGTTGCAGCTCAGGCCCACATTCTCGGTGGTGTCCGGACACTTTATTCGTGGTCCGAAGAACAACTTATACATTCCTTCAGGTGTCGTACCAAAGAAGTGCTGAATGGTTCGCGGACCTTCTGGATTGAACTCCCACATCCAGAGAGGTCGACATTTACACGGCAGGGCCCGCCGAACTAGCATTACCTGGATTATTTTGACAAGACTAATGTCCCTCTCGAGAAGCTCCCGAATGCGGCTCTGCAATGTTGGAACATCATTTGCAGGCCCCCAGTTCAGTCCCACATTGGCCCACGATGCCAGTTGAGGCGGAGGGCCCGAGCGGAGGCGGGGGCGGCCGCCCACTTTGAGCCTCGAGGAGCTGTGACATAGAACCACCTCCGTTGCCATAGATTGGATAATTCCGGGAAGGAGCCTTCGGGCCACGGGGCATCGGCATTCCTGCTTATTGCTGCGCCCCCGCACTCTGTGTGCCGCCCCTCGATCACTCTCGGCTTCACATTGAAAGTCTTGAGCCATAGGCCAAAGTGCGGGGTGACATGGAGGAAGGCTTCGCACACGACGATAAACTACGAGATGTGGAGAATGGAGTCCGGAGCTAGATCGTGAAAATCTAGCCTATAATAGAACATGAGCCCTCTCACGAAGGGGTCAAGAGTCAAGCCCAAGCCCCGGAGGAAGTTAGAGACAAATACGACGCTCTCGTTGGGTTCAGGAGTAGGGATAACCTGTCCAGGGGCGGGGAGCCTATGCTTAACATCGGCAGTCAAATACCCGGCCTCCCTGAGCTTTGCGATATCCTCCTATGTGATGGAGGAAGCCATCCACCGGCCTTGATGGTCGGATCCGGGCATGATCGAAGATCCGAGGTGCTTGAGCTTGAGCTTTGGGTGTTGGAACTCGAAGTGCGGAAAAGCGCAAGTGTGGAGGTAAAGGGATAGGCCTCGACCCCTCTATAAAGGGGGAAGAATACCAAGCGTCCCCGGCGTAACCGTTCGGGACTTGCCTAAAAACACGGAGTCATGCCAACAGACATGGTTGGATTACCCATACCCGTATTGATGAGGATCCCACGATAAGAGGGACACGATCTCTGCTTTGACAAGATGTGCCAAAGGAACCGCCTCATAATGTGTGCGGTAGCTGGTTATAAAAAACGGTTCAAATAAAAACCGGGCCGTGGCGTGATGTCACGCTATGAAGAGTTGTCAGCAGATTAGATTTGTGGTCTATTATTCTCTCTATGGTGGTATATGGAATTTATCTTGCAGAGCCAAACACGGTCCTTGTGTTGGGAATTTATCTTGGAGTATTCAGAGATGGAACCCGCCTCACAATGCCGAAGACAATCTACGCGCCGGACTCATCGTCATTGAAGCCTAGTTCAGGGGCTACAGGGGGAGTCCAGGATAAGGGGGTATCCGGACAGCCGGACTATATACTTTGGTCGGACTGTTGGACTATGAAGATACAAGATTGAAGACTTCGTCCCGTGTCCGGATGGGACTCTCCTTGGCGTGGAAGGCAAGCTTGGCGATTCGGATGTAGACCTCTTTCTTTGTAAACCGACTCTGTGTAACCCTAGCCCCCTCCGATGTCTATATAAACCGGAGGGTTTGGTCCGTAGGACACAAAAACGATCATACCATAGGCTAGCTTCTAGGGTTTAGCCTCTCTGATCTCGTGGTAGATCAACTCTTGTAATACTCATATCATCAAGATCTATCAAGCAGGAAGTAGGGTATACCTCCATCGAGAGGGCCCGAACCTGGGTAAACATCGTGTCCCCAGTCTCCTGTTACCATTAGCCTCAGACGCACAGTTCGGGACCCCCTACCTGAGATCCGCCGGTTTTGACACCGACACCTGTGAAGATCACTTCACCATCACCGCCACCACGCCGTCGTGCTGCCAAAATCATCTACTACCTCACCATCTTGCTGGATCAAGAAGGCAGAGGACGTCACCAAGCTGAACATGTGCAGAACGTGGAGGTGACGTACGTTCGGTACTTGATCGGTTGGAGCATGAAGAAGTTTGACTACATCAACCGCGTTATTAAACGCTTCTGCTTACGGTCTACGAGGGTGCGTAGACACACTCTCCTCCTCGTTGCTATGCATCTCCATGGATAGATCATTTTGCGTGTGCTTAGATTTTTTTGTTTTCCATGCAACGTTTCCCATCAGTATCCCCCCCCCCTTGCTTGTGGTCTCCTCGGGACTCTTCTGGTCCAGCTCCGGTGCTCCGGGGGTCTCTTTTGGTCCATAAAAAATCACCGTAATTTTTCAGCTCATTTGGACTCCGTTTGATATTCCTTTATGTAAAACTCAAAAACAAGGAAAAAACAGAAACTAGCACTGGGCTCTAGGTTAATAGGTTAGTCCCAAAAATAATATAAAATACCATATTAATGCATATAATACATCCAAAATAGATAATATAATAGGATGGAACCATCAAAAATTATAGATACCTTGGAGACGTATCAAGGAGGAAGACCTTGATAGGGAGCCGGTTACAAATAAACCTTGGACTAGGAAACCCCGAACTACGAATGGAAACACTTTTTCAAGAAGGGGTAAATGGATCTGGTTAGGAAGCCGGAGATGGAAGAGAGGGTGTCATGTTGGATCTTCAATCGGGGCAAACAACGGATGCTCAGGATAAAGGTGGACTTCGATTGGTTTTTGATGGATATGAGCTTTCCCTGAATAAGGATCAAAATATGCTTCCCAAAACAGCATGCGCAATGGTGGGCCGAGTACATAGCATAGCGTATATGAAGTATCCAATGCCTTTTGAATAAGGAATGGAAGCCGACTTAATAAAACTACATCTTGCTAATGTAGGTGTAGACAGGTATTCTAAAAGGAGTGACAATATTGGGTGTAAGGATTCCTCTATGCATACATTGACCACTCATATGGTAGCCTCACAACCATCTACAAGGGAGACTTCCACCTCGACCTGAAGTTCACCCACGTGGAGCCTTTACTAGTCGGAGTGGTAAGACTACAATTGATCCTCTTCCCCAATGCCAGCGTTGTATGTACCACCTGCCTTCTACCCTAGTCGACCCAATACCTTCTCCGCAGGGACCTCAATAGTCCATTACTTCTGATGGACAACCTAGTTCTTCTACACCAGCAACTATATCTCCTAATGATCCATCATCAATATGCTCCACTTGTCAACCCAAAGCTACCATTTCCAGAATGGTTTGTGAAGTCAACTGAAGACAAGCAGATTGCAAAGTTTCTAGATATGATGACAGATATGCAGATTACCACCCCCATCCTTGATGGTGTCTTACAGGTGCCTATGTATACACAGTTCTTGAAGGACCAGCTCGCAAAGAAGCAAAACATTAACGAGCCAGAACTAGTTGCTCTTACTAAGGAATGTAGCGTAGATGAGCCTACCAATTTCAGTATTCCATGCTTGATAGGAAGTCAAACTTTCCATGCTTTATGTGGTCTTGGGTCTACTGTGATTCCCTTCATTATGTACGAGCCACTACCATTGGGTGATGTATGGCCGACTAGCATCACTCTCCACCTTGCCGATCAGGATACGGCAGACATTTTGGGTGATATCCCTGCGATAGTTGGTAAGTTTGCATTTCCACTTGATTTTGTTGTCTTGGAGATGTAGGATAAGAGCTTTCCTATTTTTTGGGGATACCTTTTCTAGCTACTGCAGGAGCTATCATCGATGTGAAAGATGCTAAGCTCACGCTCAATTTGGTGAGGAGAAAGTATCATTTGACATTAGGTATATCTTCCAACTCACCTTCCTCATTGTCCAGACCATAGTAAGCAATATGAAATGAGTCACTTAAGCCCTAGTAAAAGACTACTCTTTGAATCCCCTCTTTAAGTCATACAAAATTAGTGCTCTTCCTGAGCTAGCTTAAGCATATCTCGAGCGAGTGAGTTTCCCTCCATCAAGTTCTAAGCGATCAAATAAGGTCCTTGCTCTTGAGCCAATGCCAAAACCAATAGAGAGGGTCTAAACAAAGGATTCAAAGGAGGTTATTGGTTAAGGGCAAATGCAATCTCTGAACTAGTTGGAGAAAAAATGTAATCAAAGAAAGTTTTAGTTGGACTTTCCGTGCCAACCCTACCCAAATTTCATACCCTACGGCTTTCGTTCCTCTATTGATATTTCATTCCTCGAATCAAGACTTTATTTGTCGAGGATCTCTGGTTTAGGATAGTCCATCGAGTTTCAGTTTCTTCTTATAATGGATGTGTCCGTCTAAGGTGGCTATTTAAGCGATTTAAGTATCGTGGTTGTCTTGAGCTCTGGATTGATGGCTGGAAACCCAGGCTGGGTTCGATTTCAACTCGGATATAACCGGGTCTATAGTAAGAGCCGCTTTTTGAATAGCATCGGATGACATAGTTAGGGTATTCGCAATAGAACAGTTATGCTTAAGCCCAAAACTCTTCCTTCTAGGGATCAGATCAACCTAAAGCACCATCAGTCATGGATGAATCCACAAAGTCTTTGTACTTAGCTCGTCAAGCGAAGTAGGTATTAACGACTTTAGCATGACAACTAGAACATCAAGCCATGGTAATCTACCAAAGCTTCTGTTGTAGTGTAGCACCAGGGTTTAGCCTTCTCCTTGCCGAGTTGCATCGCCCGCATCGTGTTCAATTAGAAAGTCTGGCAAAGGTGCTTCCAACTCCTGGTTCAAGGTCTGAGGTTACCAAACAAAGAAATCTTGCCCAATCAGAGATTAAGCCATAAGATCCCACCCAGAAACTGGAAGAGTCGAGGGCACCTACCGAAGGAGTCTTCCCTCCATCGATTCAATGACAAAATAGCTCTATTGAGAGGGCCTTTGACAACCCTCTTGAATGTGGCTCGCTCCTAGTTTTTATTCCCCCGCCCTTCTATCTAGGCTGGTGGATATGCCAGATTTTGTGCTTGATCGAACTTAAAACTAGCCCATTGAGCTTCTTGGATTCCAAAATAGAAAAAAGGATCACACACAAGAAAATAGAGTTGGAATGAAAGATGGTGTAAATATGAACTTTATTCTCCTAGTTGCTCCCCATCTAGCAAGTTACTCTCTTTCAAAAGATGACAACTCAAGATTACCAATCAAAACCAATGCTTGTTCTTCTCCTATATCTTCATCATTACATCTTTCACTAGTTGTTGGATGTGAGTGATGAGATAGATCCATGGAATTTTCATCTCACTCACATACTTTGGAAGATGAAGAAATTCTCTTGAATTTACTTATGGGCTGGATCTACATGTGGTCAGATGGGTTCCCCTCTTTAGTCATTTGGTACCTCTCCAACGCTTCCTCCTATTCCTATTGATCAGATCAAAGCCAAATCTATCTAGGCTTGCACGTGTTCACCCATCGCTCTTGCCAAAAACAAAGAAATTCTATCATGGGAACTAAAAATAATCGGAATGGGAACTACTTATTTCTTGATTCTCCGGATAGCATCCTTACTTCCTTCTTCAATGGAAATTCTATGTTTTGGCTCGGTATAAACCAAAAAAATGAGAAATTCTCTTATTTGTAGGAAAGTCTTCTTTTGGTTAAATCTGGAGAACCCAGTCAAAACTCTGATTCATGTTTGTGGATTTTAATAGCTCTCCTATCTACCCGGAAATGATCTTCTACCTTTACCATCTGTGTTCTTTACATATCTGTTGATTGTTTTTCAAATCATTGTGTTGTTACAAATTCAGTGGTTGCACCCTTGTGAGCAAGTTGTTGCCGGATTGGATAGGAGAAGTGAAACAAAGCTACAAAGGAGAAAAAATAGCTGAAGAAGTTAAGAAGAGCATTAGTGAAGTGATAGGAGGACAAGTTGGTTGGGAAGAGGAGGAAGGGGTATTAAGGGAAAAAAGGACACTTTATGTGGGGACTGCTGGAAATGCAAGAGCCTGGATAGCGCAAGAACGGCATGGGATAGCTACCGGAGGCCATTCAGGTATACTAGCTTCCTATAAGAGAACTAATAGGAACTTTGTCTGGCCAGGAATGGATGCCTCTCTTGAGGACAGACTGTGACGATAAGGCAACAACATCAACTTGCAATGGCCCTCGTGCCATGAGACATGGATTTTAGTCGACGTAGATTGGATTGAAAGATCACACTTCCACTCTTCTCTTATCGGACTAGTTACTTCCCACTCTCCTCAAGTGAATAGTTTAGCCACTATCCTCCCATATACTCAGCTTTTTCATTGCTTATCAACTGGAACTTGTTGGTGCATGGATTTCACATTTTAGCAGCACTTTGGTTTTGTGCATGGTCGTGAAAAGAAGGCTTTCACTTATATGAACTTCATTCGCGAAAGAAAGATAAGCTTGCCTTGATAAAGCACAACCTTTCGCACTCCAATAGGCATATATTGTTACAAGGTTATGCCCAAAGGTCTAAAAATACCGGTGCTACATATCAACGCGCCATGACTAAGATCTTCGATGAGATAATACATAAGATTGTCGAGTGCTATGTAGATGATCTCATTGTAAAGGTGGTACCCTATGAAGAATGACCGCCTAAGGCAACATGCACTCAAGTTAAACCCGTTGAAGTGCGCCTTCATGGTCTCGTCGGGCCAATTCCTAGGGTTTGTCATTCGACATCCGGGAATAGAATAGGCCCAAGTAAAATCAAGGCCATACTTGAAATGCCTCCTCCTCAAAACCTTAAGGAGCTACGTTCACTTGAAGGGCGCCTGGCATACATCAGGCAATTCATAGCCAAATTTGCAGGAAGAATCCAACCTTTTAGAAGAAAAACCAGAAAAGACATTCCATTCTTTTGGGATGAAAACTGCCAACAAGCCCTAGATGGCATCAAAAGCTATCTCCTCAATCCGCCAGTCCTGGCTGCACCGATACCATGGAAGGAGCTTATACTCTACACCAAGGCCTTGGATGAATCTCTTGGGGCTCTACTGGCACAAGAAAATGAAAATGGGAAAGAGAATGCCATCTATTACCTTAGTCGTGTGCTCGTAGGAGCTGAACATGTGTACTCTCCTATCGAAAAACATTGCCTTGCACTGGTGTTCGCTGTCAAGAAGCTACGACACTACATGATAGAACATTGGGTCACCCTCATCTCCAAAGTTCACCCACTTAAATATCTCATGACAAGACCAATGCTTACAGGAAGATTGGCAAGATGGGGCCATCATCCTTACTGAGTTCGACATTGTGTATGCGCCGCAGAAGGCCGTTAGAGGGCAAGCGATGGCGGATTTCCTCGCACACATCATACATATTTCTACAGTAAATAAAATATTTCCATGGATGGGATTTCACGTAGTCCATTCCACCTTTATCTATCTAGGTTATCCTTCTTTCTTAACAAAGCAGAATGTGATGATCGATCCCTCTATTATGGGATTTATGTTTATACCAAAGCCTCTACTTTAGGTAGATAAAGTGCAGGTGCCGAAAATGTCCTTCTTTCTAAAATGAAATGTTCTTTATTGAAAAAATATGACATGTGCAGGTGCCGAAAATCTACCTGTACCTCAAATTTCCAGAAAGGAGAACTGAAGCGGCTGAGAAGGCAGAAGGCGGTGCAAAAGCTATTTCGCGCTTACTGCGAGATATACACCACACACACCTCTAGTGTACCTACCGGTGGTTTTCTTCGTATTTGTTAGGGGAGGTCTTTGTTTTCTGCCGTTTTCTTGGACCGCTTCCTTTCGACGGTTTTTTGGTTTTCTTTTTTACCTTTTCGCTTTTTGTTCTTTTTCGGTTTGCAACATCACAATTTTTTCCTTAAAACTTGTAAAAACTTTGTAGCATTAAAAAAATACATGAACACTTGAAAAATATACAAGAACTTTTTAAATTTACATGAACTATCTCTAATATGTGATCACCTTTTGCACAGTGTATGAACTCTTTTAAAAAGTGCGAAGATTTTTTTAAATAGTGCACCTTCTCAAAATTGTGTGGAAATTTATAAACATGTGAGATTTTTGTCTTTGAATGCGAAAAAACTTTTTGAAAACTATAGAATGTGTGAACCCTTTTTAATATACATGAACAGAATATAGAAATGCACAAAAAAAGTTCTAAACTTCCATGAACCTTTCTAAAAATTCATCAACACTTGTTAAAATTCCATGGAATACGGCATACTTTAAAATTCCGTGAAAAATTTAAAATTATGGACACCTTTTTTATAGCATGATTTTCTAAATAAAAGATAGTTTTCGAAAAAGTTTGAAAATATTATTGTAAGATAACATGATAGATATCGCCATACTTTACTCAAAATGCACTGCTATTTACAAACAACGAATAAGAAAAGAAATGTGAAAAAAGAAATAGCACAACCTTTTGGGCCCATCCATGTGAGATGGGCGCATGGCCGACCTTGCGCTATACCTTGCATTATGCGAGGTATTGACGCACCCAAAAAGCAGATCATCAACGTTCTTGATTGGATAGGAGCATACGTCGTGTGCTTTAACTCCTTGTGGAATTATCTTGGGAACATCTTTAGGCATAGTTGTCCAACTTATTGGGTTTTGTTCAGCTGGTGCTCGGAATAAGACAAGCTAATTGTCAAATGATATATCTCGCTTACTATCTTCGTCTTGCTTCTAGCGATCCCAATTTTAGCACCTTCTACGCGTTTTTGTGTTTTATTATTGGCTTTCATAAGAATTTTCCTTTTTCTCTTTCTCTATAAGTTTTAGTTTAGTTTTTATTATTAGTTTTTGTTCTTTTTCATTTTCTGTTTTCTTTCTTTTTAATTTTAAAAAGCTTTGTCGATTATAAATACATGGTAAACATTCTTTCGTATACAAGTAGAACATTTTTCAGATACACGTTAAACATTTTCCAAATACACGTTCAACATTTTCCAAATACATGTAGAACATTCACAAAATGCACATTGAACATTTTAAATAAATAACAAATATTCTTAAGCACATGGTTGAATATTATTAAAAAATGTCATGAACATTTTTACACACCAAGTTTTTTTAAGATTTGATGTGCTATTTTTGAATATATGTCAATTTTTTTCTGAATACACGTCCAATGTTTTTCGTATACAAGTTGAACATCTTTCAGATACATGTTGAACATTTATAAAAATACATGATGAACATTTATCAAATGTTCATCACACAATTTTTAGATACACAATGGCCATTTTTAAGCCAACGTTGAACATTTTCCAAAACAATTATGAATAATGTTTTAAGTGTGCGAACATTCTTTAGTGCTCTGAACATTTTTTTAATGTCTTCAACAATTTTTACACGTTATGAACTTTATTACAACATCCCATGATTTTTCAAAAATATAATGAACAGTAAAATGTGCGACAAATTTTTGAAATGTCACAATCATTTTTAGAATTGTACAATCATTTTTCTAAAACTGTGAGAACCCAATTTGAACACTCCATGAATACTTTATAATAGGCAGTTAACCTTTTCCGAAAACTAAATAAAGTAAATTTTCCAAATATATATCTTTATTTGATGCACTTTGGGAATATAGTAGAAGTAAGGATAAATAAATAAAAACACTTAAATATCCCTACTGGTCTGACCCACTCTAGGTTGTCGTTGAGGCGACCGTATGTATTATCTCGCAACAGGCGAGACAAAGACGTGCCTTGCTAATCGAGCTAAACATAATCCTATTTAGCGATTGACGCGACAATTATGGTGTTAACCGTAAAAAGCGGTCACGCATGGGCGCTCTAGTTCGGCGACTTAAGCGCCAGTAAAGGCAAAGCACACAAACAAATAACGCAAGAAAAACACAAAAAAATGGTCCTATAGGAATCAAACTCGCAGCGCCATGTCCTTGTTCGAGCTTAGCTAACCACTGCAGCCATTGGACATTTGTCACTAACAATAATGCTAATAGTATGAGGACAGTCTGGACACGCTATTTATTTGTCACTTACATTTTTTACGTATTTACAAAAACTTCATCATTTTTTATGAGAAGTTCTGCACTAAAAAAGAGGTTCATCGATTTTTAGAAAAAGATCATCATTTTCGAACAAAAATTCACAAACCCAAGAAATTCATTGATTTTGAAAAAAATGATTAGAAAGTGAAAAAAGTTCATCAATTTTGAAAAAAAGTTTATCAACTTTGAAACAATTTTATCGAGTTTAAAAATAAGTTCATCATTTTTTTAAAACTTCACAAATTTGAAGAAAGTTCATCAATTTTGAAAAAAAACACCGGATTTGAAATAGTTCACCAAATTTGAATTTGTTTTCGTCAAGTTTGAGAAAAGGTCACGAATTTGAATTTTTTTGTCAAACTTTGAATAAAGTTTATCAATATTAAATATAGTTCATGTACTTGAAAAAAAGAGATCACCGAATTTGAAAAAAAGTTCATCCAAATTGATAAAAAGTTCCTCGAAGTTGAAAAAAAGTTCCTTAAATTAGGAAAAAGTTCATCAATTTAGAAAAATGTACGAATTTGAAATAAGTTTATCGAACAAGGAAGAAAAAAATGGAAAATAGAAAGAAAGGAAAACAAAAAACAAAATAAAAGAAAGAAAAGAGAATATGGTAGTAAGCATATCTTGTTAGCATGTCAGAGTGGTTACTGCAGTGTGGAATTAACCAGGAAGTGCCCGGTTTGATTCTCAACACTAGCAGATTTTTTGCAGTTTGAAGAACAGAAAAATAAAGCTAGATGCGCCTAACTGGGAGCAGGGTGTGCACCCGTTTGCAAATTGTATTGTAACGGGCGCAGAGGGCCCCGAATAGGATTCGATGTCACACATCCCCTATGGTAGTTCCTATGTGGGCCGACACATGTAGGTTTCTTTTAACTGGTTTTGGAAACCTTCTATAAGGTTCTGTCGTTTATTTTGGGGTGTTATTTCTTTTGGTTTTCTAGGGCGGGTTGTATTTGTTTTTTATTTTCATTTTTTTCAAATTCATATTAAAAAAATTGTGATTGTTTTGTCAAATCATGATTTTCTCTAATTCATGAACCTTTTTAAAATTCACAAACTCTTTTTGAAACCCAGCACTTTTTTAAATTCTTAGTATTTTTTTCAAATTTGCAAACATTTTTGCTAAACCTTATTTTTTCCGAAATATGTGAACTTGTTTTTAATTTGAAACCGATAGCCAAATTTTGATAACAATAGAGTAGCACTACAAAAAAGAAGGCGAGCAAAAACTAAACTAAGGGCCTGCTTTGGACTGCTCTACGTCATGAAAGATAGCTCCACTCTATTGAGTCCAATTTGGAGTAGTTTCACCTAGGAGTTGCAGCTTCATCATATAGCAGTTTACCATGTTTGGCTTTTACCTAGCTCCAACTTAAAGAATGGGCAAATTATGTGAGAAAGGTCTTTTTGGATGGATGACCTGCAAAAAAAGTGGCATCCACTTACCGGTGGTAGTGGTGGGTAATTTTCCGCCAACTCCACGAAGGCTCTTTCAACTAGAGTTTTTGAAGCACCCCTTGAAGAGCTTCACGAAAGTTAGATAATTGTACTTCATAGTTTTATTATTTTAAAGCACAACATCGTGAAGCTACCTTGTTTGATTTGTGTTTCAAAAACGGTCCCAAACAGTCTAACAAATGCAAGCGAATGCACGCGTGGGCAGTTTTTTGAGTGGTATGCGTTTGCAATCAGCAAGCAAATCTCTCTACACTTTTATGGGGCTGGCCATGCGCGGGAACGCCTGTGCATGCACCGCGGCACTAACCGGCGGTATCAGGGGCGCGCCAAATGCATCGCTTATAGTGAGATGTTGGGCAGCCTTGCCTGAGGAGAGCACCACGCAAGACCGGCCCAACATGCGTGAGGCAACATCTTCGCTTTTGTTCTCCCCTTTTTCACGTTCTTTGTTCTTTGTTTTTGCCTTTTTTGTTTACACTTCAAAAATGTTCTTACTATATATATTTAAAAAACAGTTTACATAACATATTTTAAAATGTTAATCAGGCATGTTTTTTACTTTTAATATGTATAAAAATATATAAAAATAAACAATGTGCATGAAAAAAAATCTTGTATTTAAAAATGTTAACGAAGCATTTGAAAAAAAAATAATCAAGCATCTGAAAAATGTTACATGCTTGTATAGAAATTTTTTCTCATGTATACTAAATGTGTCAAAAAATTACAATGTTTATGAGACAATGTTCTTGATGTATATAATTTTTTTCAATGTGTATATACAAAAAATGTACAACATACATTAAATAAAAATATATATCAAAAAATATATTTGAAAATGTTAATTATGTATTAAAAAAAGTTAAATATGTATATAAAAATGTTCCTGATGTATACGAAAAATGTACATTGTGTGTGAAAAAAATGTATTTCCATTAAAAAATGTTCACCATGTAGAAAAATGTTGACTATGTATTCAGGAAATGTTAATATTTTATTAAAAAATTTATAACATGTATTAAAAATTTATTAGATATATACCATAAACAGACAATATGTATTCAAAAAATAGACATAAAATATATAAAGTTTTCAAAAATTTCAATCATGTGTTTTAAATTAGTAAACACGTATATAAAATATGTTCTTGATATATACAGAAAATATGAATGTATGCTGAAAAAAGTTGTCATGTGTTGAACGAAAAAGAAATCCATAAAATCCAACACAAAATAAAGAAATTAGAGAAAAACAACAAAAACCGAGAATGAAAAACATAGAAAATCATGAGAAAGGGAAAATGAAAATCAATGCAAAAGAATAGGGACAATGCAAAATTGAGAAAGAAACAAAGAGAAACAAAGAAAACAAAGAAAGAAACTAAGATAAACAAAGAAAAAAAGAAAAGGAAAAAACAATGAAAACCGAGAAAGAAAGATAAACGAAGAAGAAAGAAAAGACAATGAAAATCGTGAAATAAACGAAGAAAACCAATGATAAAACAAAGAAAAGCAGAAAACTAACATAAATCAGTGAAGAAAACAGGGAGAACCAAAATAAAGAAAGGAAAACAAAAAAGAAAAAGATAGGAGAAGCAAGTGAGCAAATCGACCGAAAACATAAAAAAATAAAATGGGCCCAGTAGCTACACATGGTGGAAAACCTTCAGACAAGTGTACCAGAGTATGAAACTAAAAATACTGATATCTTAGCAGCATTCTGAGTAAATCCTTAGCCCGGGGTTCCCCCCGAAGAAGCAGAGGCTGCTACTCAAGGGGAAGGTATCTGGTGCACCAGTGCTTGTGGCGCTACTGGTGCACCGGATGCCCGTAGCCTGTTCAGAAATGTTCGATTTTTTTTGGAAAGAATATAGCACATTCACACAACATCCATCTATGTTGTCGCAAAAATTCAAAATTTGAAATATTTCTCAAGGTACAAAAATCACTAAATTGACACTAAATAGTACATAACAGAAGTTGGGCTTTAAATTTGGCCCATTATCAGATTGATGCTAAAATTGTCATTTTTTTGTGTCGTCCAGTGTTTTGAATTTTGATTTGAAAATTTGCGACAACTTAGACCAATGTTGTGTCGATGTGCTACATTTTTCCCCCCAGATTTTTTGAAACATTTTTTAACACGCTAAGACGTTCGGTGCACCGGTAGCACCACAAGCACCGGTGCACCAGATACTTGCCTGCTACTCAAGGCCTCGTTTCTTCTGAGCTTTCTTTCCACACTATTATGAATAGTCAAATAATGAAAAAAATAAACGGATTCAATTGTAAACCGGTCTTATCGAAAGTAGAATTGACTATGGATTCGAGTCATTGCATATGTCTAGCTATATGCGAGATATAGTCGCGGCATGGTATCAGCGCGGACAATAATAATGGGCTGCGCATGGCTCATATAAATACTTCGGTGGTTCCGCCTAAGCCTGATAATCTGTAAAGTTATTTTACCAACTAGAGGTTATACATAAAGCTCGCATTCATCATCTAAAAAAACACATAAAGCTCGCCTTTGTCTAAAAAAACATAAAGCTCGCCTTCAGTCAACATCACTTTTTTCTAGGAGACTATGCATTACTTACTGGGAGATATACACAGGGCTCCCCTTCAGATAGCGACCACTTGTCCACGACTTTTCTTTGGCGCGTCTTTTTTTTTTCATTTCCAGGTTTTCCATGCGGACCGGTGTACCCCAGTTTTCTTTTTGTAATGTTATACGTTTCTTCTTTCTTTTCGTTTTTCTATTTTCTATGGTTTGTTTTTCTGTTTCTTTTCTTATTTTTTATTTTTATCCATTTTCTCACACGATTGAATATTTTAAATATAATTATTTTTTTTAAAATTCACATGAACTTTAGAAAGTATACATGTACTTTTTACATGCAAGCGAGCAACCTTTTGTGAAGTGAATGAACTTTTTATTGTATGAATATTCTTATAATTTTAGAAATATTTATAAAGTTACATCAAGATTATTTATATGTCCGTGAAAAATTTGTGGTAACATCTAAACATTGTGCAAACTTTTTAAAAAACTAGATGAATATTTATTGAATTTGACATAAATTTTTGTATATATGTGTGATGATTTTTTTCGCAGCAAGAGAATATATTTTCATTTATTTCTATAAACATTAAAAAACAACCGGCCAAATATATATCTAAACTTTATTATCAATAAAACAAATAATACCTATTTAATGGGAAACACTAAGCCGGCCCAAAAGTGGCCCTCTCAGACGACCCTGTTTTGTTATTTGTTAGATGTGAGACGTATGGGAGTACTCCTATTTGCTGCTCAGTGGGGAAAATAGTCGAGGAAGCACACATGCCAAAATACGGGTTGATAGACGTAAGGTTTTATTTATCTATTTGTTAACAAATATAAAATGAAAATATGTTCTTAAAAGTATTGGTGAAGCAAATTCAAATATTAAAAATATTTCATCATGCATTTGAACCTATGTTGCGAACTTGGCTTGAATGCGAACTTGGCTTGAAATGTTCTTAAATAACAAATAGATATTTTCATTGGCTTGAAATATGTTTGGCATGGCTTGAATGCGGATAGACAGTGAGCCGGTGAGAGCGGCATCTATGCAGAGGATTATGGATGAAGAGAGGGATTTTGGATGCGACCGAGTTGTCGGGCGTCCGTTTGAGCCGGTTTGGAGGATTTCGAACATTCAGATAGCCTAAAATAAAGAGATACTACATTGAAGGCCTAAAATCGTTCAAACTGTTGTGTCCAAACATATAGGGGTGATTTGGTCAGCGGCATTGAAGATGGAGAGAAAAGAGAACGGTAGAGCGAAAATTGTCCGTCGAGGAATTGAAGGGCATATTCAATGTTCACTGGTCAGCTAGTACACGCTACTAGTAGGTACGTATACCACATTAACTCGAGAACATGCATATGTATGAATGACACGATGCTGGTAGCTCGGAGGCTAATAGTGGAGCGGCAGAAGGACTAGCAACCAAGCATGGATGCCGTTGATGCATGTGCAACACTTGCCATACCCACGTGCCACCGTCGACTTCGCTCTGGTGCACTAAATAAAAGACGTACATCCACTGATTATTTGTGTAGACGTGCCGACATTTTATTGAAGGACCCGGACATGAAGTTGAGTCTTGAATGCCGGATCCGTTGGGTTCGGGGCGTAGCCAGGGCAGGCCCCGGGCAATACTGGACATGGCCTGGGCGTGGCATCAAACTTCTTCGTTCATTGTAGCTACAGTAGCTACTATTCAGCACTGTTTCATGTAGCATGATGTTGGCCTGGGACGTGGATATATCCTGGCTACGCAACTGTCCCAGCATCGTTTTGTCACGGTTAGCCATAGTGTAATCTTTTTCTTACGCGAGAGTTGGATTTCATCATTATTGTTGTGTTTCATCACTTTATTATACATAGAGCATATGTGCTCACTTTTTAATGGACAGAACCAATCACTGATCTTAACCTGTTAAAGTTAACGAGTTTATCTAACTAGCTTGTTAAGTTTGTTAAATACAACATAACATGTATCTTTATTTCAAGTGCTAGCATTTCGTGGCGCCTCCACCCAATCCACTCCATAGAAACTAGCAACTATCACAACTCCTTCCCGTGACCACCTTCTACTTTCGTGAAAATCATAATCATAATCTCGTCCCATGGACCACAACACCTCATAGCCAAACCAAGAGGGTAATGCCTATTAAAAAACGCTCCCGACTCTAATGAGCTTCAAACGAACCGAGCCGAGCAAGATTTCTGCTCGTTAAGCTTACCAAACACTAACGACTCGAGTCTTAATGAGCCTGAGCTTAGGGAGCAAGATTTCTACTTGTTAAGCTTACCAAACCCTTCAGATCAGAGACGGTGACGAGCGCGCGGGATCCTTCTCGGCGGCTCTCGCGGCTTGGTGAGGCAGGGTGGGAGCCCTCCTCCTAGGCTCCAGTGGTGGCACACTGAGGCAGTGGCCGGTGCGCCAGGGATCCCACAGTGGCCCTGTTGCTGCGGTTGGTCGCCGGATCTAGGCCGGCTGGATCTGGGGCTTTGAAGGCGGTCGAGACGGTGCACAGGTTGTTGGGTGGATTTCTTGGGACGGATTCGGGTGAAAACCTGATCTTCGGTCGATGGCCGGAGCCGGTGATGACGATGCCCTTATCATCGTTTCCTTCATGAAGGCATCATCGAGGTGAGGCTCCCAACTCCACTCAATACCTCCGGGGGAAACCCTAGATCAGCTGATCGGATGTTGGCGGCAATCATGTGTCGTAACCCCCTTGGGGGCAGCTGTTGGGATCTACGGTAGGGTGTGTCGACTGCAAATTTAAAATTTCCTACGCGTAGAACAACCAAGAACATGCTACGGGAGATGGATCACCGTTTGTTACCACTAGACGCGCAGTGTCGTGCAGCGGAAGAAGAGTTGGGGCAGCGCGTCCGCGTGGATCGTCTCCTCCTCGTCCAATCTCCCTCGAACAGCCGGTCATCCGATCCCACGTACAAGTTCGCCGGAGCAGCGCAAGTGCACCGCCTCTAACGGTATCCGCGCGTGCAGGAGGAACACCGTGCGGCGGACTACTAGGTCCGAACACACAGTCGACGGCGAGTGGAGGTGGCTATTCGCAACACATGCAAACCCTAGTCACAGCGCTGAAGCGATCAACCACATGAGTGTGCCGCACCCCCACTTTATATAGGCGTCCGTCGCAGGCTCAACACTTGGGCCTTGCCCGGACCCTAAAGCCCAAAGTCTACTCGGTCACGTTCCTAGTCCAGTTCGGATCACATCCGACCAGTGTCCTACGAACCGACCTCGTAGGTTCCTTCCCTTAAGCGCGCGACCCTTAGGTTCAAGTCGGCTTGGTCACAGTTCGGATCACCTCCGATCTACACGGTTGGTAGCGGCCTCTAGCAAGGTGTGCGGACCACCAAGCAGACTATGAAGCTGGTTAGGCGAACCTGTACAACGTGTCACACTTCTGTTCCCTTTGCCTCACGATATATGTTGTCGGGCTCAAGGCGAGACTGTCATCCTTGTGCTAGCCCGACCTCTTTCTCGTTCTAGTGATGCCGACCACAAACCGGATTATCTTATAATCCTTGTCGCATGACCATGCTTATTCTGGTCGGATCACATGAGGGGCCCAGAGTATATCTCTCCTGACCGGAGGGGCAAATCCCATCTTGCTCGACCATGTCTCGCAGCATGGGACTGGACAAACCTGAAACCTACCTTTGTAACTACCCAGTCACGGAGTAGCGTTTGGTCGGCCCAAAGCAAGTCTGTCACCATCCCGAGTACATGCGTCAGCTCAGGTCTTAGGACATAGAATGTATGTTGTACTAGAGACTCACAGATGACATATCGCTGCGTCTCATAGTTGGGTCTGTCCGACTCAGACCTTATCTCGACTCGGATCCGACTACGTCGAATCCGACCAGACCTTTCCAAGTCCATATTATTCGGTTAGCATCCAATGCTCCATGGCTAGTGAGACCAAGCCATCAATCGTGTCATATGCTAGTCTAGTCGGCTGCGCGTCCACACAGCCCTTTCGACTAGAGACCTTTTAGGACAGTCATCATACGATGCATAGTCCCACAAACAAGTCACGTACTTGCTGATACACATCATTGATAATGTCCAAGGACTATCTTTATGCATAAACACATAGGAAATATCGTCATACATGATTGCCTCTAGGACATATCTCCAACAGCAGCATTCTTGGAGGTGCACTCGGCTGCGCGGGACCAATGGACAGCTTCTTTGGTGGAGCGGTGCTTCATCCATACATTGATGGGGACGGATCAGGACGGCGTGGCGCAGTGCAGATTCGGAGTTCGATGTGGGAGGATGGACTCACACAGGAGGACGACGTTGTCTGGCGTCATGGTGACGTCGATGGCTGAGAGACCTGGCACGGTAGATGCAACAGTACAGCTCTGAAGATAGACTCGTGGCAGGTGTCTGCGGCGGCCCCATACCCGGCAGGCGTCCTGGTTGAGGAGTGTGCCGGACTGGTAGGTGCCCCATATCAGGCAGGCATCCTGGTTGGGACCTTAGTTCTTAGATGTTTAGGTTTGGCTGTGATGTCTGTTTGGTATTAGACCCAGGCTATCAGCGCCCCTTCATCAATTGGATAGGTGTAGCGACAGTTGTTGCTTAGACGGTGGCTTCAGTCTTACTGTTGTATGATTCTGTAAGGTCTTGTGAGAATAATTAATAAAGTGGCCGCATGCATCACCCAGATGCAGAGGCCGGGGGTCATCCTCCTTTTCTAAAAAAGCTTACCAAACCCTAACGACTCGAGTCTTAATGAGCATGAGCTTAGGGAGCTAGATTTCTGCTCGTTAAGCTTACCAAACTCTAACGACTCGAGTTTTAATTAATGAGCACGAGCTTAACGAGCTGAGCAATTCGTTAGTCTACCCGCGTTGCAATACACAAAATTTATTACACACCATTGACTTCTATAAAATGGGAGATCATCTTTCTGCCTTGCACCGTGGGTGCATACTTACAAAGTTTAACGAGTCTTAAGATTATTAAAAAGACAACACACCATCAACATACTAAGAACTCTAGTATTGCAAAGTCTATTGCTAAACCATCACCTATGTTGAGACATGAATCCCCTAATAACTTGCTCCAGCTTGCCACTGCTGGCTTTTAAATCCTCCTGTTGGTCTAGATGTTGCAACGTTAACCATAACTACAACTAAATAATCGATAAGAAAGTAGCTTGCAAAAGAGTTTGATAACTTACTTTCTATCAAAAGCGACATCATTAGAGCAAAGCCAAATGGACCAACATCAAGCTATGATGCCAACAAAATATTATGCTTGCAATATCTAGGTAATCCCATAGAGCCAATTTCCAAACATATGAGATATAGAATGGCGTGGGGTGTAAATCAAAAGCTAACCAAAGCCAATTTAGATGCGCAAACTTGCAATCCGAGGAATTGTATTGGATAGTCTCCTCCTGATTACGAAATGCGCAAAACAAGCTCCATGCTATTCTCTTTTTGCTAGATTATTTTTAGTTAAAAAACACTCTTTTAAGAAGACACCCAAATAAAACTTAACCGTAAGGCATTCTCAATTTCCAAATGTGCCTACAATACCAGAACCCAGTACGAGCACCTTATACATTGAGCTGACAGAGAACATCCTAGATTGGCGTGTAGTGCTTGTGCCACGTCTACAACCAACGGTCTACTCCCTTCGTTCCACAATACTTGATGTTTTAGTTTGTCCTAAGTCAAACTTCTTCAGATTTGACCATGTATATAGAAAAATATTAACATCTACAACATAAAATTTAAATTTTATGAACATGTATTTTATGATGAACATGGTGTTATAGACATTAGTATATTTTTTAATAGACTTCATCAAACTTAAAGATGTTTGATTTACAACAAATTTTAAACTTCAAGTATTCTGGAATTGGAGAGAGTAGAATGCAATCTTGTCATGCACTATAGTTATATGTAAGTTGACTGAATTTGCAAATCGGGTAAGTCAATTTCGTGGGAGGATGAACAATTGGACAAGGAAGAAATCTGGAGGAGGAAGAAAGAAGAACGATTGTTGAATCTTAATCTAATGGCCCACAAAACCGACTTACCCAAAATGTGACTTACGTATAGCCAGTCGCCTTGTCATGATTGCAACTGTTTACTCAAGTATGTTAGCTTGTGTGCTACCCATCCTTTTAGATTTCTTTTTCTTGCATATGATACATGCTCATGAGAGGTTGTAGCCTTCTCGTGTTGAAAGACTTCCTCTCTACGATGATAATCTACCCACGTGATCTGAATCTACAAAAAACTTTGCGAGATGTATACTTCAAAAGATCATGGATACCCACATTTATCTCTTGCCCAATATGCACTCTAAGGATGTATTTTATTGCATCACAAGTCTCATGCAACATGTGGGGCAAGTTAACAACACATGTGACCATGTGGGATGAATTAACAACATAATTTTTTAACCACTTTGTGCCAGGTCATGAAGACGAGAAACAAAACTATTTGGAGTTTCAAAATTGAGGTTGCCCTAAAATTATATTTAAACTTGGATAAGAACTAACTAGGTTTTTTATACTAAAAAGAAAATCAAATTAAGGGTTTATGGTTTAACCATGCTCTTTTTTCACATATGTAACTCAAAGCATAAACTTTGGAAAATTGAATGTCTTAGTTGAACATCAGGAATGTTCACTGCGCTACACTAGAATATCTATGTTGCTAAAAGCCTAAAATAACTTCATTTTATTTTCGATAAAAAATAACATAAAAATGTTTCTAGCAAGCACGACTTGAAAACAAGATATATTTTTCCAACAAACCGTTCACCTTATAGACTCTGACAAATAACAATTACAAGTAATTGATTCATAATGAAAGACAATCTCGACAATCAGCAAAGTAAGTTTTCTTGTTTACTGATTCTTCAGAGAAACATATCATCACATCAAACCTTTGCCACTCTAGACGACGAGGAAATGATTCACTGCACTCAACCACTTGGGCTCCCACAACAATCGGTCATGCGTTTGTGTTGGACGTCACCAAACGCACGCCCTTAGAGAGCATATCTTAATAGCATCTTGCCGTGGGTCAAAGTCCATAGAATGAAGATGCATCTTCGATGTGTTAGCAAACTAAAATCAAAGACAAAGCCACAATAAGAGGCAAAGGAAGCACGATGCTTCCTGCACCAAGAAGGGCCAACGTAGAATAGTACAAGGACCACCAAAACAATTGCTCGCCCAAGCTTGAGATCCGAAACCGTGGTAACCACTATGAGCTCCACACAACTTCATCACATGGAGATGAATGGAATCTGGAGGACTTTTATTCTCACAATGCCACCTCCACCATGATGTCAACACCATTTCGAAACGAATAGTTGAGCATCAAGAACAAATATCAGCGGATGAAGGAGTACATGAAAATGGTACCCCGAATACTTGCATGCCTGGATCATCCCGATCCCTATTAGCGAGTGATCAAACAAGGTAAAAAAGAACAATCCCATGACTAGGCATAGTATCAAGAGATCCTGTCGCATGCCGCATGCCTAATAAATCTAGAGAAACAAGAGAAGCATGACCAATTGAAGGGTTCGACTGCCCAAGGAGTTCCAGTCCGATGGCAAACACCAGTTATTGTCCCCTTGTTGGCTACCAAAGAACACACGGTTTAGCGAATCAACCTGTGGTTGAGTTGGTTAGGTGGACAGTGGTATCCCCAACCCACCAGGGTTCAAATCCTGGTGCTCGCATTATTTCTGGATTTATTTCAGGGTTTTCGGCAATGCACTTTCAGTGGGAGGAGACGTTCTCGTCGACGACGAGGCGCCTACGGTGACTTCGTAAATCTTAAGATGATATGCCGGCTCAGTCTCTCGGAGGTGCTCATAGGGGTAGGATGTGCGTGTGTGCGTTCATAGGAATGAGTGTATGCGCGTGTATATGAGCGCTTGTGTCTGTATTGATGCTAAAAAAAAGGAACACACGGTTTATTTAGTCGGATGTTGGTATCTTCAGTTCAAAATTGTTTAAGTTTTGGTGTTCAAACCGAAGCTTTAAAATTCACGTTAAAACTCACATTTATAAGTTCAGGTATGAATTTAGATTTCCTCACTGGTCATGTAGCTAGTGCTCGACAGCAAGTTTTGAGGCCTCTTAGTTAAATTACGTACCCTTTCGGCACGTGCATGCTGCTCCCGTTTCCATTTCATCCCCAACCAACATAGGTAGGTGCCTGCATATATAGGAAGCAAACATAGGTAGGTGCCTGCAATACTGCATCGTCTGGGAAGCTTTTGCCTTTGCAGCACTGAGAAGATGAGCATGCTCAAGTGTTTCCCTCACGGTCTCGCCATGCCGGCACAGGCGACCTGGTACGTACACGCGGCTTTCTTCCCCACGCAAATATGCACGCGATGTGACGAACATCCAACTAGGTGTGCGATTTGATTCGGCAAGCAGATGAAGTGGAATCGTTTGTGCATGCAGGTGTAGGGGCCGGGCTGCGGCGAGAGCTGGGAGATGGGCCTGCAAGGTCACCTCGACAGCTAATTTCGAGGACACGGTGACGGGGATGGCGGCGCAAGAGCAGGCGGAGGCGGAGGTGGTGCGGAGTCTGGGCCTGAGCGGCTGGGTGGAGGAACAGCTGCTGCCGCTGCTCACCCCGGTGGACGACGCGTGGCAGCCCAGCGACCTGCTCCCCTGCTTTTCCCCCTCTGCAGCTGGCCTCTCCGCCGAGCAGCAGCCGTCGATGATGATGACGACGGAGGAGCTGCAGGCCCAAGCCTCCGGCGTACCAGACGACGTGCTGGTGTGCCTGGTGGGCAACATGGTAACGGAGGAGGCGCTGCCGACGTACATGTGCATGGGCAACCGGGTGCCGGGCTACCGCGACGACACAGGCTGCAGCGACCTCCCCTGGGCGCGCTGGCTCCGCGGTTGGATGGCCGAGGAGAACCGCCACGGCGACCTCCTCAACCGCTACCTCTACCTCTCCGGCCGCGTCGACATGCGCCAGGTCGAGCGGACCGTCCACCACCTCCTCCGCAATGGCATGCAGATGCTCAGGCCGTCCAGCCCCTACCACAATGCCATCTATGGTTCCTTCCAGGAGCGCGCGACCTTCATCTCTCACGCCCACACCGCCAAGCAAGCTGCGCGCCACGGCGACCGCTGCCTCGCTAAGATCTGCGGCGTCGTCGCCGCCGACGAGAAGCGCCACGAGACGGCCTACACCAAGGTGGCCGCCAAGCTCTTCGAGCTCGACCCGGACGGAATGGTGCAGGCGCTGGCCGCCGTGCTGCGGGACAAGATCACCATGCCCGGCCAGCTCATGACCGACGGCCGCGAGGCCGACCTGTTTGAGCACTTCTCAGCGGTCGCGCAGCGCACCGGGGTGTACACGGCAAGGGACTACGGCGACATGGTGGAGCACTTCGTGCGGAGGTGGAAGGTGGCTGACCTCGCCGGGGGGCAGCTGTCCGGCGAGGGGCGGCGCGCGCAGGAGTACGTGTGCGGGCTGCCGCGCAAGATCCGGCGGGTGGAGGAGCTGGCCCACGACCGCGCGATCAAAGCCGCGAAAGAGCCCGAGTTCGCAAGGTTCAGCTGGGTCTTCGACAGGCCAGTCTGCATCAGAGCCTGATCTAGCCGCCCATCTACCAAAAATTTCACCCCAAAAGTATCTACTAAATTCCACCCCTAGAAAATCTACTAAATCCTAAGGCCATGAATCACAAGCAGGGGCATCAGGATGATGATCGTCATAAAAGAATCTGGTAGAGCCAGGTTTATACGGTAAACGTACCCTAGATGATTTTGTGTGAAGTGATGGTAATGTATGTTTGAGCGAATGTATGCATTTCTCTTTTGTGTGTATGTGCAGAAAACTCAGCCAAATAATTAGCTGCAATCTATTTATGTGCCTTTGTGTTGGTGAAAAAATAGATCAATAATTAGCTGCAATCTATTTATGTGCCTTTGTGTTGGTTTGCTAAGCTGCAGTGGAGCACTAGTCTTTTTTAGGGATAGTACATCACCTAGAAGCTAACGCGTGCTTCACCGCGCCGTTTCACCGCGCCGTTCTTCACTTGTGGGATTAACTATTCTTTTTTCTATCTAAAAAAAAAGCTATTCTTTTCTCCAAAAGATTATTACGGATGGTTGTTTCATTTTTGTTTATCTATGCTGGCTTGGGTTTTAATTATGTTATGTCGGTGTTTTGTCATTCATATATTGTGCTGGTCTGCTATTGAAGATGATATTTGTTCTGAGAGAAGAGTGAACTTGTTAGTTTTTGGTCTTGGTGTCTGCCGGCGGTGATTGTGTGAGTCCCTTATGAGCTCTTATTCCGCGTTGAAATCATGGAATCGTTGCTACAGCACTCACATGGGCCGACCATGATGCTCTGCCTCGCTCAACACTGCTCGCTGTTCGGTCACTTGCTTAACTTTTCCCCACTTGATTTACTGCTAACTCAACCAGCTACTTAAAGAAGTTTATTAAATCAAATTTCTCCTATTTTAAAAACAGATTTTAAAAAATTGCTAATAAAAAACATTATTTTAAAAAATGTCCATTGATTTTAAATAATGTTCACAAATTAAAAACAGGTTTATAAATTTAAAGAAGTTCAAACTTTAAAAATGTATCTGAACTTAAAAATATTCATGAATTCTAAAAAATTCGTAGTTTTTCTTCAATGTTCATGAATTCGAATAAATATGCACAAATTAAAGTGTGGAGAAAAAATTAAAATAAAATAATTAAGAAAAAACAGAAAAAGGAAAAAGCTGAAAAAACATAAAGAAAAACTACTAAAACTGACAGAAAAGACACAAAAGAAAAAAAAATGCTTCGTAAAAGCCGCAAAAACTATTTGATCCAAAGTGTATCCCATTACCATGTTAAACAGGGATTTATCAAGATTATCAAAAAATATTTAATGTTTCACATATAACCAACATTGAGGGTCTCAGGAGGTTTCCTATCTCCATGAGTAGCAAGTATAACTAAATTTTTAGTGTCCTGTGTCCTATATCCATAACTAAAGAGAACAACTTAGAAGAGGGAATAAAATCTACTTAGAGATAAAGTTAACAAGCACACATGAGAATGTTCACCCCCACGCTATTGCTCCCTGACAACGGCATCCGAAAAGGTCTTGATAGCCCACAAGTGTAGTGAATCATAGCCTTTTCGATAAGTAAGAGTGTCGAACACAACGAGAAGCTAAACGTAGAATTAATATTCTCTCAAGTTCTATCAACCACTGATACAACTCTACATGCACTAAACATTTGTTTTACCTAGAAACAAGAAATAAACTACTTTACAAGAATAAAACTAGAAGTACTTTGCGAAATAAAAACGTAGCTTCAAGATAATAAAGGACTTGGAAAATAAAAGTTAGTTGCTGAATTGTAGAAGAACAATAAAGAAAAGGATTGTCCCTAGGCAATGGGATATGGATATGAAATGATAGTGATACTCATCATACTTATGAGGGAGAGACCTAAGCTAAAATACTTTTAATACTTGGATCATATGTTCTTATGATTGAAACTCTAGCAAGAATCTGCAACTACCAAAGGTTCATTAAGGTAAAACTCAACCATATCATTAAGTTAAAAGTCCCCTTTAATCCCATATGCAATAACTTTATGAACTCAGGTTTAGGTTTCTATCACTCCCGCAACCCACCATAAGCAAATCTTTAACATACTGCAACACCCTACAGTGGGAATCCCACACGTTTGCACGAGACGACGGGCACCATAAATAGCACCATAATAACATACAACTCATATCAAACATAGCATATCACAATTAAGTCATGGAACAAAAAGAAACTACTCACAGACTATAGAGATGCAACACATCATTGAATAAAAATATACAACATTAAACATCATGTTTAAGTAGGGATTACAGCGGGGTGATAGAGAGTACACCACTACACGCATGGAGAAAGATGTTGATGATGGTTGCCGTCACGATGGTTCCCCCGGCGGCGCTCTAGTGCTACCGGGAGAGAGGGGGAGAGAGCCCCCCTTCTTTTTGCTCTTGCTTGGCCTTCCCCCCTAGACAGGAGAAGGTCCCCCTCTGGTCCTTGGCCTCCATGGCTCCCGGAGGGCGAGAGCCCCTCCAAAACTGGAGCTCTCCTCCTCTGTTTCTCTCTGTTTTCACGACTTTCTGAACTATTTCTGAGGCCAAGCGCTGTTTCTTCTATAGCCAGAGTTCTGTAACTCCAATTCAGGTGCAATTTTAACACGTTTCCCCAAATTAGCTTCGTTGCGACTGAAGGAGAGCTCCAATTGACATACGGGTTGCCCACATAGACTATGGTGGAGGTGGGCACCAGGTGTCGTGGTCCTAAGACTGACAATAGAAAGGGGGGTAGGTATGGAGAGGCAAAATCTAAGCTATGGTGAAGGTGTACACAAGAGGTTTACGAGTTCAGGCCCTTCGCGGGGGAAGTAATAGCCCTATGTCTTGGTACCCGGAGGGGGTCAATTGGATTATGTGTGTGATATTATAGGGGGTGCGAACCCTTGTCCCAGAGGAGGGGGTGGCTTCTATAGAGTGCGCCAGGACCCCAGCAGACCTCCATTACAAAGGGCTTAATGTACATAAAATAGGGGCGTTACTGGTAACGCCAGCCTTAAGTGCTGTTAATGCTTATAAAGACTACCGAGTGAACGTCCGACCGTTGCGGTCTCTTCTGACTTCTGGTCTTCGATAGGTCGAGTGACTTTCCGTATGGTCGAGTGACGGTAGGGAGGAAGACCTCCGAGTGACATGGCTGTCGAGTGGATTGCACTCGACATATTCAACTGGTGTTCTCCTGTTGTCTCTTGGTCCTTTTATCTTCTAGGGTAGTGACCTTGGGTAGGACGTACAAGTCAGGCCTATGACCCTACCCCAGGTCTGTATCCTCATCAGTAGCCCCCGAATGGATTAAGGTGTGAGTGGAAAGTAGGTCGAAGTTGAACCTGCTCCGAGCTTTGCGCCTTCGCGAGTGTTTTCTGCGAGACCGAACACCTGCGTCGGTACTTCTGTATCGACTCAGTCGCCTTGATCCATTCAATGAGTTGTCGACTGAACTTGTGACTTTATACGCCGAGTGTTTTGTTAGAGCACGAGATCTTGGGCGCAATTGTCTGCCGTGTATCCTGGATTTCGCGGGATACGAAATTTCGGGGAAGCGCGCGGGCCGGAGAGCGCCGAAACGGGCGGTCCGGATAAGCAGCGATGCCTCGATTACCGTGCCGCCTTTTTTGCCACGTACGCTGCGTGCAACTGTTGCGGGATTTGACAGGATTGCCTGGACCCACGCGTCAGTCACTCGGAAGTGACCCTTTATAAGGTGACGGGGCCGAGGCGCTTGCACTGTGCATGCCTGTTCCTCCTTCTTTCTTCTACACTTCTCCACCACGCCCAGTACCTTCGCCCTCGACGCCGCAGCTCCCCCCGCCATGGTGAAGGACAAGACGGCGGCGCTAGAGCGCGCAAAGAAGGCGACGGGGGCGGCGAAAGGCAAGAAGCAGAATCACGGGTCGTCGTCGCGCACGGGTCTGCCGCCGGGCTGGATCCAGGGTGATTGGATCCGGTCTTCGATCCGGCAAGAGGACCTGGCCGAACTGGAGGAGTCTGGGCTAATCGCCAAGGGAGCGGCGAGGCTGCCGAAGGGGGAGACGGAACCACAACCTCGACCGGGTGAGTGTGTTCTACTCGCCACTCACGTCGACCGGGGTTTCTCGCTCCCTCCGCATCCTTTCTTCCGGGGATTCTTGAACTTCTTTAGCTCTCAGCTCCACCATTTTTCTCCCAACACCATCACGTACTTAGCTGCATTCGTATCGATGTGCGAGAACTTCTTGGGGTGTCGACCGCACTGGGGTATTTTCAAACATATCTTCACCATTCGCTCCCAGTCGGTCAAAAAGGCAAAGTCGAGTGACTCGAAAACCCACGTCATCTAGATGTGTGGGGGTTTAGGCATCCAAAAGAGGCATAGGAGTGCCTTTCCGGCCATGACTCTCCCTGAATCCATTAGAGGCTGGCAATCAACCTGGTTCTACTGCCAGGACGTCGCAGCTCCAGGTCAGTCGACTGGTCTTCCCCACTTCTCATTCGACCGTGTTCAGACTCCTGCCCCACTGAAAGTAACCGCTGCTGAGACCGTGGAGACGAAGATGTTGGTGGAGAGAGTGGTCCAACTTATCAATGAGGGCGTCACCGGTCTGGACTTGCTGGAAGTGTTCCTCAGTAGACGCATCCAACCTCTCCAGGCCCGTGATCACCCTATGTGGCTGTATTCCAGACCGGACAACACCGCTGGGGTCCATCCAGAAGAAGTGTCGTCTGTTACCGTGGCTTTGTGACTGAGAAGCATCACAGGCAACTAGGACAACCCCAGAGATCCAGGCGAGTCGTCCCCTTCAGCGACGGTAATCCGCCCGACAAGGTATACTCTTTGTTCCGACTGTTTCACACTCACGCTCCGACTGTACTTGATGTTGACTGACTCTTACTCGACCGATTTGCTCTGCAGGTATTCACCAAGATGCATTCGATGCCCAACGGCGAACAAGCTTTGGAACAGGACCAGGAGGGGGAGGACAGTGCAGAGGAGAGTGGCGAGTGGGAGTCTCCGAGAAAAGAGGAGGAGGAGGAGAGTGAGGAGTCGGACGAGGAGGAAGAAGTCGACTCGTCGCCGCGCTCTGAGCGTTGATCCAAACAACAGCATGATCCGTCTGGCGGGCGCGGGAAGAGCGTGGCTCCGAGTGCCAATACTCAGAAGCGCACTCGGACGTCGACCCCGGAGCCGACGGAGAAGGTGGCCAAGCAGCCCAAAGTTGCTCCTCCCAAGGCTCGGAAGACTTTGCCACGGATCAAGATGGATGTCCCTGTTGCTTCAGGGTGAGTATCTCGCTTGCGTTAACGTAGGTCGACTGAAGATTTTCTTGCTCTGACCACCCGATTCATGTGTCTTTCCAGTCCCACCTCTGCTGCCACTGACATGGACATCGACAAGGCGCTAGGAGACGAAGAGGCCACCTCACGAGTCGGTAAGTCCGATCGACCAAGCTTTGTTAAGTTGAGTAGATCGCCGATCAGCAGAGTTTCTGACATTTCTCTCTTTCTGTAGTTCTGCAAGAAGTTGTTGTGCTCCCTGATGACGAAGAAGAGGTGCCTCTATAGGAGAGGAGGAAGAGGAGTGGGAGATCTAGTAGGAGGAGGCTTGAAGTTCAGGTCCCTCAGTCGACGCCGGTGCTCGAGGCAGTGGTCGAACATTCCGGAGAGCCTGTTCGGACCAGTGTCACATTCGCCAGCCCGTTGACGACTGATCGTCTGTCGGGCTCGACTGCTCCGACTCCTGCTGCTCCAGTGCAACCCCACGCCTCTGACTCAGCGACTGCTCCGGCTGCTCTACAACCATCACTTTTTGCTGCATATCAGACTCCGGATGACTCGTCGAGTGCCACTAGGGAAGCTCTTCGCCAGGTGAACCTTGTCATGGAACAGGTGAACGTGGTGCACAAGGCTAGCGAGGTGGCTTACAACGCCATTACTGCCCTTCAGGCCAATGTTCAGGTCAGCAAGACTCCGACTAAATTTACGAATGTTGTCTTATATCTGATCACCCACTGGGGTGTTTCGTTGCTTAGAGCCTGGGAAATTTTCCATGCCACTCGACTTGAGTTGAATCTTAGTAGACTATCTGAATCAGTGGGGGCACGCCGAGTGCACCCATTGGGTGTAGTCCCTGAGACCGCGGTCGACTGCTGGCAGTCGACTGAGGTCTTAGAATGTATCTCTTTCCTTTCCTTTTTTTTGAACTCACGCTGGGCAGACCCTACTGAGTATTGATCTGAACCAATGGGGGCACGCTAAGTGCACCCACTGGGTGTAGTCCCCGAGACTACTTGTTGAATATTTGATTCGGCAATAGTCTTAGAGTAACTTTTCTCTGTCGATGTCTCTTATTTCTGTCGACTGACATATCACTCTTGCTGAATGCAGAGGTCTTGTGATCTTGGAGCTCGTCTTTCTGAGTTAAAGAAGAAGCATATCAGCGTTGAACTTGACCTTGAACTCGCTAAGAAGAATCTTAAGACTGCTCAACAAGAGACGGCCATCATGGGAGGTAACCATTCGACCGTCTTGTCTGCTTAGTAGTTCACACTTTCCACTGCTTTTCATTCAGTCTCTTTGAACCAAGTGACTTCACACAAGCAGATGTGCATAGTGAAAACTGCCAACTTCAGGCTCGTCTGAAGAGTGTTGTTTCTTTAGAGAGAATGAAGGAGGCTTTGGAGAAGAAGGAACTGGACCTTGCTGCTGCTCAAAAACAAGCACATGAGAAGACGACGCTTGCATACCAAAAGCTGGCTTCAGTCAGCAAATTGGAGGATGAGAACGCGAAGTTGAAGACTGCCGTCTCGGACGCTAATCGGGAAGTCGAGCAACTGAGGAAGGACAAGGAGAACCTGACCACTGAAGTCGACGACCTCAGAGCCAAAAAGGGCAAGCTAGAGTCCTATTTGGAACAACTTGCGGAGAAGCTTGTCTTGAAGCTTGAAGGTATGGCTGTTCAGTTAGATAACTATCGTCGACTGAAATTTGCAATATTATCGACTCATTGTTTTTTGTGATGGAACCGAACTCTGCCAGGACTTTGAAGCTGAAACTGGACGGGTCAAGACAAGTCTCGACCCCATCAACTGTCTTGTGAAAGATGAAGTTGCGATGAACTTGCTTCGATTGGAATCATGCTTGGACAGCGCTGTCGACTATCTGGCTCGGCTGTAGGCTGCGATGACCCGAGTGGACGCCGAACTCTGGCCTCAGGAAGAACTTTCTCAAGGCCTCGAGTCACTGATGACTCGACTCAACCAGATCCCTGACCGAGTGCAAGACTGGAAGAAGTCCTCTGCTCGCTGTGGTGCTGATGTCGCCTTGTCATTGGTTCGCATGCACTACAAGGAGGCTAAAGAAGAGAAGCTGGCGGCCCTCAAGGTAGCGAATACTAAGAAGTACTCCTTCCAGGACTTCATGGACACCTTCCTCGAGGCAGCTACCCGCATTGCCGACAGCATAGACCTTGACAGTTCTGCGATCCATCAAGCCCTTCTCCCGTTGAGTGATGGAAAAAACATTATGCCTCACTTTTATTTGCCTCGGAATGCCGAGTGATTTTGTAATCATTAAAACTCCTTCGGGCCTGACACCCGAGCACTTTTAATCTGCGGTTAGGAACCTCTGGATTTATCTTTAAATATGTTGGTTTATTCGAGTGAAATCCGTTCTTCTCTTGGATCGGTTTCTCTTTGTTTGATGTAGGTGCTGAAGAAGGATCAACAGTCGAACAGTTGGATGAGCCTTGGGCAGCATTGGTCAACTCATCAGCAAGGTACTCAGCAATGGTCTTGACGTTCCTGTCATCAACAAGGGGCCAATCGTTGGATGGGTGCACACAATATCATCCTTCTTCTTGACGGTGTAGCCCCCGGGATAGGGTGGGGGGGGGGGCGTGGTCGACCTGCAGCCCCGCTCACCACTCGACACGGTTTTTTGAACTTAGGCGAGTATCGGACTGCAACTAAGTCCTCGAGTGGGAGGACTGCTCACCACTCGGTAGGAATTTTCAAACTTAGGCGAGTACTGGACTGCAGCTAAGCCTCCCGAGTGGGAGGACTGCTCACCACTCGGTAGGATTTCTAAAACTTAGGCGAGTACTAGACTGCGGCTAAGCCTCCGAGTGGGAGGGCTGCTCACCACTCGGTAGGATTTCTCAAACTTAGGCGAGTACTGGACTGCATCTAAGCCCCCGAGTGGGAGGGCTGCTCACCATTCGGTAGGATTTCTTGAACTTAGGCGAGTACTGGACTGCAGCTAAGCCCCCGAGTGGGAGGGCTGCTCACCACTTGGTAGGATTTCTCAAACTTAGGCGACTACTGGACTGCAGCTAAGCCTCCGAGCGGGAGGACTGCTCACCACTCGGTAGGATTTCTTAAACTTAGGCGAGTACTGGACTGCAGCTAAGCCCCCGAGTGGGAGGGCTCCTCACCACTCGGTAGGATTTCTTGAACTTATGCGAGTACTGGACTGCAGCTAAGCCCCCAAGTGGGAGGGCTGCTTACCACTCGGTAGGATTTCTCAAACTTAGGCGAGTACTGGACTGCAGCTAAGCCTCCGAGCGGGAGGGCTGCTCACCACTCGTTAGGATTTCTTAAACTTAGGCGAGTACTGGACTGCAGCTAAGCCCCCGAGTGGGAGGGCTGCTCACCACTTGGTAGGATTTCTCAAACTTAGGCGAGTACTAGACTGCAGCTAAGCCCCCGAGCGGGAGGGCTGGTCACCACTCGGTAGGATTTCTCAAACTTAGGCGAGTACTGGACTGCAGCTAAGCCCCTGAGTGGGAGGGTTGCTCACCACTTGATAGGATTTCTCAAACTTAGGTGAGTGCTGCCCACCACAATCTCGTCCTTCTTCTTGACGGTGTAACCCCCGGGGCGGGGGGGGGGGGAAGGGTCGCGACCGAACCATACCATTCGGTAGGACTTTTTATCACTTAGGCGAGTACCGAACTGCAGCTAAGCCCCCGAGCGAGAGGCAGACTCACCACTCGGTAGGATTTTTATCACTTAGGCGAGTACTGGACTGCAGCTAAGCCCCCCGAGTGAGAGGCAGACTCACCACTCGGTAGGATTTTTATCACTTAGGCGAGTATTGGATTGCAGCTAAGCCCCTGAGTGATAGGCAGACTCACCACTCGGTATGATTTTTATCACTTAGGCAAGTACTGGAGTGCAGCTAAGTCCCCGAGGGAGAGGCAGACTCACCACTCGGTAGGATTTTTATCACTTAGGCGAGTACTGGAATGCAGCTAAGCTCCCGAGTGAGAGGCAGACTCACCACTCGGTAGGATTTTTATCACTTAGGCGAGTACTGGACTGCAGCTAAGCTCCCAGTGAGAGGCAGACTCACCACTCGGTAGGATTTTTATCACTTCATCTTAGGCGAAACAGATTCACAGCTAAGGTGACACGTACTAAAGAAATAAACGAAGACTGCAAAATTATGTCCTTTGATAACCAAACTAAGAGGTACTTCTTATTTCATATCATCAGTCTAAATACTTAAGAGTAAAAAGGGCGGAGCAGTTCTGCATTCCAGGCGCGCGGTTCATCTTTGTTGTGCTCGACGTTGAAGAGATGATATGCTCCATTGTGGAGCACCTTGGTGACGACGAAAGGGCCTTCCCAAGCAGGGGTGACCTTGTGTGGCTTCTGCTGGTCCACTCGGAGAACCAAGTCTCCTTCTTGGAATGCTCGACCCCTTACGTTCCTGGCATGGAATCGACGCAAGTCTTGTTAATAAATGGTCGACCCGATCAAGGCCATCTCTCTTTCTTCCTCCAAGAGGTCGACTACATCTTGTCGAGCCTGCTCTGCTTCCTCTTCTGAGAAGAGTTCGACTCGGGGAGTGTTGTGGAGCAAATCACTCGGCAATACGGCTTCGGCCCCGTAGAATAAGAAGAATGGAGTCCGTCCAATCGACCGATTGGGAGTTGTCCTCAGCCCCCAAAGCACTGATGGGAGCTCATCAACCCAAGCTCCTGCTGCGTGCTTGAGATCACGCATCAACCGGGGCTTCAGTCCTTTGAGAATCAATCCATTTGCTCGCTCAGCCTGCCCATTCTACTGAGGATGGGCGACCGAAGCGTAATCGACCCTCGTGCCTTGGGAAGCGCAAAAGGCTCTGAATTCACCAGAGTCGAAGTTCAATCCGTTGTCCGTGATGATGCTGTGTGGCACGCCATATCTGAATATCAATTCTCTGATGAAACTCACAGCAGTACTTGCTTCAAGGTTTTTAATGGGCTTGGCTTCGATCCACTTGGTAAACTTGTCGACTGCTACTAGCACGTGGGTAAATCCGCTCCTGCCGGTCCTTAGAGGTCCAACCATGTCCAATCCCCAAACAGCAAAAGGCCAGACGAGATGTATAGTCTTCAAAGCTGATGCAGGTTTATGGGACATGTTGGAGTAAAACTAGCAACCTTCACACTTGTCCACTATTTCCTTTGCCATCTCATTGGCACGTGGCCAGTAAAATCCGGCTCGGTATGCTTTGGCCACGATGGTCCGAGAGGACGCATGGTGACCACAGGTCCCCGAGTGAATATCATTGAGGATCATTCGGCCTTCCTCTGGCGTGATGCACTTCTGGACGATTCCGGTTACACTTTCTCTGAACAATTGACCTCTCATCACGGTAAATGCTTTAGACCGTCGGATGATCTGTCGAGCCTCCTCTTCATCCTTTGGGAGCTCTTTCCTAAGAATGTACGCAATGTACGGCACTGTCCAGTCGGGGGTGATGACCAAAACCTCCATGACCAAGTCGACCACGGCTGGGACTTCGACTTCAGTCGGATCTTTGGCGCTCTTGGGCTGTGGTGACCCTTCAGTGAAAGGATCCTCCTGAACTGAGGGTGAATGAATATGTTCCAAAAACACATTACGGGGAATGGCCTCTCTTTTTGAACCTATCTTTGCCAACTCATTTGCAGCTTGATTTTTCAGTCGGGGTATGTGGTGAAGTTCCAACCCTTCAAACTTATTCTCCAGCTTTCTTACTGCATTGCAATAACCAGTCATGGCTGGGCTCCTGACATCCCATTCCTTCATTACTTGATTAACCACTAGATCCGAATCGCCGTAGACCATAAGGCGACGGATGCCGATTGAAATGGCCATACGCAACCCGTATAAAAGTGCTTCATATCCGGCTTCATTATTGGAGGAATCAAAGTGGATCCGGAGAACATAGCTGAGCCTATCTCCACGGGGGGACACTAGTACTACCCCGACACCTAAGCCATTCAGCATCTTGGAGCCATCAAAGAACATAGTCCAATGCTTCGAGTGAACTTGAGTCGTTAATTGCTGTTCAATCCACTCGGAGAGGAAATCTGCGATCGCCTGGGCCTTGATGGCCTTCTTTGCCTCAAACTTGATATCCAGGGGAAGGAGTTCAATCACCCATTTTTCCACTCGACCAGTTGCATCTCTGTTATTCAGGATTTCAGATATGGTGCGTCGCTGACAACCGTAATGGAGTGATCAGAGAAATAATGTGCAACCTTCTTCATGGTTATGTATATCCCATAAACAAGCTTCTGATAATGTGGATATCGTTGCTTGGATGGAGTCAAAACTTCAAAGAGATAGTAAACTGGGCGCTGAACTTTGTAAGCCTTTCCTTCCTCTGCCTGCTCGACCGTGAGTACTGTACTGACAACTTGTCTAGTGGCTGCAATGTAAATCAGTAGAGGCTCTTTGCTGATTGGTGCAGCAAGCACCGGCTGGGTGGACAACAGGGTTTTGAGCTCTGCAAACGCTGCATCAGCTTTCTTAGTCCACTCGAACTTATCAGATTTCTCCATCAGTCGGTAAAGAGGCAAGGCCTTTTCACCGAGACGAGAAATGAATCGACTCAAGGCGGCCAAACAACCAGTTAGCTTCTGAATGCCATGCACTCGCACAGGGCGCTTCATTCGGAGGATGGTATCAACCTTTTCTGGATTGGCGTCGATCCCTCATCCGGAAACGAGAAAACTGAGTAATTTTCCTCCTGGAACTCTGAATGTACATTTTGACGGATTAAGCTTGATATCGTACCTTCTCAGGTTGGCAAAGGTTTCTGCAAGGTCAGTCAATAGGTCGGAACCTTTGCGAGACTTGACCACAATGTCATCCATGTATGCTTCCACATTCCGACTGATTTGAGTGAGCAGGCACTTCGGAATCATTCTCATGAATGTGGCTCCAACATTTTTCAAACCAAAAGGCATGGTGACATAGCAAAAGCACCCGAATGGGGTGATGAAGGCTATTTTTATTTCATTGGGACCATACAGTCGGATCTAATGATACCAGGAATATGCATCTAAGAAAGACAAGCGCTCGCACCCTGCAGTCGAGTCAACAATCTGATCGATGCGAGGGAGAGGGAAGTGATCTTTCGGGCAGGCCCGATTGATATGCTTGAAATCAACGCACATACGAAGTGAATCATCCTTCTTAGGGACCATGACTACATTGGCTAACCACTCGGAGTGGTAAATTTCACAGATGAACTCTGCTGCCAGCAGTCAAGCCACTTCTTCGCCAATTGCTTTCCTCTTCTGCGCGGCGGACCGCCGAAGGTGCTCTTTGATGGGTTTTACCTTGGGGTCGACACACAAACGGTGCTCAGCCAGTCCCCTGGATACACCTGGCATGTTAGAAGGTTTCCATGCAAAGATGTCCCAGTTCTCACGGAGGAACTGGATGAGCGCTTCTTCCTATTTGTTGTCGAGTGCTGTTGATATATGAGTCGGTGCAGCATTGGGATCAGTCGGGTGAATATGAATCGGCTTCATTTCACCAGTCGACTGAAATGCGGAATCTATAGCAGGATTCTTGGCTCGGAGCAAGTCACTCGGATCTGCATTCTTCTAATACTCTTGGAGCTCAATTGCTGCCATCTACGCATTGGCAATTTTAAAACCTTTCTGGAAACATTCCTCTGCCATCTGCCGATTGCCGGTAACCGTGATCACACCTTTGGGGCCAGGCATCTTCAGCTTGAGATACACATAACATGGTCGAGCCATAAAACGTGCGTAGGCTGGTCTACCCAGAATGGCGTGATAAGCACTCTGGAAATCTACGACTTCAAATGTCAACTTCTCCTTACGGTAATGCTTGGAATCACCGAAAACCACGTCAAGGGTGATCTGGCCGAGTGATTTGGCTTTCTTTCCAGGGATAACACCGTGGAACCTCATGTTGCTGTCGCTAAGTTTGGACATCGAAATGCCCATCCCCTTCAAGGTTTCAGCCTAAAGGATGTTCAGAACGCTGCCGCCATCCATCAGCACCTTAGTCAGTCTAGTGCCTCCAACCACGGGGTCGACCACCAGTGCTTGCCTCCCGGGGGTGGCCACACAAGCAGGATGGTCAGATTGGTCAAATGTGATGGCTGTCTGAGACCATTTTAGGTATGTGGTCTTCGTCGCCGGAGCGACCATATTCACTTATCTGTTGTTGACCTTCAATCGAGTCTTGCTCTCAATGTCAGCAAAAATCATCAGGGTTGAATTGACTTTGGGATAACCATCGTCTTCTTCTCCGTCCTTGTCTCTGTTCGACTCCTTTCCCTTTTCACCGGGTTGATCTCCTCGGAACTGTTGGATCAGGAGTCGACATCGTCGAGTGGTATGTTTAGGGTAAATCAGATTCCCCTCTTCGTCCTTCTTAGTGTGTATGTGGCATGGAAGATCCAGCACGTCATTTCCTGCCTGATCTTTCACATTCTTAGGGGGCCAGGGCCCCTTAGGCTTTCCCTTAAACTTTCCTTGAGCCACCGTTGCGATCTCACCAGGTGCAGCGGGTTCGACCTTCCGCTTCTGTTTCCGACTGGAATTACCCCCACCAATCTCTTGGCCGACTGGCTTGCTCTTCCCGCTACGGAGTCGATCCTCTTCTTCTCCATTAGCATACCGAGTGGCTATTTCCATCATTTGAGTCAGGGTCATATCACCAGTTCAGCCAAACTTTAGGACTAACTCACGGTATTTGACGCCTTCTTTGAAGGCGCACACTGCTTGATGCTCTGAAACATTTTCGACGGTGTGATGCAAAGTGGACCACCTCTGGATGAAATCTCTCAAGGTCTCACTCGGCTTCTGCACACAATGCTGCAACTCGGTCAATCCCGCTGGTCGTTTGCAAGTGCCTTCGAAAGTTCTGACGATCACTCGAGCCAGTTCTTCCCAGCTGTATATACTGCTCGGAGCTAACTGAGTCAACCACGCTCGGACTGACCCTTCCAATATCAGAGGGAGATGTTTCATCGCAACTTCATCGTTTCCACCGCCAATCTGCATAACCACTCGGTAATCCTCAAGCCAAGTTTCAGGCTTGGATTCCCCGGTGAACTTACTGACCCCGGACGCCAACCTGTAGTTGGGAGGAATCACCGCTGCCCTCATAGCCCTGCTGAAACACTTGGGACCAGAAACATGCACTCTGCTGCCACTTGGACGATCTCTGCCAGGGTCTTCTCTGTGTGCTCTGTTCTGGTCGACCATGCCTTGAACGAGGATAGACCTCGCGTCGAAGCCCGGTTCCCTTGGGTCGACTGAGGCTCTGCGCTCGCCACTGTGATGGCGCCTGACATCGTTCCGCCAAGGCACATACGACGCACTCCTCGGAGGAGGCGTGGGTCCTCGACAACGATTGTCACGGTCGAGTGGATGATCATACTGTTGGAAATATGCCCTAGAGGCAATAAAATGGTTATTATTGTATTTCCTTGTTCATGATAATTGTCTATTGTTCATGCTATAATTGTATTAACTAGAAACCGTAATACATGTGTGAATACATAGACCACAACATGTCCCTAGTGAGCCTCTAGTCGACTAGCTCGTTGATCAATAGATGGTTATGGTTTCCTGACCATGGACATTTGATGTCATTGATAATGGGATCACATCATTAGGAGAATGATGTGATGGACAAGACCCAATCCTAAGCATAGCACAAGATCGTGTAGTTTGTTTGCTAAGAGCTTTTCTAATGTCAAGTATCATTTCCTTAGACCATGAGATTGTGCAACTCCCAGATACCGTAGGAATGCTTTGGGTGTACCAAACGTCACAACGTAACTGGGTGGCTATAAAGGTGCACTACAGGTATCTCCGAAAGTGTCTGTTGGGTTGGCACAAATCGGGACTGGGATTTGTCACTCCGTATGACGGAGAGGTATCTCTGGGCCCACTCGGTAATGCATCATCATAATGAGCTCAATGTGACTAAGTAGTTAGTCGCGGGATCATGCATTATGAAACGAGTAAAATGACTTGCCGGTAACGAGATTGAACAAGGTATTGGGATACCGACGATCGAATCTCGGGCAAGTAACGTACCGATTGACAAAGGGAATTGTATACGGGATTGATTGAATCCCCGACATCGTGGTTCATCCGATGAGATCATCGTGGAACATGTGGGAGCCAATATGGGTATCCAGATCCCGCTATTGGTTATTGGCCGGAGAGGTGTCTCGGTCATGTCTGCATGGTTCCCGAACCCGCAGGGTCTACACACTTAAGGTTCGGTGACGCTAGAGTTGTTATGGGAAATAGTATGTGGTTACCGAAGGTAGTTCGGAGTCCCGGATGTGATCCCGGACGTCACAAGGAGTTCTGGAATGGTCCGGCGGTGAAGATCGATATATTGGACGAAGGGTATTGGAGTCCGGAAGTGTTCCGGGGGTACCAGGCTAAGGCCAACATGACGAAAGGTGTTTCGGGGGCCCGACAAGTGTTGCAGGCCTCATGGCCAAGGGAGGGGGCAAACCCAGCCCACTAAGGGCTGTGCACCCCCACACCCCTTTTCTCCACATTGCTTGGGGAGGTGGGCGCCTCCACCTGACTTGGAGGCAAGCCTCCACTGCTTGGCTTTGGGGGGCAAGTCTCCCTAGGGTTTCCCTAAGGGAGTCTGCCCTGCCGGCCGCCCTAGGGGAACCTAGGGCGCCCCCCCCTCTTCCCTGCCCCTATATATAGTGAGGGAGGGAGGGCACACCTGAGCCTTGGCGCGTCCCTCCCTCCCGTCACACCTTCCTCCTCCTCCGTAGGTGCTTGCGAAGCCCTGCGGAGATTCCACGGCTCATCACCACACGCCGTCGTGCTTGTTGGAGATCTCCTCAACTTCTCCTCTCCCTTGCTGGATCAAGATGAGGAGACGTCCCCGGGCTGTACGTGTGTTGAACGCGGAGTGCGTCCGTTCGCTGATCATCGGTGATCTGAATCACGACGAGTACGTACATCCATCAACCCGTTCTTGAACGCTTCCGCTTAGCGATCTACAAGGGTATGTAGATGCACTCCCTCTTCTCTCTCGTTCTTGGATACTCTCCATAGATTGATCTTGGTGATGCCGTAGAAAATTTTTGAATTTCTGCTACGTTCCCCAACAGTGGCATCATGAGCTAGGTCTATTGCGTAGATTCTATGCACGAGTAGAACACAAGTTGTTGTGGGCGTTGATTTTGTTCAATATGCTTACCGTTACTAGTCCTATCTTGTTTCGACGGTATTGTGGGATGAAGCGGCCCGGACCGACCTTACACGTACACTTACGTGAGACAGGTTCCACCGACTGACATGCACTTGTTGCATAAAGGTGGCTAGCGGGTGCCAGTCTCTCCCACTTTAGTCGGATCGGATTCGATGAAAAGGGTCCTTATGAAGGGTAAATAGCAATTGGCATATCACGTTGTGGCTTTTGCGTAGGTAAGAAACGTTCTTGCTAGAAACCCATAGCAGCCACGTAAAACATGCAAACAACAATTAGAGGACGTCTAACTTGTTTTTGCAGGGTATGCTATGTGATGTGATATGGCCAAAAGAATGTGATGAATGATATGTGATGTATGAGATTGATCATGTTCTTGTAATAGGATCACGACTTGCATGTCGATGAGTATGACAACCGGCAGGAGCCATAGGAGTTGTCTTTATTTTTTGTATGACCTGCGTGTCATTGAAGAACGCCATGTAAACTACTTTACTTCATTGCTAAACGCGTTAGTCATAGAGTAGAAGTAGTCGTTGGCGTGACAACTTCATGAAGACACGATGATGGAGATCATGATGATGGAGATCATGGTGTCAAGCCGGTGACAAGATGATCATGGAGCCCCGAAGATGAAGATCAAAGGAGCTATATGATATTGGCCATATCATGTCACTACTCTATTGATTGCATGTGATGTTTATCATGTTTATGCATCTTGTTTACTTAGGACGACGGTAGTAAATAAGATGATCCCTTACAAAATTTCAAGAAGTGTTCTCCCCTAACCGTGCACCGTTGCTACAGTTCGTCGCTTCTAAGCACCACGTGATGATCGGGTGTGATGGATTCTTATGTTCACATACAACGGGTGTAAGACAGTTTTACACAGCGAAAACACTTAGGGTTAACTTGACGAGCCTAGCATGTGCAGACATGGCCCTCGGAACACGGAGACCGAAAGGTCGAGCCATGAGTCGTATAGCAGATACGATCAACATGAAGATGTTCACCGACGTTTACTAGCCGTCTCACGTGATGATCGGACACGCCTAGTTGACTCGGATCATGTAATCACTTAGATGACCAGAGGGATATCTATCTGAGTGGGAGTTCATAAGATGAACTTAATTATCTTGAACATAGTCAAAAGACCTTTTGCAAATTATGTCGTAGCTCGCGCTTTAGTTCTACTGTTTTAGACATGTTCCTAGAGAAAATATAGTTGAAAGTTGACAGTAGCGATTATGCGGACACTAGAACGCTTATGTCCTTAATGCACTACTTAGTGTGCTGAACCCCAAACGTCGTTTGTGGATGTTTCGAACATCGAACATACACGTTTTGATAACTACGTGATAGTTCAGTTAAATGGTTTAAGTAGAGGCACTAAAGACGTTTTCGAAACGTCACGGAACATATGAGATGTTTCGAGGGCTGAAATTGGGATTTCAGGCTCGTGCCCACGTCAAGAGGTATGAGACCTCCGACGATTTTCTTAGCCTGCAAACTAAGGGAGAAAAGCTCAATCGTTGAGCTTGTGCTCAGATTGTCTGAGTGCAACAATCACTTGAATCGAGTGGGAGTTGATCTTCCAGATGAGATAGTGATGTTTCCCCAAAGTCATTGCCACCGAGCTGCTAGAGCTTCGTGATGAACTATAACATATCAGGGATAAATAAGATGATCCTTGAGGTATTCACGATGTTTGACACCGCGAAAGTAGAAATCAAGAAGGAGCATCAATTGTTGATGGTTGGTGAAACCACTAGTTTCAAGAAGGGCAAGGGAACAAAGGGATACTTCATGAAACGGCAATTCAGCTGCTGCTCAAGTGAAGAAACCCAAGGTTGAACCCGAAACCCGAGACTAAGTGCTTCTGTAATAAGGGGAAACGCACTGGAGCAGCATTACCCTAGATACTTGGTAGATGAGAAGGCTGGCAAGGTCAATAGAAGTATATTGGATATACATTATGTTAATGTGTACTTTACTAGTACTCCTAGTAGCACCAGGGTATTAGATACCGGTTCGGTTGCTAAGTGTTAGTAACTCGAAATAAAAGGCTACGGAATAAACGGAGACTAGCTAAGGTGAGCTGACGATATGTGTTGGAAGTGTTTCCAATGTTATATGATCAAGCTCGCACGCTCCCTCTACCATCAAGATTAGTAATAAACCTGAATAAGTGCTCTTGCACCTAAAGGAATGGTTTATTGAATTTTGATCGTAGTGATACACATGTTCATGCCAAAAGATATAAGATAGTAATGATAGTACCACTTACTTGTGGCACTGCCATGTAAGTCATATTGGTATAAAACGCATGAAGAAGCTCCATGTTGATGGATCTTTGGACTCACTCGTTTTTGAAAAGTTTGAGACATGCGAACCATGTCTATTGGTGTATATGCATGAAGAAACTCCATGCAAATGGATCGTTTGGACTCACTTGATTTTGAATCACTTGAGATATGCAAATCATACCACATGGGCAAGATGACTGAAAAGCCTCGTTTTCAGTAAGATGGAACAAGATAGCAACTTGTTGGAAGTAACACATTTTGATGTGTGCAGTCCAATGAGTGCTGAGGCATGCAGTGAATATCATTATGTTCTTACTTCACAGATGATTCGAGTAGATGTTGAGTATATTTACTTGATGAAACACAAGTCTGAATTATTGAATGGTTCAAGTAATTTCAGAGTGAAGTTGAAGATCATTGTGACAAGAGGATAAAATGTCTATGATATGATCATAGAGATGAATATCTGAGTTACGAGTTTTGGCACACAATTAAGACATTGTGGAAATTGTTTCACAACTAATACCGCCTGGAACACCATAGTGTGATGGTGTGTCCGAACATCATAACTGCACCCTATTGGATATGGTGCATACCATGATGTCTCTTATCGAATTACCACTATCGTTCATGGGTTAGGCATTAGAGACAACCACATTCACTTTAAATAGGGCACCACGTAATTCCGTTGAGATGACACCGTATGAACTATGGTTTAGAGAAACCTAAGTTGTCGTTTCTTGAAAAGTTTGGGGCTGCGACGCTTATATGAAAAAGTTTCAGGCTGATAAGCTCGAACCCAAAGCGGATAAATGCATCTTCATAGGTACACCCAAAACAGTTGGGTATACCTCCTATCTCAGATCCGAAGCAAAAGGGATTGTTTCTAGAATCGGGTCCTTTCTCGAGGAAAAGTTTCTCTCGAAAGAATTGAGTGGGAGGATGGTAGAGACTTGATGAGGTTGTTGAACCGTCTCTTCAACTAGTGTGTGACAGGGCACAGGGAGTTGTTCCTGTGGCACCTACACCAATTGAAGTGGAAGCTTATGATATTGATCATGAAACTTCGGATCGAGTCACTCCCAAACCTCGTAGGATGACAAGGATGCGTACTACTTCAGAGTGGTACGTAATCCTGTCTTGAAGGTCATGTTGCTAGACAACAATGAACCTACGAGCTATGGAGAAGCGATGGTGGGCCTGAATTCCGACAAATGGTTATAAGCCATAAAATCCGAGAACGGATCCATGGACTTTGGTGGACTTACCCGATGATCGGCAAGCCATTAAGATAAATGGATCTTTAAGAAGAAGACGGACGTGGATGGTAATGTCACCGTCCATGAAGCTCGACTTGTGGCGAAAAGTTTTTCACAAGTTCAAGGAGTTGACTACGATGAGATTTTCTCACTCGTAGCGATGCTTAAAGTCTGTTGGAATTATATTAGCAGTTACTGCATTATTTATGAAATCTTGCAGATAGGATGTCAAAACATAGTTTCCTCGACGATTTTCTTGAGGAAAGGTTGTATGTGATACAACCAGAAGGTTTTGTCAATCCTGAAGATGCTAACAAGTATGCAAAGCTCTAGCAATCCTTCTAAGGACTGGAGTAAGCATCTCGGAGTTGGAATATACGCTTTGATGAGATGATCAAAGATTTTGGGTTTATACAAAGTTTATGAGAAACTTGTATTTCCAAAGAAGTGAGTGGGAGCACTATAGAATTTCTGATGAGTATATGTTGTTGACATATTGTTGATCAGAAATGATGTAGAATTTCTAGAAAGCATATAGGGTTATTTGAAAGGTGTTTTTCAATGGAAAACCTGGATTAAGCTACTTGAACATTGAGCATCAAGATCTATAAGGATAGATCAAAATGCTTAATAGTACTTTCAAATGAACACATACCGTGACAAGATTTTGAAGGTGTTCAAGATGAACCAGTCAAAGAAGGAGTTCTTGCCTGAGTTTAAGGTACGAAGTTAAGACTTAAAGCTCGACCCACAGGCAGAAATAGAGAGAAAGGACGAAGGTCATCCCCTATGGCTTCAGACGTAGGCTCCTACAGTATGCTATGTTTGTATACCGCACCTGAAGTTGCCTTGCCATTGAGTCAGTCAAGGGGTACAAGGAGTGATCCAGAATGATTACAGGACATCGGTCAGACTTATCCTTAGTAACTAGTGACTAAGGAATTTTCTCGATTATGAGGTGGTAAAAAGAAGCTTCATCGTAAAGGGTTTACGCCGATGCAAACTTGACACTAATCCGATTATCTGAGTAGTAAACTGGATTTCGCTTATAGTAGAACAGTTATTTGAAATAGCTCCAATAGAGCTTGGTAGCTGCATTAGGAGATGACATGAGATCTTTGTAAAGCACACACGAATCTGAAATATTCAGACACGTTACTAATAACTCTCTCACAAGCGAGATATGATCAAACCCAATGGGTGTTGACTCGTTACAATCACATAGTGATGTGAACTAGATTATTGACTCTAGTGCAAGTGGGAGACTGTTGGAAATATGCCCTAGAGGCAATAAAATGGTTATTATAGTATTTCCTTGTTCATGATAATTGTCTATTGTTCATGCTATAATTGTATTAACTGGAAACCGTAATACATGTGTGAATACATAGACCACAACATGTCCCTAGTGAGCCTGTAGTTGACTAGCTCGTTGATCAATAGATGGTTATGGTTTCCTGACCATGGACATTTGATGTCATTGATAACGGGATCACATCATTAGGAGAATGATGTGATGGACAAGACCCAATCCTAAGCATAGCACAAGATCATGTAGTTCGTTTGCTAAGAGCTTTTCTAATGTCAAGTATCATTTCCTTAGACCATGAGATTGTGCAACTCCCGGATACCGTAGGAAGGCTTTGGGTGTACCAAACGTCACAACATAACTGGGTGGCTATAAAGGTGAACTATAGGTATCTCCGAAAGTGTCTGTTGGATTGGCACGAATCGAGACTGGGATTTGTCACTCCGTATGATAGAGAGGTATCTCTGGGCCCACTCGGTAATGCATCATCATAATGAGCTCAATGTGACTAAGTAGTTAGTCGCGGGATCATGCATTATGAAACGAGTAAAGTGACTTGCCGGTAACGAGATTTAACAAGGTATTGGGATACCGACGATCGAATCTCGGGCAAGTAACATACAGATTGACAAAGGGAATTGTATACGGGATTGATTGAATCCCCGACATCGTGGTTCATCCGACAAGATCATCGTGGAACATGTGGGAGCCAATATGGGTATCCAGATCCCGCTATTGGTTATTGGCCGGAGAGGTGTCTCGGTCATGTCTGCATGGTTCCCGAACCCGTAGGGTCTACACACTTAAGGTTCGGTGATGCTAGAGTTGTTACGGGAAATAGTATGTGGTTACCGAAAGTAGTTCGGAGTCCCGCATGTGATCCCGGACGTCACTACGAGTTCCGGAATGGTCCGGCGGTGAAGATCGATATATTGGACGAAGGGTATTGGAGTCCGGAAGTGTTCCGGGGGTACCAGGCTAAGGCCAGCATGACCGAAAGGTGTTTTGGGGGCCCCGTCAAGTGTTGCAGGGCCTCATGGGCCAATGGGAGGGGGCAAACCAGCCCACTAAGGGTCTGTGCGCCCCCACCCCTTCCCACGTTGCTTGGGGAGGTGGGGCGCCTCCACCTGACTTGGGAGGCAAGCCTCCACCTGCTTGGCTTGAGGGGCAAGTCTCCCTAGGGTTTCCCTAGGGAGATCCAATCTGCCCTGGCCGCCGCCCCCTAGGGAAACCCTAGGGCGCCTCCACCTCTTCCCTTCCCTCTATATATAGTTAGGAGGTGGGAGGGCAGCCGTGACCTTTTCCCTGGCGCAGCCCCTCCCTCCTCCAACACTTCCTCCTCCTCCGTAGTGCTTGGCGAAGCCCTGCCGAAGAACCACGAGCTCCATCACCACCATGCCGTCGTGCTGTCGGAGTTCTCCCTCAACTTCTCCTCTCCCCTTGCTGGATCAAGAAGGAGGAGACCTCCCCGTGCTGTACGTGTGTTGAACACGGAGGCGCCGTTGTTCGGTGCTTAGATCGGAATCAACCGCGATCTGAATCGCTACGAGTACGACTCCTTCATCCGCGTTCTTGCAACGCTTCCGCTTAGCGATCTTCAAGGGTATGAAGATGCACTCCCTCTCTCTCTCTCTCTTGTTGCTAGAATCTCCATAGATTTCTGCTACGTTCCCCAACACATACTGCCCACGGCCCTCACGCCGCGGGGGCGATCTTGGGATGTGAGCTGACTGAACCGTGTCTGCTGCAACGGATCTGCTATGAATCCTATTCTGTGACTGAGATACTGCTGTGTTTTGCTCTCCTGCTGCCCGGAGCAAGGCCCGGATCTGCATCAACCCTCGGCCAGCTTCCGACTGGGAAGGTTGCATCAACTCTGCTATTCGGGCCGCAGCAGTGAGATATCAAATCGGAGTGCGGTATACCTTAGGTGGAGGCAGAAAAAGTTGTCGTCGACTGGACTCATGGATCCGCTCCTGAGCGCGCTCGTCGAGAACAAGCTGAAGGTTATCCAGTCGAGTGCGCTCAGCCAAATTAACTAGGCGCACCTCCTCCAAGGCCCGAGCCTCGGGGGTTTCTCCAACGATGGGCGTGTGGAGTGCATCCATGTTGCGGCGACAAAGTTCTTCCCTCTGCTGCGAAGAGAGGGGTTTGGGTTGGTATTCCTCGTGGACGCGCGACGGATCGCTGCCCCCATCTCCGCCGTCTTCACGGCGGAAACCGGGCGGGCTGTGAGGCCCGTCGACCATCAAGACTTCAGCCGCAGGGTCGCTGCTATTGCATTGGGATGCGGTCTCTGCGGAGCCAGTCGACAAGTCGAACAGGCCGTGAAGAGTTTTGTCGGGCTCGATTGCCGCGACTTGATGGGTGGTCGAACGTCGAGCCACCACGTGTTTCATCCACCGCTGAAGCCGCGATCGACCGGACCGCTTGCAGCGACGAACAGCGGGGAGTGAAAACACCATCGGAGTTGACTGATACTGAGTCGACGGCTGCCGAAGGAGAACGCCGCGAACGCACACACGGAAGTGCGTTGCTCCTCGGAAGGGGAGCGCCTCAACGTCCAGGGGAGCTTCTTGAAGCCACGCGGAGTTGTCGGCGACGAAAACGAGCACGCCGAGACGTATCTCGCGGCCCTTAGCCAATCCGCCGCCGGAAACCATGACAGTGACGATCGGTAAAACTTGCAACTTCACCAGCAAGTCGCTAAGATACCTGCCCCACGGTGGGCGCCACCTGTCGTGGTCCTAAGACTGACAGTAGAAAGGGGGGTAGGTATGGATAGGCAAGATCTCATCTATGGTGAAGGTGTACACAAGAGGTTTACGAGTTCAGGCCCTTTGCGGTGGAAGTAACAGCCCTATGTCTCGGTGCCCGGAGGCGGTCGATTGGATTATGTGTGTGATATTACAGGGGGTGCGAACCCTTGTCCCAGAGAAGGGGGTGGCTTATATAGAGTGCGCCAGGACCCTAGCAGACCTCCATTACTGGTAACGCCAGCCTTAAGTGTTGTTAATGCTTATAAAGACTACGGAGTGAACGTCTGACCGTTGCGGTCTCTTCTGACTTTTGGTCTTCGATAGGTCGAGTGACTTTCCGTATGGTCGAGTGACGGTAGGGAGGAAGACCTCCGAGTGACATGGCCGTTGAGTGGATTGCACTCGACGTATTCGACTGGTGTTCTCCTGTCGTCTCTTGGCCCTTTTATCTTCTAGGATAGTGACCTTGGGTAGGACGTGCAGGTCAGGCCTATGACCCTACCTCAGGTCTGTATCCTCATCACCAGGCCGCGTGGGCTGTCCATGTGGAGCCCACGAGTGTCGCCTTGCGTAGATTCTTCTGCCAAAAATTCAGATATGTTCCATAAAAAGTCCACAAGAAATTCAGGTCATTCGGGCTCCGTGGTTTTTTCACCTAAAAATCCAAAAAACAATAGAAAACGGGAACTAGCCTTTGGCACTGCGTTAATAGGTTAGTACAAATAAAAATAATATAATTTATTGCCAAAAATATGTAAAAGTGGTATAATAATAGCATGAAACAATCAATGATTACAGACACGTCTATCAATATAGACCACAAAGAACTTGTTGACGACCTTTTAAATAGTGTACCATCAATGGCTTAGAGACTTTTGATTGCGATCATGGATCACTTCCTAGTCGCAGGGTCGTAGTGATTTTGCTCATGGTAGAAATCATACACAATTTGTCGAAAAGCTAAGCCTTTTTACCCCGTGCCTTGACGCGGATCAACACTTTTGCCCAACCGCACCAAAACAATTCACCCTCTTTGTTTGAGTACAACCAACCCCTCTTCTTTGCATCTGCATCAGGCACGACCGACTGCTCGGTGTCTGTCAATGTCTCTTGCTCCAGCTGTGGCGTGTAGTGGTCATTGACTTGTTCATCTTTCTGGTTGCCGCCATGGTGGATGGTGCTCATCACCGCCTCGTCGGTGGCCGCCGCCGATCTTGGTAGAGGCATAGCGCCAAACACTGATCGGCCACCATCGGACAAGGGCTCCTCTAATCGAAACCATGACCGGACCAATGCTTGCAACTCTGTGAACAAATAGTCATTTTTGAGATAGATAGTGGAGGGTGGCCGGAGGCGAAGCTGAAGGAGACGCCAGAGTCCTGGGATGATTGCTATGTGTCGGGCTAACCGTATAGATGCCGACGTAGTAGTACGATGGATTGTACCGGACAGGCCAGGGTGGCGATTCCCCGAGCATAACTAGCATGACAGTCCGATGTGTAGGAGGAGCTCCAGCCTGAGCGGCCACATGCGCCTTCTTCTTCACCCTCTCCATCATGCGCCGCTCTCACCGTTGTACGAATGCGGCCGCGCGATTGGGCTCTTGGTCCAGTGAAACGAATAACCTCGTGATGTAGCGAGACGAAGAACCTCGTGATGGGCTCCGGTGGATGTATTGCGGTGGCGGCGGACTGTCGAACGATCCAGAACGGACCGGGTGGCTTCTATCGCGGCGGAGGGGACATGATTTGCCCCAGAAATAATGGGGGATTGCAAATTTTGCGAGCTCTGAGTGTCTTCTTTTTGGTTGGTCCAAGGTGTCGGACACCGATGCGGGATTTCGAACGAGTATAATAGAGCTAGCACCGATCTTCCACGAGTATAATTTCACGAATCTACTTTTACGAAGGTTTTAAGTCACGGCACGAGTATAATAGAGCCAACACCGATCTTCCACGAGGGGCCGGGGATGGATTCTTCAGTGGTAAATATAAAAAATGCTACACGTACGGCCTCTTACGGGGCTGCTACATACCCTTCCATAAATTCATAAATGCCCTCCCTGATTTTCACCTGTGTGGGGCCGCGCCCACACCCTTCATCCAATTAAAGCCTGTCATTTCAGAAATCATCCCGTAAACTCATGTAAGTCTTTGTACGTCTAGCAAAGGTCGGTAAATATACTTTCAACTGCAATTTTGGGTTCCTTGCGCTCTTTTTAACGCGCACAGGTAGGTGCACATATATACGGAGCAAACATGCAGGGGCTCATTACGTTGCCCGCAACACAGCATCGTCAGTGAAGATTTTGCCTTTGCAGCAGTGAGAAGATGAGCATGCTCATGTCTTTCCCGCACGGTCTCGCCATGCCGGCACAGGCCCATCCAAGCTGGTAGGTACACGAAGGCTCTCTTCCTCACACACACATGCACGCGATGTGGTGAGCAAGCGGATGAAATGGAATCGTTTATGCATGCAGGTGCAGGAGCCGGGCTGCGGCGAGAGCTGGGAGATGGGCCTGCAAGTCCACCGCGACAGCTCATTTCGACAACGCGGTGACGGGGATGCGGCCGCAAGAGCAGGCGGAGGCGGAGGTGGCGCGGACTCTGAACCTGAGCGGGTGGGTGGAGAAACAGGTTCTGCCGCTGCTCACCCCGGTGGAGGACGCGTGGCAGCCCAGCGACCTGCTCCCCTGCTTCTCCCTCACTTCAGCTGGCCGCTCCGCCGAGCAGCAGCCGCCGCCGTCGATGATGATGATGACGACGGAAGAGCTCCAGGACCAAGCCTCCGGCGTGCCGGACGACGTGCTGGTGTGCCTGGTGGGCAACATGGTAACGGAGGAGGCGCTGCCGACGTACATGTGCGTGGGAAACCGGGTGGCGGGCTGCAGCGACGACACGGGCTGCAGCGACCTGCCCTGGGCGCGCTGGATCCGCGGATGGACGGCCGAGGAGAACCGCCACGGCGATCTCCTCAACCGCTACCTCTACCTCTCCGGCCGTGTCGACATGCGCCAGGTCGAGCGGACCGTCCACCACCTCCTCCGCAACGGCATGCAGATGCTCAGGCCGTCCAGCCCCTACCACAACATCGTCTACGGTTCCTTCCAGGAGCGTGCCACCTTCATCTCCCATACCCACACCGCCAAGCACGCCGCGCGCCACGGCGACCGCTGCCTCGCCAAGATCTGCGGCGTCGTGGCCGCCGACGAGAAGCGCCATGAGACGGCCTACACCGAGGCGGCCGCCAAGTTGTTCGAGCTCGACCCGGACGGGATGGTGCGGGCGCTGGCCGCCGTCCTGCGGGACAAAATCACCATGCCTGGCCAGCTCATGACCGATGGCCGCGACGCTGACCTGTTCGAGCACTTCTCGGCGGTCGCACAGCGCACCGGGGTGTACACGGCAAGGGACTACGGCGACATGGTGGAGCACTTCGTGCGGAGGTGGAGGGTGGCGGACCTCGCCGGGGGGCAGCTGTCCGGCGAGGGGCGGCGCGCGCAGGAGTACGTGTGCGGGCTGCCGCGAAAGATCCGGCGGGTGGAGGAGCTGGCCCACGACCGCGCAATCAAAGCCGCGAAAGAGCCCGAGTTCGCAAGGTTCAGCTGGGTCTTCGACAGGTCTGTCTGCATCAGAGCCTGATCCAACCGTCCATCTACTAAATTTCACCCCTAAAAATATCTACTCCAAGGCCATGAATAAGAAGCAGCAGTATCATGATCGTCGTCACAATCAGTCTAGAGTACTCTGTTCTGTTGCATAATAAGTACTCCCTCTGTAAACTAATATAAGAGCGTTTAGAATACTAAACAGTATTCTAAACGCTCTTATATTAGTTTACAGAGGGAGTACTCCTGTAGTACTATTGATTGGAGTTGAGTCATTGAGTCGAGCTGGTTAATTAGCTGCAACCTATGCAAAATGTGTGTGTTTGTTTCTGGAAGCTTGTGCTAGTCTGGTATTGCCAAGTTTATGCAGTACGTACGTGTACTCTATATGATTCTGTGTGAAGTGATGATAATGTATGTTTTTTTAAGCAAAAGTGATGATAATGTATGAGTGAGGCAGTGTGTGCATTTCTCTTTTTTGTGTATGTATTTTTTTTGAAACAAAAGAGGTTTCCCTCCGATTTCATTAATGAAACTATAAAGAACACAAACCAGGGACACTCCCGTCTAGCCATCGGGTTCGAAATGACAACATTTTTAATCTAAGCTAAAGACTACTAGCCGCAGGGAAATACAAAAGACATGCATCACTTACATTAGTTTCAGTTATTATTCTCCCCCAAGTTCAAGATTACATGGCGTAAACAGGAAGAAGACAGGATCCTTTTGAAGATAGCTGGAGTCATCCTCCCAGCCGCCGTACGCCAAGTCTCCATCCCTGTGCCACCTTATATATCTCACTTGCCACTCGCTCGATTAGTTTTGCTCCCAGCTGCAGTAGTTTTTGTTCCGGCTTTTTTCTCTGCAAAACCGACAACGCTTCCCACCAAAACTAACCTTTTCTCAGTTTTTTTAAAGGTTTTCAACCACCCACCCAAGTAGTCATTTGAGTTTATTGGGGTTGTTCTAAGGTCCAAAGCACATTTGATCAAACTCCAGACCAATCTAGCCGCTGAACACTCAAAGAAAAGGTGATCAATGTTTTCTTCTTGCCCATAATATACACACTCTTTTCCTCCCTTCCATCCTTTTTTGATCAAATTGTCTTTGGTCAAAATGCTTCTTCTAGTAAACAACCAAAAGAACATTTTAATCTTGGCTGGAATTTTAATTTTCCACGAGAATTTGTGTGGGAATCCCACACCATCATTGATCAGAAAGGAGTATAAAGACTTAACAAAAAATATTCTGTTTTTAGTGAGCATCCAAAGGGGCTGGTCTTTCCCCCCCATGCATCCTCACCTCCTCACATCTTGTTTTTAGGCTATTCCATAGTTCTATCGTTTCTCTGGTCAAGGTTCGTCTAAAACTAAATCCTTGCCACCCTCTGTTAATAGCATCTGCCACTGAAATGTTGTGATCAAAGCTAATATTGTATAGTCTAGGGTATAGATCTTTTAGAGATTTAGATCCCACCCACCAATCCTCCCATAATCTAGTCTCATTCCCATCTCCCAGTTTTTTCTTGACATGTTGAAAGTATTTTTTTACTCCCATTAGACTGCTCAAAAACTGGGAGTCTCCAGGCTTCCTTTTTATTCCAGACAAACACTTATTCTGAACATATTTGTTTCTCAAAATATTCACCTAGGTTCCTGATTCAGTTTCCATTTTCCAGAGCCATTTAGCCAACAATGATTTATTCATGATTTCTAAATTAATAATTCCAAGCCCCCCTTGTTCTTTTGGTAGGCAACTTGTTTTCCAGTTAACCAAATGATATTTTTTTCTTATTTTCATCTTCTTGCCACACAAGTCTAGCTCTGAAGAAATCTATTTTTTTCCTGACTCCAACAGGCAAGGGGTAAAAGGACATCATAAAAAGAGGAATGTTGGTAAGACATGCTTGTACTAGAGTCACTCTCCCAGCCATGTTCAACAGTCTGCCTTACCAACATGCACATCTTTTCTCAGTTTTTTCTGTAACTCCCTTCCAGAATTTGTTTCCTAGTCTAATATCAGCCACCGGTAGTCCTAGATATTTAATGGGCATCTTTCCCACCTCACATGTAAAGATCTCTTGATATATATCAGTCTTATTTACAGCCTCTCCAAATAAGAAAATTTCACTCTTATGAAAGTTAATGGTCAGTGCAGACATTTGTTTAGAAGCTGTTAAAATGAATTTCAAATTCTTTGCACTTTCCTCATCATCTTGTAGCAGGAAAATTGTATCATCTGCATATTGCAGCATATTGACTTCACAATTATTATACCCTGAGAGTACCCCTTTCACAAACCCCTCCTGCATAGCTTTGTCTAAGATTATAGCCAATGCATCAGCAGTTATGTCAAATATTAGGGGTGACAGGGAATCTCCCTGTCTCAGCCCTTTGAAAGTTTTAAAATATGGCCCAATAATATCATTTACTTTAACCCCTACATGCCCCCACCATAGTGTGCATTACCAAGTCACACCATTGATCGGGGAAGTTTTTTAACTTCATCATCTTATACACGAAAGGCCATTTGATCTTATTATATGCTTTTTCAAAATCTACCTTGAAGAGCAGAGCACTTTGTTTCTTTTTATGTATTGTAAAGCTTCATGCAACACCACAACCCCTTCCATAATATATCTCTCTTTTATGAATGTTGTCTGGTTTGAAGAGATTATTGGCCTAATGACCTTGCTGAGTCTATTCATTAGTACTTTTGTTATTATCTTGAAACTCACATTAAGTAAGCATATTGGTTTGAATTTCTGTATTTGTTTAGCATCTTTAACCTTGGGTACTAATGTAATAATTCCATAATTCAACCTAGAAATGTCCAGGTGTCCAGAATGGAAATCATCAAGTAAACCCTTAAGGCCCCATTTAATTAATTCCCAGAAATTCTGGTAAAATTCTACAAGCAGACCATCTGGACCAGGGCTTTTATTTTTCTCCATATTGAAAACCACCTCCTGTAGCTCTTGCATACCGAAGGGCTCAATTAAAGTTCTAGATTGTTCTTCTAAGATGCCAGGAGCATCTTGAATGTTTAAGTTCACAATAGAATTTTCAGGTTGACCAAATAGGTCTTTATAGAAGTTTGTGATGTATTTAACCAGTTCCTCATCCCCTTTAATCTCTCCCTCAGCCTGGCTCAGGGAGAATATTCCATTTTCCTTCTCCTCCCATTCACCTGAGCATTGTAATATTTAGTGTTGTTATCCCCATCTTTGATCTCCCTGTCTTTGTATCTTTGTAACAATTTTATTTCTTCTTGCTTCACCAGTCTCCCTAATTGAGTTCTCAACTCTTTTTGCTCATTTCTGTCACGGGCAGATAATCCCGACACCTCTGCTCTTTTGTCAATCTCATCAAGTTTGGATAAGATTTCTTTTTTATTTTTCTGCATAGTGCATCTGAGTTTAGAATCCATCCTCTCACCTTTTGTCTAAATATTCTTAATTTATTTTGCCATCTCTCTATGTTATTTCCTACAACCTGGACATCCCACACTTTATGGAAAATTCCTTGAATCCTTCTTTGAGCATCCAGAAAATTTCAAATCTAAATATTGGGGTAGCATTTATTTTTCCCCGGAATCCACTATCAGTGGTGTATGATCAGATAGTTCTCTCTCTAAAGCTTGAACTATAGTTAAAGGATAATGTTCTTCCCAATCAGGGCAAATAAGCATCCTATCCAGTTTTTCATAGGTAGGATCACTCTGATTATTAGCCTAAGTATATTTTCTCCATCCCAGGGGCAGCTCCCTCAGACCAGCTTGTTCAATAATGGCACTAAAAATAAAGCTCCAATGAGCATTACCAGTGGGTTTGTTTTTTCTCATCATTGACAGGGAGGAGTTTTTTGATAAACTCTAGACAATTCAGCCAAGTAGGCATTTTTGCCAATGGTTTGTCCATCTCCATATACCACTATTAGATTCTAGTCAAATTTGCTTTTTTATCAAACACCAGAATTCTAATAAAGTATATCCCAATTTCTACATTAACAATGTCAAAGTTATCACAATTAACCCCAACAAGTATTCCCCCAGATCTCCCTCTTGGTTGGGACCATTTCCAATCAAAATTTCTTCCCCCACACAAGTTGTGTAGTTCTGTCTTAGAGAAATTAGCTTTAACAGTTTTCTTGGATGCCAATAAAATCCAGTTTCCTATTGTTGATGTTCTCTCTAATAAAAAAATTCTTGTTATCCTGACCAATTCCCCTAACATTCAAGAACACCCCTATCATTTTATTTTGTTTTTATATGCCCCCCCCCCAATCACACTAGCTGTCTCTCCACAGGAGAATCCTGGTGAGTTTGAGCTATTCTTCTTTGTTTTAGTAAAGAAACTTTTAAGATGTGAGAAATGATCCATCTACATCTCAGCATCAGAGTGGCCTTCATCAGAATGAAGTTCTTTGAGATCAGCATCTCCAATATCTGTGAGACTAGTATCGTCAGTTTGTTCAACTCCTTTTTTCTTTTGGCAAATATGTTGTAAATAAAAATCTTTCCTACACTGCTCCATCTTAGCTATAATGTCCAAGTATGAATCAATCATATTGATTGAACAACCCAGATCAATTCCAATTTCATCTGCCATGAACAATAAGGAGGCATTATGAAAATCAAGTTCATGTTCCTTACCATAGTTATCTTTAGTAGCAGCTCTTTCCTTAGCCAGCCCCTCAATATTAGCATCTTGCTTGTCTGCCAGTCTTCCACACCTTCTCAGATTTTCCTCTAGCATGCTGTCACTATTCTCTCCTTCATTATTTCTTGTCTTTACTCCCACTTTTGTCCCAAATGACACTAATTCTTGACTAGCATTATAGTCCACTGCTTCATTGTAACTATTGTGTTCATCTTCTTTTCTGTCAGCTTCCAGAATTTTGAAGTCAACTTCTATGATTTCCTCCAATTATTTCCCTCTAGCTTCCCACATATCAATTTTCTCAACACATTTGTGAATCACACCTCGTTGTTTGTTAATTAGATCCATGAGATTTTTCTTGTCTTGTTCCAACTCCATGATCTTTTCTTCTTCTTTCACTCTAAGGGTTTTTTGTCTTATCTTGTCCTCTTCCAAATCCTTTATTTTCTTCATGATCATATCTAGGTTAGTTTCCACCTTTTCCTGGCCTCCATCTCTATAGCTTGCCCTTTTTGTATCATCATAATCTCCTCATTTTTCTTTTTTAGCTCCTCAAATTGGGCCAGCCCTATGCTCCCCAAAGTAATCATTTCTTTGGTTCCTGTTATATTATCTACTGAGGAACGTTGTATTTCAGAAAATTTCCTACGCACACGTACCCTCGTAGACCGTAAGCGGAAGCGTTCAACGTTGTTGATGTAGTCGTACATCTTCACGATTGACCGATCCTAGTACCGAACATACGGCACCTCCGCGATCTGCACACGTTCAGCTCGGTGATGTCCCACGAACAAACGATCTAGTAGAGCTTCAAGGGAGAGTTTCATCAGCACGACGGCGTGATGATGGTGTTGATGAAGCTACCGACGCAGGCTTCGCCTAAGCACTGCTACGATATGACCGAGGTGGATTATGGTGAAGGGGGGCACCGCACACGGCTAAAGATCAATGATCAACTTGTGTGTCTGGGGTGCACCCCTGCCCCCATATATAAAGGAGCTAGGGGGAGGCGGCCGGCCAAGGAGGAGGGCGCGCCAAGGGGGGAGTCCTACTCCCACCGGGAGTAGGACTCCTCCTTTCATAGTAGGAGTAGGAGAGAAGGAAAGGGAAGAGAGAAGAGAAGGAAGGAGGGGGCACCGCCCCTCCCCTAGTCCAATTCGGACTAGGCCTTTGGGGGCCGCGCAGCCTGCCCTAGGCAGCCCCTCTCTCTTTCCCGTATGGCCCAATAAGGCCCAATACTTCTCCCGGCGAATTCCCGTAACTCTCCGGTACTACGAAAAATATCCGAACCACTCAGAATCTTTTCGATGTCCGAATATAGCCTTCCAATATATCAATATTTATGGCTCGACCATTTAGAGACTCCTCGTCATGTCCCCGATCTCATCCGGGACTCCGAACTACCTTCGGTATATCAAAACACATAAACTCATAATATCGATCGTCACCGAACATTAAGCGTGCGGACCCTACGAGTTCGAGAACTATGTAGACATGACCGAGACTCATCTCCGGTCTATAACCAATAGCGGAACCTGGATGCTCATATTGGCTCCTACATATTCTACGAAGATCTTTATCGGTCAAACCGCATAACAACATACGTTGTTCCCTTTGTCATCGGTATGTTACTTGCCCGAGATTCGATTGTCGGTATCTCAATACCTAGTTCAATCTCGTTACCGGCAAGTCTCTTTACTCGTTCCGTAATGCATCATCCCGCATCTAACTCATTAGTCACATTGCTTGCAAGGCTTATAGTGATGTGCATTACGGAGAGGGCCCAGAGATACCTCTCCGACAATCGGAGTGACAAATCCTAATCTCGATCTATGCCAATTCAACAAGTACCATCAGAGACACCTGTAGAGCACCTTTATAATCACCCAGTTACGTTGTGACGTTTGGTAGCACACAAAGTGTTCCTCCGGTATTCGGGAGTTGCATAATCTCATAGTCATAGGAACATGTATAAGTCATGAATAAAGCAATAGCAATATACTAAACGATCAAGTGCTAAGCTAATTAAATGGGTCAAGTCAATCACATCACTCTCTAATGATGTGATCCCGTTAATCAAATGACAACTCATGTCTATGGCTAGGAAACTTAACCATCTTTGATTCAACGAGCTAGCCAAGTAGAGGCATACTAGTGACACTCTGTTTGTCTATGTATCCACACATGTACTAAGTTTCCGGTTAATACAATTCTAGCATGAATAATAAACATTTATCATGAAATAAGGAAATAAATAATAACTTTATTATTGCCTCTAGGGCATATTTCCTTCAGTCTCCCACTTGCACTAGAGTCAATAATCTAGTTCACATCGCCATGTGATTTAACACCAATATTTCACATCACCTTATGATTAACACCCATAGTTCACATTGCTATGTGACCCACACTCCAAGGGTTTATTAGAGTCAGTAATCTTAGTTCACATCGCCATGTGATTAACACCCAAAGAGTAGTAAGGTGTGATCATGTTTTTCTTGTGAGAGAAGTTTAGTCAATGGGTCTGCCACATTCAGAGCCGTATGTATTTTGCAAATATTATATGTCTACAATGCTCTGCATAGAGCTACTCTAGCTAATTGATCCCACTTTCAATATGTATCCAGATTGAGACTTAGAGTCATCTGTATCAGTGTAAAAGCTTGCATCAATGTAACTCTTTATGACGAACTCTTTATCACCTCCATAACCGAGAAACATTTCCTTAGTCCTCACTAAGGATAATCTTGACCGTTGTCCAGTGATCTACTCCTAGATCAAAATTGTACTCCCTTGCCAAACTCAGGGCAGGGTATACAATAATTCTGGAGCACAGCATGGCATACTTTATAGAACCTATGACTGTGTGATGTCTACTACACAACCTTCTTCTTGTAGACGTTGTTGGGCCTGCAAGTGCACAGGTTTGTAGGACAGTAGCAAATTTCCCTCAAGTGGGTGGCCTAAGGTTTATCAATTCGTAGGAGGCGTAGGATGAAGATGGTCTCTCTCAAACAACCCTGCAACCAACTAACATAGAGTCTCTTGTGTCCCCAACACACCCAATACAATGGTAAATTGTATAGGTGCACTAGTTCGGCGAAGAGATGGTGATACAAGTGCAATATGGATAGTAGATAAAGGTATTTGTAATCTGAAATTATAAAAACAGCAAGGTAGCAAGCGATAAAAGTGAGCGTAAACGGTATTGCAATGGTAGGAAACAAGGTCTAAGGTTCATACTTTCACTAGTGCAAGTTCTCTCAACAATAATAACATAGATAGATCATATAAGAATCCATCAACATGCAACAAAGAGTCACTCTAAAGCCACTAATAGCGGAGAACAAACGAAGAGATTATGGTAGGGTACGAAACCACCTCAAAGTTATTCTTTCGGATCAATCTATTCAAGAGTTCGTACTAGAATAACACCTTAAGACACAAATCAACCAAAACCCTAATGTCACCTAGATACTCCATTGTCACTCAAGTATCCATGGGCATGATTATACGATATGCATAACACAATCTCAGATTCATCTATTCAACCAACACAAAGTACTTCAAAGAGTGCCCCAAAGTTTCTACCGGAGATTCAAGACAAAAACGTGTGCCAACCCCTATGCATAGGTTCATGGGCGGAACCCGCAAGTTGGTCACCAAAACATACATGAAGTGGCACATGATATCCCATTGTTACCACAGATAAGCACGACAAGACATACATCAAGTGTTCTCAAATCATTAAAGACTCAATCCGATAAGATAACTTCAAAGGGAAAACTCAATCCATTACAAGAGAGTAGAGGGGGAGAAACATCATAAGATCCAACTGTAATAGCAAAGCTCGTGATACATCAAGATCGTGCCATAGAGGGAACACGAGAGAGAGAACACGAGAGAGAGAGAGAGAGATCAAACACATAGCTACTGGTACATACCCTCAACCCCGAGGGTGAACTACTTCCTCCTCGTCATGGATAGCACCGGGATGATAAAGATGGCCACCGGTGAGGGATCCCCCCTCCGGCAGGGTGCCGGAATGGGCTCCCGAGAGGTTTTTGGTGGCTACAGAGGCTTGCGGCGGTGGAACTCCCGATCTATCTTCTCCGCTGATGTTTTAGGGTACGTGGGACTATATAGGCGAAAGAAGTCGGTCGGGGGGTGCTCGAGGGGCCACCGAGACAGGGGGCGCGGCCAGGGGGTGGGCACGCCCAACTGTCTCCTGGCCTCCTCGAGGATCTTCTGACGTGAACTCCAAGTCTCCCGAATCATATTCTTCCAAAAAATCACGCTGCCGAAGGTTTCATTCCCTTTGGACTCCGTTTGATATTCCTTTTCTTCAAAATACTGAAACAGGCAATAAAACAACAATATGGGCTGGGCCTCCGGTTAATAGGTTAGTCCCAAAAGTAATATAAAAGTGTATAATAAAGCCCGTAATCATTCAAAACAGATAATAAAATAGCATGAATGCTTCATAAATTATAGATACGTTGGAGACGTATCACTGTGGCATAGGGAATGACTTTCATTCTCTTTCTATTTTCTGCTGTGGTCGGGCTTGGAGTCTTACTCAACTTCATAGCTTGCAACATAGGCAAGAATTCCTTCTTCAACTGTTCCATTTTGAACTACTTCAAAATCTTATCAAGGTATGTACTCATTGAAAAATCTTAGCAAGCGTCTTGATCTATCTCTATAGATCTTGATGCTCAATGTGTAAGCAGCTTCACCGGGGCCTTTCTTTGAAAAACTCCTTTCAAACACTCCTTTATGCTTTCCAGAAAAATCTACATCATTTCCGATAAACAATATGTCATTCACATATACTTATCAGAAAGGATGTAGTGCTCCCACTCACTTTCTTGTAAATACAAGCCTTTCCAAAAGTTTGTATAAAACCATATGCTTTGATCAACTCATCAAAGCGTATATTCCAACTCCGAGATGCTTGCACCGGTCCATTGATGGATCGTTGGAGCTTGCACATTTTCTTAGCACCTTTAGGATTGACAAAACCTTCTGGTTGTATCATATACACCACTTCTTTAAGAATATCCATTTAAGGAATCCAGTTTTGACATCCATTTGCCAGATTTCATAAAATGTGGCAATTGCTAACATGATTCGGACAGACTTAAGCATCGTTATGAGTGAGAAAGTCTCATCGTATTCAACACCTTGAACTTGTTGAAAACCTTTCACAACAAGTCAAGCTTTGTAGATAGTAACACTACTATCAGTGTCCATCTTCCTCTTGAAGATCCATTTATTTAACATGGCTTGCTGATCATCGAGCAAATCAACCAAAGTCCATACTTTGTTCTCATACATGGATCATATCTTAGATTTTATGGCCTCAAGCCATTTTGCGGAATCTGGGCTCATCATCGCTTCCTCATAGTTTGTAGGTTCGTCATGGTCAAGTAACATGACCTCCAGAATAGGATTACCGTACCACTCTGGTGCATATCTTACTCTTGTTGACCTGCGAGGTTGGGTAGTAATTTGATCTAAAGTTTCATGATCGTCATCATTAGCTTCCTCACTAATTGGTGTAGGAGTCACAGGAACAGATTTCTGTGATGAACTACTTTCCAATAAGGGAGTAGGTACAGTTACCTCATCAAGTTCTACTTTCCTCCCACTCACTTCTTTCGATCTGTGATAGAAGGTGTACCCAACAGTTTACTTTGGGTATCCTATGAAGACGCATTTCTCCAATTTGGGTTCGAGCTTATCAGATTGAAGCTTTTTCACATAAGAATCGCAGCCCCAAACTTTTAAGAAACGACAACTTTGGTTTCTTGTGAAACCACAGTTCATAAGGCGTCGTCTCAATGGATTTTGATGGTGCCCTATTTAAAGTGAATGCGGTTGTCTCTAATGCATAACCCCAAAACGATAGTGGTAACCTGGTAAGAGACATCATAGATCACACCATATCCAATAAAGTGCGGTTACGACATTCAGACACACCATTACGCTGTGGTGTTCCATGTGGCGTGAGCTGTGAAACTATTCCACATTGTTTTAAATGAAGGCCAAACTCGTAACTCAAATATTCTCCTCCACGATCAGATCGTAGAAACTTTATTCTCTTGTTACGACGATTCACCACTTCACTCTGAAATACTTTGAACTTTTCAAATGTTTTAGACTTGAGTTTCATTAAGTAGATATACCCATATCTGCTCAAATCATCTGTGAAGGTCAGAAAATAACGATACCCGCCGCGAGCATCAACACTCATCGGACCGCATACATCGGTATGTATTATTTCCAATAAGTCACTTGCTCATTCCATTGTTCCGGAGAACAGAGTTTTAGTCATCTTGCCCATAAGGCACGGTTCACAAGCATCAAATGTTTCATAATCAAGTAATTCCAAAAGTCCATCTTTATGGAGTTTCTTCATGCGCTTTACACCGGTATGACCCAAACGGTAGTGCCACAAATATGTTGCACTATCATTATCAACTTTACATCTTTTGTCATCAATACTATGAATATCTGTATCACTACGATCAAGATTTAATAAACGATCAACATTGGGTGTATGACCATAGAAGGTTTTATTCATGTAAACAGAATAACAACTTATTCTCTGTCTTAGATGAATAATTGTATCGCAATAAACATGATCTAATCATATTTATGCTCAACGCAAACACCAAATAACATTTATTTAGGTTCAACACTAATCTCGAAAGTATAGGGAGTGTGCGATGATGATCATATCAATCTTGGAACCACTTACAACACACATCATCACTTCACTCTCAATTAGCCTCTGTTTATTCTGTAACTCCTGTTTCGAGTTACTAATCTTAGCAACCGAACAAGTATATACTCAGGGGCTACTATAAATACTAGTAAGGTATACATCAATAACCTGTATATCAAATATACCCTTGTTCACTTTGCCATCCTTCTTATGCACCAAATATTCAGGGCAATTCCGCTTCCAGTGACCATTTCCTTTGCAGTAGAAGCACTCAGTTTCAGGCTTTGGTCCAGTTTTGGGCTTCTTCACGGGAGTGACAACTTGCTTGCCATTCTACTTGAATTTCCCTTTCTTTCCATTTGCCCTTTTCTTGAAACTAGTGGTCTTATCAATCATCAACACTTGATGCTCTTTTCTTGACTTCTACCTTCGTTGATTTCAGCATCACGAAGAGTTCGGGAATCATTTTCTTCAACCCTTTCATACTATAGTTCATCATGAAGTTGTAGTAACTTAGTGATGGTGACTAGAGAACTCTGTCAATCATTGTCTTATCTGGAAGATTAACTCCCACTTGATTACAGGGATTGTAGTACCCAGACAATCTGAGCATATGCTCACTGCTTGAGCTATTCTCCTCCATCTTTTAGCTATAGAACTTGTTGGGGACTTCATATCTCTCAACTCGGGTATTTGCTTGAAATATTAACTTCAATTCCTGGAACATCTCATATGGTCCATGATGTTTCAAAAACGTTTTTGAAGTCCCAGTTTTAAGACGTAAAGCATGGTGCACAAAACTATCAAGTAGTCATCACATTGAGCTAGCCAAACGTTCATAACATCTGCATCTGCTCCTGCAATAGGTCTGTCACCTAGCGGTGCATCAAGGACATAATTCTTATGTGCATCAATGAGGATACACCTCAGATCACGGACCTAGTCCATATCTTTGCTACTAACATCTTTCAACTTAGTTTTCTCTAGGAACATATAATACATAGGGAAGCTATAACGCGAGCTATTGATCTACAACATAATTTGCAAAATACTATCAGGACTAAGTTCATGATAAATTAAAGTTCAATTAATCATATTACTTAAGAACTCCCACTTAGATAGACATCCCTCTAATCATATAAGTGATCACGTGATCCATATCAACTAAACCATGTCCGATCAACACGTGAGATGGAGTAGTTTTCAATGGTGATAATCACTATGTTGATCATATCTACTATATGATTCACGCTCGACCTTTTGGTCTCAGTGTTTTGAGGCCATATCTGCATATGCTAGGCTCTTCAAGTTTAACCCGAGTATTCTGTGTGTGCAAAACTGGCTTGCACCCGTTTTATGTGAACGTAGAGCTTATCACACCTGATCATCACGTGGTGTCTCGGCACGACGAACTTTCGCAACGGTGCATACTCAGGGAGAACACTTATACCTTGAAATTTAGTGAGAGATCATCTTATAATGCTACCGTCAATCTAAGAAAAATAAGATGCATAAAGGATAAACATCACACACAATCAATATAAGTGATATGATATGGCCATCATCATCTCGTGCCTTTGATCTCCATCTCCAAAGCACCGTCATGATCACCATCGTCACCGGCGCGACTTGATCTCCATCATAGTATCGTTATCGTCTCGCCAACTATTGCTTCTACGACTATCGCTACCGCTTAGTGATAAAGTAAAGCAATTACATGGCGATTGCATTTCATACAATAAAGCGACAACCATATGGCTCCTGCCAGTTGCCGATAACTTTGTTACAAAACATGATCATCTCATACAATAAAATTTAGCATCATGTCTTGACCATATCACATCACAACATGCCCTACAAAAACAAGTTAGACATCATCTACTTTGTTGTTGCAAGTTTTATGTGGCTGCTACAGGCTGAGCAAGAACCGTTCTTACATACGCATCAAAACCACAACAATATTTCGTCAAGTTAGTGCTGTTTTAACCTTCAACAAGGACCGGGCGTAGCCACACTCGATTCAACTAAAGTTGGAGAAACTGACACCCGCCAGCCACCTATGTGTGAAGCACGTCGGTAGAACCAGTCTCGCATAAGCGTACGCGTAATATCGGTCCGGGCCGCTTCATCCAACAATATCGCCGAATCAAAGTATGACATGCTGGTAAGCAGTATGACTTGTATCGCCCACAACTCACTTCTGTTTTACTCGTGCATATAACATCTACGCATAAACATGGCTCGGATGCCACTGTTGGGGAACTAGTATTTCAGAAAATTTCCTACGCACACGCAAGATCATGGTGATGCATAGCCACGAGAGGGGAGAGTGTCGTCCACGTACCCTCGTAGATCGTAAGCGGAAGCGTTATGTCAATGCGGTTGATGTAGTCGTACGTCTTCACGATCGACCGATCCTAGTACCAAACATACGACACCTCCGTGATCTGCACACGTTCAGCTCGTTGACGTCCCACGAACTCACGATCCAGTAGAGCTTCGAGGGAGAGTTTATTTAGCACGACGGCCTGATGACGGTGTTGATGAAGCTACCGACGCAGGGCTTCGCTTAAGAACCACTACGATATGACCGAGGTGGATTATGGTGGAGGAGGGCACCGCAGACGACTAAAGATCAATAATCAACTTGTGTGTCTGGGGTGCACCCCTGGCCCCGTATATAAAGGAGCTAGGGGGGAGGCGGCAGGCCAAGGAGGAGGGCGCGCCAAGGGGGGAGTCCTACTCCCACCGGGAGTAGGACTCCTCCTTTCCTAGTAGGAGTAGGAGAGAAGGAAAGGGAAGAGACAAGAGAAGGAAGGAGGGGCACCGCCCCTCCCCCTAGTCCAATTCGGACGTGGCCTTTGGGGGGGGGGGGGCGCGGCCTGCCCTAGGCAGCCCCTCTCTCTTTCCCGTATGGCCCAATAAAGCCCAATACTTCTCCCGGCGAATTCCAGTAACTCTCCGGTACTACGAAAAATATCCGAACCACTCAAAATCTTTCTGATGTCCGAATATAGCCTTCCAATATATCGATCTTTATGGCTCGACTATTTCGAGACTCCTCGTCATGTCCCCGATCTCATTCAGGACTCCGAACTACTTTCGGTACATCAAAACACATAAACTCATAATACCGATCGTCATCGAACGTTAAGCGTGCGGACCCTACGAGTTCGAGAACTATGTAGACATGACCGAGACTCGTCTCCGGTCAATAACCAATAGCAGAACCTGGATGCTCATATTGGCTCCTACATATTCTACGAAGATCTTTATCGGTCAAACCGCATAACAACATACGTTGTTCCCTTTGTCATCGGTATGTTACTTGCCCGAGATTCAATTGTTAGTATCTCAATACCTAGTTCAATCTCGTTAATGGCAAGTCTATTTACTCATTTCGTAATGCATCATCCCGCAACTAACTCATTAGTCACATTTCTTGCAAGGCTTATAGTGATGTGCATTACCGAGAGGGTCCAGAGATACCTCTCTGGCAATCGGAGTGACAAATCCTAATCTCGATCTATGCCAACTCAACAAGTTCCATCGGAGACACCTGTAGAGCACCTTTATAATCACCCAGTTACATTGTGACGTTTGGTAGCACACAAAGTGTTCCTCCGGTATTCGGGAGTTGAATAATCTCATAGTCATAGGAACATGTATAAGTCATGAAGAAAGCAATAGCAATATACTAAATGATCACATGCTAAGCTAACTAAATGGGTCAAGTCAATCACATCATTCTCTAATGATGTGATCCCGTTAATCAAATGACAACTCATGTCTATGGCTAGGAAACTTAACCATCTTTGATTCAACGAGCTAGTCAAGTAGAGGCATACTAGTGACACTCTATTTGTCTATGTATCCACACATGTACTAAGTTTCCAGTTAATACAATTCTAGTATGAATAATAAAAATTTATCATGAAATAAGGAAATAAATAATAACTTTATTATTGCCTTTGGGGCATATTTATCTCCTTTGTGTCTTTTCCACATGGTTTCTTCATTAGTGTATGTTTCTGTCCCCTCAACCTCATGTCTCTTGTGTTCTCCATACCAGCCCATCTCCACCACACTTTCTAATTCTGGTATAACCCTGTATATCATCAGCTCTTTGTTAGTGATCTCAGTGTATGGTGTTTTTTTCATAGTCCCTGATCCCCACCTTAGCTCTGATCTTCTCCTTAGTGATTGTATTCATATCAATCTATAGCACTTGTCCTAAAGTGGCAGCCACCTCACACATACCAAAAAATGTCTGAAACATTCAGGCACTTTTCCAAATTGGACCCAAACTGTGTAAAGTTTCCCAATAGACTGTGAGTCAAAACTCCACCCTCTCACATTGATCACAACACCTGAACCTAGAATGGTAAATTTTTTGCATTTGTTCAACTCCACCAGTCTCCCATTGTTAGGAAATCTGACCAGGAAAGCATTTTCCCCTGTTTCTTACATCTTCACTGCCAGTTTCAGTTGAACATATAATGCATTCTCTCCATTAATTGAGTTTCATTAATTTCACTAGACACCACTGCTATTATTGCCATGGGATTTGGGTTTTCAATATCCAAGACTTCTTTAGCACTCTCAACCAGCAACACCCCAAGCCCCCTAGCTGCATATCCCACAAACTTTGGACAAGCTTCATCTGTTTCAGCTAGGTGCAGTCATCAGTGATATGATTCTTTTTCCCACAGACTACACACTATCCAAGAGTACAGTCTTTTGTCATGTGGCTGGAGTCCTTGCATTTGTTACACATCATCCTGTTTATCCCACCAATTCCCAGTCTTTCTCCTTCTAGGATACTCCTGTTGTTGTATTGTTCTTGTTATTGGCATTGGAGCCTCTCTGCAACTGTGTTCCTCCTCCACTCACCTTCATCAAATTCTCTCTCCCATGTTTAACCTGAGCCCATACTTCTGGATTTTTTTTGCCTCCATCACCTACTCTGGAGTCTTTTCCAACCTGACACTGTCCAACACTAGTCACAGCTCTTATATTTGCATCATTTCTAGGAAGAAAATTACCTTGCGAGATTTGTGCTAGCAGAGCATTGAGCAACAGTTGTTTTTGATGCACCAGCTCTTGACCTCCTTTTTCTTGCATCCCAACAGCTTCCCCTTGATTTGCCCTTGTCTTCTCCTCGTTTCCTTTGCTTTTGTTGTTAGTCTGCTCTCCCTCAGCGTTATCCCCTGGATCTTGCCTCAATTCTTGTCTGTCTTGAAATCTCCAATTCTCTCTCCCTCGAGTGAGATCTCTCCTCTCCTCCTAGGGTAGATGATTCTTGTGATAATCATCTCCCTCCTCTTTTATCCTATACTGCCACCCATCTCCCCCCTGTTGAAGAGACCTCCTCCTCCAAATCTCCCTCTGTTTCTATCCATCTCTCTCCCCCACCGCGGCGCACTAGGAAACCCTCAAATCGACTCCCCCTCTTCTTTGTTCTTTATATAGAGCTCTGGGTAGGAGTTAAGTTAGGTGAAGGAATTTGAAAGTGTACTTTCTCTCCGTGTTTTCTCAATATCTAGGCCAGGATACCCTATAGCTATAGTTGGGCTCAAATCCATGGCCCAGTTCTCCAGATTGTCATCAATGTCAAATTTTTTACTGTCTGCTTTTTTGTGAGTTTACTGTCATCGACAGTATTGATCTCACAGTTAGAAACTACCAAAATATCTACATCTAATCCAATATCAGACCAGAAATCTAGTATGTCAGGTTTTTCCCTCATTTTTTCTATGACCATTTTACCATCCATAATATTTCTATAACTCCCACCCAGGCTTTCTACCTTTTGTGTTATCCTTTCTCCCCATTTCCCTGAATCTCTTTTATTATAATTTTGATTTTCCACATTTTTTCTATCATGCCTTTTCCTATCATGCCTTTTCCTATCTTCTTTATTTGAAGCTTTTCCTATGCCTTTGCTATGACTCATAGTCATTTCATTTTGGCATGTATCTAAAAGATATTTCTGAGCAATGCTAGTTTTACCTCGGGGTTCTGACGAGTCGCCGTCCTCCTCATCGGACTCCTCCCCAGCCAGCAACCAAAAACGATTGTCGGCAGGGGAAAAGCCTAGCCCTCCCCGTGAGTCTGGTCACCCCTAAAGAGGCGGCGATCTGCGGAGGAAGCGTGGGGATCGGTGCGGGGTGTGGGTCTTCTCCTTCACCTTCTTCTCCTTCCCCTGCTTCTCCATCCCCTTCTGGCTCGATCTTTCTCCCAGGTCTCCTTGCACTGCATCTGGTTCCTCTTTGTTGTCCTTGATCTAGATTGGCACCCAACATGTCCCTGGGGTGGGGATGGCCATCACCGCTCCCACCATGAATTCTTCCGGTCCGGTCAGGAAGCGGTGACAAGAACGAAACACCCACCACTTCTGCTTCTGCGCCAGGTTTTCTCCCTCCATTTCCTCCATGGCCCAGGCTAGAGCAGCCAGGGAACTCACCGGTGCACCAGACGGGGTGGTCATCCTGTTCGGAGTGAGCCGCTCGTCCTCCTCCACCATCAGGTTTCTAAAGCGGATTTCGCCGCCCTCCACATCTCCTTCCTGATCGAGAACTAGGAGATGATCTGTGCGCGCCCTCTCCATCTTCGCATCGTCTCCACTCGGGAGCTCCACCATGGCACGCTCAATCTTCATCCTCAAATCGGCCATCTCCGCGGAATCGCATCTCTCTCTCAGGATGTGGCTCCGGCGAGGTGTGGTGGGTGGAGATTTCTAGCTCCGAATGTGTCGACTCGCCTTCGAGGGTGGGGGATTTTTTGCCCACCTTCCCCTCGCATTCATGGCAGTCACTCGCCTTGAAATCCGCCTGTATCCTCCAATTCCACACGCCACCGAATCCTCAACCTAAGAAACATGACAGGGCAGCCAAACTCCCGATCGTCATGAAATCACTACAAAAAAAGACACATCCGTGACATTTTGGGCCGAACAAAATTTTTTCTGTCATACTTATGACACTTCTATGACGATAATTGTGAAAAAACCCGGTATCATCATAGATGTGGTGGGATCCTACTTCTATGACAAAAAATCACGACAGAAAATGGGCTTTTCGTCCTGGACGGGCTGGAGACGCAGTTGCATGATATTCTTTGGGTCGTCCATGACGGGAAAAACCGTGGTAGAAGCGAGGCGAGGAAAATATCGGGGTGTTCCCGGTTACGGTGGGTGGTCGGGGCCGAGCGATGCACGGAGTTTTGCGTGTTTCTCTCGTACACACATGCGCGTGGGTGCGAGGTGTTGGGCTCTAACTGAACCCGAGCAATTGCACTGCAGGCTACGCGTTACTGAACCCGAGCGGTCGATCGATGACTTTTAACTGAACCCGATCGAGCGATTCCTTCTCTACTGCTGCTAACTGAAGCTGATCGATGCCGCCTCTAGATGAACAGTGAGCGTTGTGGGGGGGGGGGTTGGATGAATTGTTCCCGGTGGGGATGGATGAACAGGACCCCGTGGTGTTGCCTCTGGATGAACAGGACCCCGATCGATCGAGCCGGCTGGGGCTGGATGAACAGGACCCTGTGGAGGGCTGGATGAACAGTAGACGGTGGAGTGGTGGATGAACAGTAGCCCATGAAGGGGTGGTTGAACAGGAGCCTGTGGAGAGGGGTGGTTGAACAGTAGCCAGTGGAGTAGCACGCGGTGGAGGCTGGATGAACAGGAGCCCGTGGATGAACAGTCCCAGGTGAAGGGTGGAGGAGGTCGATGGTGGATGAACAGTAGCCCGTGGAGGCTAGAGGAGGTCGACGGTGGAGATGAACAATATCTCATGGAGTCCTGTTTTGCGGTACGCCACACCCCTCCCGATGAACAGGACCTCCGTTTCGACCGTAGAGCTCCAACACAAGTCCGTTTCCTCTGTTTTGTGGTACGACACACCCCTCCCAATCAACATGACCCCGTTTCGAGCGTAGGAGGTCCAACACAAGTCCGTTTCCTCCGTTTTGCAGTACGCCAGACCCCTCCCGATGAACAGGATCTCGTTCCGAACGTGGTCGGCCGAACACAAGGCCATTTCCTTCGTTCTGCAGTACGCCAGGCCTCGTTTCCATCGGCTACTCCATCCAAGCCAGTTGGCTCCCACGTGTTTTGTTGTCTCCCAATGAACACGATGCATTCGGTTGCCTCCCGATGAACACGACGCATTTTGTTGCCTCCCCATGAACACGACGACGACGCAGTTTCTCCGTTCTGACCTAGCCATGTACACAAGCCCTGACCGTACGTATGCGCGAGTAGGCGTTCGAGACCCCGTCCGTATGTATGTACGTGGCCGTATTTTCTTTCTTGCACCCTAGCCGATGTATGTACGTGTACATGCTACGTGCGCGCCTCTACTACGACACATGCGCGCCTTTACATTGACTAGTATGTACATACACGTTCGCGACCAGAATGACAACGCTACGTACGCTTCGACCAGGTGGGTCCCGACTGTTAGGCACTTCCTTGCGTGCGAAGATGTAGCTGGTGGGTCCCAGCAATCAGGGGGCGAATCATTTTTTGCCCGTAATATGGACGCACTTCCTTGCATGTGAAGATGTGGCTGGTAGGTCCCAACAGTCGGGGGGGAACCGTTTTTTTCACGAAATACGGTGGCCCGTCCGGTGGGTCCCTACTGTCAGGTGGAGGAATCATTATTTTTCGCATAATAAGGAGGCACTTCCTTGCTGCGGTCGTGGACCCAGCTGTCAGCCTCTCCATGTACAGTCCACGTCCGATGGAAGCCATTCCTTGACCATGTTGACCACGCCGCGCCAAGAGCATCAGGGCGGTGGATGACGGCGAGGCCTAGGAAGGGGACGACACAGAGCCGGGGAAGACGCGGCAGTGGAAGCCCGCGCGGAGAGGAGTACGAGGATTCACTGGTTCGGCTGCGGTGTGAGGCTTCCATCGCCGCAGGGCCTGGCCAGCGGTGGGAGTAGTAGGGGGTGGTGAGGCCTCTGCGGCAGCACAACCGGCCACGGGAGGCAGGAGCAGGCGGCACGACCGGCGCTGCTTTGGACAGCTGGAGCAAGAAGACCAGAGGTTGAAGAAGCACTACGGCCATTGGATGAACGTCGTACGGTAACTGGAGCTGGAATCGTTCATATTGACTAAGTTGACAAAGCCCTCCGTCCCCATCAACTTAGTAGGCCCACAAGTCAGCGATTAGCACTATGCTGGGTCCCAGCTAGCAGGGGGAGTATTCACTTTTTTGTGCGTAATAAGGAGGCACTTCCTTGCGTGCGAAGATATAGCTGGTGGGTCCAACCTATCAGTGGGGGGAACATTTTTTTCGCGAAATACAGAGGCCTTTCCGGTGGGTCCCAGATGTCAGCTGGAGGAATCATTATTTTGCGCGTAGCCGTGGACCCAGCTGTCAGCCTCTCCACATACAGTCCACATCCGATGGAAGTTGTTCCATGACCACGTTGTCCACGCAACACCGAGAGCACCAGGGTGGTGCATGACGGCAAGGCCTAGGAAGAGGACGACACGGAGCCGGGGAAGACGCGGCAGTGGATGCCCACGCGGAGAGGAGTACGAGGGTTCACTGGTTTGGCTATGGTGTGAGGCTGCCGTCGCCGCAGGGCCTGGCTAGCGGTGGGAGTAGTAGGGGGTGGTGAGGCCTCAACGGCAGCACAGCCGGCCACTGGAGGCAGGAGCAGGCGGTCTCGCCGGCGCTGGTTTGGGCAGCTAGTGCAAAAGAGCAGCGATTGAAGAAGCAGCAGGACCGTTCGATTCAAATCCAACAGTTAGTGCTGCTAGAATCGTTTGTTGACTAAGTTGACAAGCCATGCGTACGTGTCAACTTAGTAGGCCCACATGTCAGCCTCCCAACTGGTGCACCCAGATGTCAGTGGGAGGAATCATTTTTTTCGCGTACTAAGGAGGCAGTTGATTGTGTACGGCTAGGCCAGCGGAGGGAGTAGGGTGGGTCGGGGAAGCCTGCGCGGCATCACAACGGGCCACAAGAGGAGGGAGCAGGCAGTCCCACCGGCGCTAGTTTAGGCGGCTGGAGCAGGAAGATCAGAGATTGAAGAAGCACGTTGGTCGTTGGATGGACATCCAACAGTCACTGCTGCTAGAATCGTGTGTTGACTGACAAAGCATTGCGTAAACAACTCAACCTCGAAATCTGTGGCTTGTACAGCCCATTTGTTGTTATTTTTATATCTTTTACTCATTTTCTAATTCATATGGAATTTATTGCAGCCCGTTTTCCATTTTTAGAATTGCTGCCCATTTTCTGGTCAGTACCAGGGTTAAAAAATAACTAAATATGTGCAAAATTTTGAAAATTCGCAATTTTTTGCTGGGGAACAAAATATTCTTAATCCAAAAATTAGTAGCCATACTAAAACAAATTTAAAAATAAATTAGTACTATGTCATGTTAAATCCAATGAAATGCTATAAAATATCAGTGAAGAACAAAACAAAAAAAGAAACTAATATCCATTTGCTATAATTTTTTTGGAATTTTCAACCCCTTTGATATTACTTTTAACAGACACTGACCATACTCTTTGGTCAGGCCGGAATGCATCCCTCCTCGTCTTGAAAGATTTGCAGCCCAGTAAGTCGGAAAAAACAAATAGGCCTAGCTTGGGTATTCTTCAAAAAGAAATACTGTGCTACCTATTTTCCCAAAAAAGAACTGCTGGGCTGGTCATGTTGTTAGATGGGCCACAGAGACCGCACAACCTAGTTTATAGCCTGCTCCTCCGAATTACTACTCAAAAAAAAGGTTGTGCAATTTTGTCGTTAAATGACTATACGTTGAAAATGATGTGCGTCCCAGATATCAGCAGGGTGGATTAGAGTAAAAAATGAGGGGTGCATCTAAGTAGTAAAAGAGGCACTTGCTTGTGTTCGGGAGTGGACCTGGTGGGTCCGTACTGTCATACTCACAACTAAAGTTCTCTCCCGATTCACTATGTTGACGTGGACCATTTAAAAAAAACTATGTTGACAGGGTCGGACGGCGGCGACGCGGCAAGCGCACCAAGGCGGACGATAAAGTACTGTCGCCAATGTGCTGGGCTGGGTTGGAAATTCTTATTGAAAAATAAAAATGGACAGGAACTATTTACGACGTTGACTACGATTTGCATGGCTCCGCTGGTTGCAAGAAGAAAATGCTGGGAGAAAGAAGACTGGTCGCTATCTTTGCCTAAGAATAATATCAACTGAATGTAACGACACTATCATAGGAAATAATATCCTCCTGTTAAATCATGAATTTAAAGAACTGGTGCATGAGCATTTAGCTTTATTTATTTATTTACTTATTTATATTTAAGGGACCATGAGCATGTACCTGGGCCAGATTCATGTGAGAGCCTCCCTTCCAGTTAATTATGGGCTCCTCTATTGGGCCTTCATCAGTGGGCTGCATGTTATCAACAAGTGGAAAATGTGTTCCGTACGAAAAATAGTATGCGCACATACGGTATGGGGCACTAAGGATCAAACCATGCAACGACTTCCAAAACATTGTGTTTGTCATTCTAACAACACATTTATTCAACCAACAGACAAAATATACTACTAATTGTACATTGAAAACAACAGCAGCAGCAACCAGGGCTGGGGGTGCAACAGAAGCAGTAAGCAGGCCAGAAGAGTGAAGACGCAACTCTCTCTTCCAAACCAAACATCAGCCATTATTACAAAAGGGCTACCAAAAAAGAACAAGTGTACGCATCAAACTAAATAAAGATCCTACTACACCAAGTGCATGCATCCAACTAAGTGGCTTGGTTAGATGTTACTATTTATTAAGCTGTGGAGATTGGCTGACGGCTTGAACCAGATGGGTGCCTGACGGGGGGAACTCCAGCCAGCAGGTCGAAGTCTGATACTTGCGACCCTCTCTCCTACTTTGGGCTGCAGAGCGTGGCGGCACATATCAGGGTATGGTGCATGCAGAGATGCATGGTACACTGTGTACACATAGTTTTGCCTGATGAACGAAACCGTGCTGCCATCATGCTCCTTGCCGTCAGTTATCTCCTAGTTAATCGGATAATTCAGTCCGACAAACAGAGAGCGTGTACCAAGGCTACTTACCAGCCTCCAGTCAAAAATTCCTGAAGGCCCAAAGAAGCTGGGATCCTGCTCAAAGACCTTGTAGTGACTGTGATTGTATTCCGTGAAACAACACATCCGGCATGTGCGAACGATCATCAATCATTTGCCGTCGTCTGATCGAGCCACGAACCACCTTCAACTGCCATGCCGCTTTTCTTTGAAAGGTTCTGGGATTAGGAAGGGTAGGGACACCAGGCAGCCTACAACATCATATCAAGTTGGAGTCAAATAAAAAAGGGCTCTTGATGTAGTCAATATTAAGAACAACATGTTATGAGCATGAATATTTTTTCAGTAAATGTTGACAGTAATATAAGGAAGCCATCATGATATCATAGGAAAGTAACATACTGCTGATACATCCATTTTGCATCATGCTTTTATATCAATATTTATTGCATTATGGGCTGTTATTACACATTATATCTCAATACTTATGGCTATTCTCTCTTATTTTACAAGGTTTACCATGAAGAGGGGGAATGCCGGCAGCTGGAATTCTGGTTAAAAAAGGAGCAAATGTTGGAAACCTATTCTGCACAACTCCAAAAGTCTTGAAACCCCACGAAACCACTTTTTGGATTTATTAAGGAATTATGAGCAAAAGAAATAGGCCAGGGGGCCCACACCCTGTCCAGGAGACAGGGGGCACCCCCCTATAGGGCGCCCCCCTATCTCCTGGGCCCCCAGGTGGGCCTCCGGCGACCATCTTCTGCTATATGAAGGGTTTTGTCCTGGAAAAATTCGTGGGCAAGCTTACGGGACGAAACTCCGCCGCCACGAGGCGGAACCTTGGCGGAATCAATCTAGGGCTCTGGAGGAGCTGTTCTGCCGGGGACACTTCCCTCCGGAAGGGGGAAATCATCACCAACGTCATCACCAACAATCCTCTCATCGGGAGGGGGTCAATCTCCATCAACATCTTCACCAACACCATCTCCTCTCAAACCCTTGTATCCAATCTTGTATGCAAAACCACAAATTGGTACCTGTGGGTTGCTAGTAGTGTTGATTACTCCTTGTAGTTGATACTTATTGGTTTACTTTGTGGAAGATCATATGTTCAGATCCTTAATGCATATTATTACACCTCTGATTATGAACATGCTTATGCTTTGTGAGTAGTTACTTTGGTTCCTGAGGACATGGGTGAAGTCTTGCTATTAGTAGTCATGTGAATTTGGTATTTGTTCGATATTTTGATGAGATGTATGTTGTCTCTCTCTAGTGGTGTTATGTGAACGTCGACTACATGACACTTCACCATTATTTGGGCCTAGAGGAAGGCATAGGGAAGTAATAAGTAGATGATGGGTTGCTAGATTGACAAAAGCTTAAACCCTACTTTATGAGTTGCTTCGTTAGGGGTTCATATGGACCCATGTGTTTAATGATGTGGTTAGGTTTACCTTAATACTCCTTTTTGTAGTTACGGACGCTTGCAATAGGGGTTAATCATAAGTGGGATGCTTGTCCAAGTTAGGGCAGTACCCAAGTGTCAGTCTACCCACATATCAAATTATCAAAGTACTGAACGCGAATCTTATGAACGTGATGAAACTAACTAGCTTGACGATAATTCCCAATGTGTCCTCGGGAGCTCCTTCATTATTATTAGAATTTATCCAGGCTTATCCTCTACTACATAAAGGATTGGGCCACCTTGCTGCACCTTATTTACTTTATTTACTTTTGCTCGTTACTATTTATCTTATCACAAAACTATCTATCACCTACTATTTCAGTGCTTGCAGAGAAAACCTTACTGAAAACTGCTTATCATTTCCTTCTGCTCCTCGTTGGGTTCGACACTCTTACTTATCGAAAGGACTATGATAGATCCCCTATACTTGTGGGTCATCAAGACTCTTTTCTGGCGCCGTTGCCGGGGAGCGTAGCGCTCTTGGTGAGTGGAACTTGGTAAAGAAACATTTATTTAGTGTGCTGACATTTTCTGTTACTAGTCACTATGGAAACTAGTCCTTTGAGTGTCTTGTTTGGGTTATCTTCACCCCAACCAGAGGAGCAAAGAGATGCTCCTCAACCTACTGAACTTTATGAAAATATTCACTTTGAGATTCCTTCGGGTATGATAGAAAAACTGCTAGCTAATCCTTTTGCAGGAGACGGAACTTTGCATCCCGACTTACACCTTATCTTTGTGGATGAAGTTTGTGGATTATTTAAGCTTGCAGGTATTCCCGATGATGTTGTCAAAAGGAAGGTCTTCCCTTTATCTTTGAAGGGAGATGCAATGACATGGTATAGGCTATGTGATGACACGAGATCTTGGAATTATAAGCGATTGAAATTGGAATTTCACCAGAAGTTCTATCCTATGCTTCTTGTTCATCGTGATCGTAACTACATATATAATTTCTGGCCTCGCGAAGGAGAAAGCATCGCTCAAGCTTGGGGGAGGCTTAAGTCAATGTTATATTCATGCCCCAATCATGAGCTCTCTCGGGAAATGATTATTCAGAATTTTTATGCTTGGCTTTCTCTTGATAATCGCAACTTGCTCGATACTTCCTGTGCTGGTTCCTATATGCTGAAGACTATTGATTTCAAATGGGACTTACTGGAAAGAATTAAATGCAACTCTAAAGATTGGGGTTCCGACGATGGTAAGGAGTCAGGTATGACACCTAAGTTTGATTGTGTTAAATCTTTTATGGATACCGATGCTTTCCGTGGATTTAGCTCTAAGTATGGACTTGAGTCTGAGATAGTAGCTACTTTTTGTGAAACTTTTGCTGCTCACGTTGATCTCCCTAAAGAGAAGTGGTTTAAATATAATCCGCCTGTTGAAGTGAAAGTAGTTGCACCTATTACAGTCGAAGAAAAGACTATTGCATATAGTGCTCCTATTATTCCTACTACTTATGTTGAAAAACCTCCTTTTCCTGTTAGGATAAAAGATCATGTTAAAGCTTTGACTGATGTTCGTAAGAGTAATACTAGGACTTATACACCTCCTGAGCAAATTAATGTTGAACCTAGTATTGCTATGATTAAAGATCTCTTGGATGAAGACTTAGATGGGCATGTTATTTCTTTCGTGGGTGAAACTGCTGATATTGCTGGACCCGATACTAAGACACGTAGACCTGTTATGGGAACGCCTATTATTTCTGTTAAAATAGGAGATCATTGTTATCATGGCTTATGTGATATGGGTGCTAGTGCTAATGCGATACCTTATGATCTTTCTAAAGAAATTATGCACGATATTGCACCAGTTGAATTAGAAGATATTGATGTTACAATTAAGCTTGCTAATAGGGACACCATTAAACCTATTGGGATTGTTAGAGATGTTGAAGTCTTGTGTGGAAAGATTAAATACCCTGCTAATTTTCTTGTTCTCGGTTCCCCACAAGATGATTTTTGTCCCATTATTTTTGGTAGACCTTTCTTGCATACTACTAGTGCTAAGATTGATTGTGAAAAGAATATTGTCACTATTGGCTTAGATGGTATGTCTCATGAGTTTAATTTCGCTAAGTTTAGTAGACAACATCGTGAAAAGGAATCATCTAGTAAGGATGAGATTATTGGTCTTGCTTCCATTGCTGTTCCTCCAACTGATCCGTTAGAACAATATTTGCTAGACCATGAAAAGGATATGTTTATGAAGGAAAGGGAAGAAATAGATGAACTGTTCCTTAAACAAGAACCTATGCTAAAACATAATCTTCCCGTTGAAATTCTTGGTGATCCCCCTCCACCCAAGGGTGATCCCGTGTTTGAACTCAAACCCTTACCTGATAATCTCAAGTATGCTTATCTTGATGGAAAAGAAATATATCATGTTATTATTAGTGCTAACCTTTCAGAGAAAGAAGAAGAAAGATTATTGAAAACTCTGAAGAAGCACCGAGCTGCTATTGGATATACCCTGGATGATCTCAAGGGCATTAGTCCCACATTATGTCAACACAAAATTTCAGTGGAGAAAGATGCCAAACCTGTTAGAGATCCTCAAAGATGATTAAATCCCAAAATGAAGGAAGTGGTAAGAAAGGAGATTCTAAAACTCCTTGGGGCAGGTATTACTTATCCCGTTGCTGATAGTGAATGGGTAAGCCCTGTCCATTGTGCCCCTAAAAGGGAGGTATTACCGTTGTTCCTAATGATAAAGATGAATTGATCCCACAAAGAATTATTACAGGCTATAGGATGGTAATTGATTTCCGTAAGTTAAATAAAGCTACTAAGAAAGATCATTACCCTTTACCTTTTATTGATCAAATGCTAGAAAGGCTATCCAAACACACACATTTTTGCTTTCTAGATGGTTATTCTGGCTTCTCTCAAATACCTATGTCAGTGGGGGATCAATCTTAAACTACTTTTACCTGCCCTTTTGGTACTTTTGCTTATAGACGTATGCCTTTTGGTTTATGTAATGCACCTGCTACCTTTCAAAGATGCATGATGGCTATATTTTCTGATTTTTGTGAAAAGATTTGTGAGGTGTTCATGGATGACTTCTCCGTCTATGGATCCTCTTTTGATGATTGTTTGAGCAACCTTGATAGAGTTTTGCAGAGATGCGAAGACACTAGTCTCGTCCTTAATTGGGAAAAGTGTCACTTTATGGTTAATGAAGGCATTGTCTTGGGGCACAAGATCTCCGAGAGAGGTATTGAAGTTGATAAAGCCAAAGTTGATGCTATTGAAAAGATGCCATGTCCCAAGGACATAAAAGGTATAAGAAGTTTCCTTGGTCATGCCGGTTTTTATAGGAGGTTCATTAAGGACTTTTCTAAAATCTCTAGGCCTCTGACTAATTTATTGCAAAAAGATATTCCTTTTGTCTTTGATGATGATTGTGTAGACGCATTTGAAACACTTAAGAAAGCTTTGATCACAGCACCTATTGTTCAGCCACCTGATTGGAATTTACCTTTTGAAATTATGTGTGATGCTAGTGATTATGCTGTAGGTGCTGTTTTAGGGCAAAGAGTCGATAAGAAATTGAATGTTATCCATTATGCTAGTAAGACTCTTGATACTGCCCAGAGAAATTATGCTACCACTGGAAAAGAATTCTTAGCAGTTGTGTTTGCATGTGATAAGTTTAGACCTTATATTGTTGATTCCAAAGTTACTATTCACACTGATCATGCTGCTATTAAATATCTTATGGAAAAGAAAGATGCTAAGCCTAGACTCATTAGATGGGTTCTCTTGCTCCAAGAATTTGACTTGCATATTATTGATAGAAAGGGAGCTGAGAACCCCGTTGCAGACAACTTGTCTAGGTTAGAGAATGTTCTTGATGACCCACTGCCTATTAATGATAGTTTTCCTGATGAACAATTAGCGGTTGTCAATGCTTCTCGTACTGCTCCTTGGTATGCTGACTATGCTAATTACATTGTTGCTAAATATATACCGCCTAGTTTCACATACCAGCAAAAGAAAAAGTTCTTCTATGATTTAAGACATTACTTCTGGGATGATCCACACCTTTATAAAGAAGGAGTAGATGGTATTATTAGACGTTGTGTGCCTGAGCATGAACAGGAACAAATCCTACGCAAGTGTCACTCTGAATCCTATGGAGGACACCACGCTGGAGATAGAACTGCACACAAGGTACTACAATCTGGTTTTTATTGGCCTACTCTTTTCAAAGATGCTCGTAAGTTTGTCGTATCCTGTGATGAATGCCAAAGAATAGGTAACATTAGTAGACGTCAAGAAATGCCTATGAATTATTCTCTTGTTATTGAACCGTTTGATGTTTGGGGCTTTGATTATATGGGACCTTTTCCTGCTTCCAATGGTTATACACATATCTTAGTTGCTGTTGATTACGTTACTAAGTGGGTAGAAGCTATTCCAACTAGTAGTGCTGATCATAACACTTCTATTAAAATGCTTAAAGAAGTTATTTTTCCGAGGTTTGGAGTCCCTAGATATCTTATGACTGATGGTGGTTCACACTTTATTCATGGTGCTTTCCGTAAGATGCTTGCTAAATACGATGTCAATCATAGAATTGCATCTCCTTATCACCCGCAGTCTAGTGGTCAAGTAGAGTTGAGCAATAGAGAGCTCAAATTAATTTTGCAAAAGACTGTGAATAGATCTAGAAAGAATTGGTCCAAAAAACTTGATGATGCATTATGGGCCTATAGAACTGCATACAAAAATCCTATGGGTATGTCTCCATATAAGATGGTTTATGGAAAAGCATGTCATTTACCTCTTGAACTTGAACATAAAGCATATTGGGCTATTAAAGAGCTCAATTATGACTTCAAACTTGCCGGTGAGAAGAGGTTGTTTGATATTAGCTCACTTGATGAATGGAGAGCCCAAGCTTATGAGAATGCCAAGCTCTTCAAAGAAAAAGTCAAACGCTGGCATGATAAAAGGATACAAAAGCGTGAGTTTAACGTAGGAGATTATGTGTTATTATTCAACTCTCGTTTAAGATTTTTTGCAGGAAAACTTCTCTCAAAATGGGAAGGTCCCTACGTTATCGAGGAGGTCTACCGTTCCGGTGCTATAAAAATTAACAACTTTGAAGGCACAAATCCTAGGGTGGTTAATGGTCAAAGAATCAAGCATTATATTTCAGGTAACCCTATCAATGTTGAAACTAATATTATTGAAACCATAACCCCAGAGGAGTACATAAGAGACACTTTCCAGAACGTTCCAGACTCCGAAAAGGCATAGGTACGTGGTACGGTAAGTATACCGACTCCAAAACAACTCTAATGGCAATTTTCATCAGTTTTGGATTATTTAAGAATTTTAGGAAGAAAGAAGTAGTCCGAAAGGGACACGAGGCTCCCACGAGAGAGGAGGGCGCACCCCCCCTGTAGGGCGCGCCCCCTGTCTCGTGGGCACCTCGTGTGCCCCCCGGACTCCGTTTTCTTGTATGTTACGTATTTTTGTCGGTAAAAATTCATTATATATACTCACGAAGGTTTTGGCCACCGTATCATGCAAATATCCTCTATTTTCATTTCGAGTTGTTCCTGTTGCAGATTTAGAGCACCATGACTTCTCCCTCCTACAACAACGAAGACAAGGATGCGTGGCTATTGAAGATAGAGTTGAAAAGAGAGGAACCAGAAGAGATCAACAAGGATGAAGGGATCAAGAAGGCCATGGAGGTTCAAGCTCCGGTGGTGAAAGAAGAAGACATCCCTAGCCCTTTACCTAACCTTTTCACTCCAACAGAGATTGAAGCTTTCAAGATGATTGAGTTAGCCCGCATACAAAACAAGTATCTCAAACAGGAGAATATTTTGTTGAAATATCATATTGCTGGGCCCAAGGGCATTATCCGCAAGTTGGAGGAGCTTTTACGCTCAATGTGCGATTATCCACCATCATCATCACCACCTCCATCACCACAGAAGAAATAATCACATGGGTATGGGCACTCCCCTTGGCAACTGCCAAGCTTGGGGGAGGTGCCCCGGTATCGTATCACCATCACACTCCTATCTTTACCACTTTATTTAGTTCGATCCTTTTAGTAGTATCTTGATCTTTTAGTTCGAAGTTTTGATATCAAGTAGTTTTGAGTTTTCATTGTGATCTCTTTTTGTAAGCGAGTCCGTGTGCTATCTATAATAAAGATTAGTGTTGAGTCAAGGGCTTTGCTATGTTGCTATGATCTTGAGAAAGTAGAAAGAACAAAAGAGTTCATATTGATCTTATGGATAGTGATAACTTCACACATAGAAAGTATGAGGCATAAAAATTGTTGAGAGTTGATGAACGTAGCCTTGGTCATCGTTGCAATTAATAGGAAGTGATAAGGAAAGAGGGGTTCACATATAGATATATTATCTTGGACATCTTTTATGATTGTGAAGCACTCATTAAGTATGACATGCTAAAAGAATTGATGTTGGACAAGGAAGACAACGTAATGGTTTATGTTTTCCGACATCTCAGTTAAAGTATATTGTCAGTGACCTTCTGAACATGTTGAGCTTGCCTTTCCCCCTCATGCTAGCCAAAACTCCTTGCACCAAGTAGAGATACTACTTGTGCTTCCAAACTCCCTTAAACCCAGTTTTGCCATGAGAGTCCACCATACCTACCTATGGATTGAGTAAGATCCTTCAAGTAAGTTGTCATCGGTGCAAGCAATAAAAATTGCTCTCTAAATATGCATGACTTATTAATGCAGAGAAAATAAGCTTTGTACGAACTTGTTGTGGAAGTAATAAAAGCGACAGAGTGCATAATAAAGGTCCACATACAAGGGGCAATACAAAGTGACGTTCTTTTGCATTAAGATTTTGTGTATCCAACCCTAAAAGCGCATGACAACCTCTGCTTCCCTCTGCGAAGGGCCTATCTTTTACTTTATGTTTTTACTTTATGCTTGAGTCAAGGTGATCCTCACCCTTCCACTTTTTCATTTTATCCTTTGGCAAGCTCCTCGTGTTTGAAAGGTCATGATACATATATCAAATTGAAAGTAAGTTGGCATAGGCTATTATTGTTGACATCACCTAAAGGTGAATATGTTGGGAGGCAACACAATAAGCCCCTATCTTTCTCAGTGTCCGGCTGAAACTCTATAACCACAAGTATTGAGTGAGTGTTAACAATTATGGGGGACTACGAGATAGTTGAGTATGTGATCTTGCTGAAAAGCTCTATTATTGACTCTTTCTGATGTTACGATAAATTGCAATTGCTTCAATGACTGAGATTATAGTTTGTTAGTTCCCAATGAAGTTTATGAACCATACTTGACATTGTGAATTGCTTATTACTTGAACATAGGAAACCATATGACAAATATATATATATATATATATGTTGTTGTTATTAGAATAATCATGATGCCCTCATGTCCGTATTTTATTTTTATCGACACCTCTATCTCTAAACATGTGGACATATTTCTCGATCTCGGTTTCCGCTTGAGGACAAGCGAGGTCTAAGCTTGGGGGAGTTGATACGTCCATTTTGCATCATGCTTTTATATCAATATTTATTGCATTATGGGCTGTTATTACACATTATATCTCAATACTTATGGCTATTCTCTCTTATTTTACAAGGTTTACCATGAAGAGGGGGAATGCTGGCAGCTGGAATTCTGGCTGAAAAAGGAGCAAACGTTGGAAACCTATTCTGCACAACTCCAAAAGTCCTGAAACTCCACGAAACCACTTTTTGGATTTATTAAGGAATTATGAGCAAAAGAAATAGGCCGGGGGGCCACACCCTATCCAGGAGACAAGGGGGCGCCCCCCCTATAGGGCGCGCCCCTATCTCCTGGGCCCCCTGGTGGGCCTCCGGCGACCATCTTCTGCTATATGAAGGGTTTTGTCCTGGAAAAATTCGTGGGCAAGCTTACGGGACGAAACTCCGCCGCCACGAGGCGGAACCTTGGCGGAATCAATCTAGGGCTCTGGCGGAGTTGTTCTGCCGGGGACACTTCCCTCTGGAAGTGGGAAATCATCACCAACGTCATCACCAACGATCCTCTCATCGGGAGGGGGTCAATCTCCATCAACATCTTCACCAGCACCATCTCCTCTCAAACCCTAGTTCATCTCTTGAATCCAATCTTGTATCCAAAACCACAAATTGGTACCTGTGGGTTGCTAGTAGTGTTGATTACTCCTTGTAGTTGATACTTATTGGTTTACTTGGTGGAAGATTATATGTTCAGATCCTTAATGCATATTATTACACCTCTGATTATGAACATGCTTATGCTTTGTGAGTAGTTACTTTAGTTCCTGAGGACATGGGTGAAGTCTTGCTATTAGTAGTCATGTGAATTTGGTATTCGTTCGATATTTTGATGAGATGTATGTTGTCTCTCCTCTAGTGGTGTTATGTGAACGTCGACTACATGACACTTCACCATTATTTGGGCCTAGAGGAAGGCATAGGGAAGTAATAAGTAGATGATGGGTTGCTAGAGTGACAGAAGCTTAAACCCTACTTTATGAGTTGCTTCGTTAGGGGTTCATATGGACCCATATGTTTAATGTTGTGGTTAGGTTTACCTTAATGCTCCTTTTTGTAGTTGCGGACGCTTGCAATAGGGGTTAATCATAAGTGGGATGCTTGTCCAAGTTAGGGCAGTACCCAAGTGTCGGTCTACCCACATATCAAATTATCAAAGTACCGAACGTGAATCTTATGAACGTGATGAAACTAGCTTGACGATAATTTCCAATGTGTCCTCGGGAGCTCCTTCATTATTATTAGATTTTGTCTAGGCTTATCCTTTGCTACATAAAGGATTGGGCCACCTTGCTGCACCTTATTTACTTTATTTACTTTTGCTCGTTACTATTTATCTTATCACAAAACTATCTATCACCTACTATTTCAGTGTTTGCAGAGAAAACCTTACTGAAAACCGCTTATCATTTCCTTCTGCTCCTTGTTGGGTTCGACACTCTTACTTATGGAAAGGACTGCGATAGATCCCCTATACTTGTGGGTCATCAACTGCTGTAACAACCGTTTGTAGCGATGACTGGAGTAGGCCAGCAATACGTCCAGCCATAGAAGGAGTCGACAGTGTAAATGAAGCCCTTGTGTTCAATGGCATCAGATAACCATGGAGGATGTATGATCCTGCGATGGACGTGCAGATTTATCCACTTACCGCAGTGACCTTTCAGATAAGCGAGACCGCGATTGAAGAACGCAATTAGCCTGAAGTCTTTATAATTCGCAGATCTTGCGGGCACTTGGCCGATTACAACCTTGAGCAAATCAAACTTGGTATCATGTTGGCTACTGTAAGATTCCGAGTATTCTAGGCCCTGATGCCAAAGCAGTGCAGTGTTAATCGAAGGAAGGGGGATCAATCGCCAGGTGTAGACCTCCATGAGCATCCAGCTGCCGTGACCGTCGACGAGCACTGTCGGTGTCAAAACCGGCTGATCTTGGGTAGGGGGTCCCGAACTGTGCGTCTAGGCGGATGGTTATAGGAGACAAGGGACATGATGTTTTTACCCAGGTTCGGGCCCTCCCGATGGAGGTAAAACCCTACTCCTTCTTGATTAATATTGATGATATGGGTAGTACAAGAGTAGATCTACCACGAGATCAGAGAGGCTAAACCCTAGAAGCTAGCCTATGGTATGATTGTTGTTCGTCCTACGGACTAAAAATCTCCGGTTTATATAGACACCAGAGAGGGCTAGGGTTACACAGAGTCGGTTACAATGGGAGGAGATCTTCATATCGTATCGCCAAGCTTGCCTTCCATGCCAAGGAACGTCCCATCCGGACACGGGACGGAGTCTTCAATCTTGTACCTTCATAGTCTGGGAGTCCGGCCAAAGGTCATAGTCCGGCCATCCGGACACCCCCTAATCCAGGACTCCCTCAGTAGCCCCTGAACCAGGCTTCAATGACGACGAGTCCGGCGTGCAAGTTGTCTTCGGCATTGCAAGGCAGGTTCCTCCTCTGAATACTTCATAGAAGATGTTGAACACCAGGATAGTGTTCGGCTCTGCAAAATAAATTCCACATGCCACCGTAGAGAGAATAATATCTGCACAAATCTAATATGCTGATGTATTCCGCAGCGTGACGTCACGGCCAGGCCTTTATTCGAATCATTTTACTGTTCCACCTCAGCGCGTTTAGCGAGGCGGTTTCCTTGGAACGTCTTGTCAAAGCAGAGATCGTGTCCCCTTATTCCGGGATCCTCATCAATAGGGGCGTGGGTAACCCAACCGTGCCTTTGGTATGACTCCCTAATTGAAAGCGAGTCTCAAACGGTTAAGGGGAGGGCACTTGGTATTCAACTCCTTTATAAAGGGACCAAGGCCCGGCTCCCCTCTTCTCAATCCAATCGAATCCGCCCCTTGCTTCGAGTTCCAACACCCAAAGCTCCAGTTTTAGGCGCTTCGGACCTTCGACGATGTCCGGCTCCGACCTTCAAGCCTGGTGGATGCCTTCCTTCGTTACGGAAGAAGATGTGCGAAAGCTGAGAGATGCCAGGTATCTAACCAGTGAAATCTCGCATAGGCTGCCTGCTCAAGGGCAGGCCATTCCCACTCCCCAGCCCGGTGAGAGCATGGTGTTCGCATCTCACTTCCTTCGGGGGCTAGGCTTCTCGATTGATCCCTTCGTGAGGGGGCTTATGTTTTATTACGGGCTGGAGTTCCACGACTTAGCTCCGGAGTCCATCCTCCAAATCTCATCATTCATTGTCGTGTGTGAGGCCTTCCTCCATATCACTCCACACTTCGGATTGTGGCTAAAAACCTTCAAGGTGGAACCGAAGATGATCGAGGGGCAGCACGCTGAGTGCGGAGGAGCTATAATAAGCAAGATGGCCGATGCTCCATGGCCCAAAGGCTCTTTTCAAGAGGAGTTCAGCTTATGGCAACGGGACTGGTTTTACATCACAGCCCCCAGGGGCACCACATGGGTGGCGCCACCTACTTTTCGCTCGGGTCCCCCACCACGGCTAGCGTCATGGGTTAATGAAGGACTTATCTGGGGGCGGCCCAAAGACGTGCCCTTGCTGCAGGACCGCATTCGAGATCTTCTAGAAAGAGATATCAATTTGACTGTAGTGGCGCAAGTCATGCTGATTCGCCGCACACTGCCCTGCAAACGTCGACCTCTCCGCCTGTGGGAATTTAATCCGGAGGGACCACGAGTCCTCCAACATTTCATGGGTGCGACACCCGTGGAGATGTACAAATTGTTCTTCGGATCACAAGCAAGGTGTCCGGATTTGTCCGAGGACGCACGTCTGAGCTGCAATCGCCCGGATGCTAAGGTAAGTAGCCCCGTATTTGGACACACCATCCGTATTTTCATCACAAAATTACCCTTAAGAGAGTTGTCCTTTGAACAGGAGTGGATAGTGAAGGCAAAGCTTATCAGGTGTCCAGCCCCCCTGCCCGAGACCGCGCCGAATCCCATGCTAACCAGGATGCTGGAGGTCGCGCTTTTGGCGGAAGGCGAAGGGGGGAACCAAGGAGCTACTGCCTCCGCGAAGGAGGCTGTTAGGAAGGGAAGAATCGAAAATTCCCCCGACGAGGGAAAGAAAAGGACTGCCTCTAAAGACCCGGAGGTGATGGCCTCAAAACGGGGGAAGAAATCTTCACTAGAGGGTTCGGCACCGGAGAACGCCCCGGCCGAATCGCCCCCTAAAGGGGACCCGCTTTCTCCCGAGACGTAAGTGAAGGGAGGGGTTCCATAATAAATGACACTCATTTCTTATTTCTGAGGAAAGTGACCGAAACATTACCTTGTAGTTCGGATCTCAACCCTTCTCAGCAGAGCTCATCTTCAGGGCATCTTCGTCCAGAGATGATAGAGAGCGAAATGCCTCCTCTTGTTGCACCGTCGCACGAGGCAGGCGACCCCGAGGTGTCGTCTCGGAGGGTTTTCCCAAGTACGGACCCTGAAAAAGGTGGTCAGGCTAGTCCGGCACCCTCTGGTGCGCGGTCGGAGGGGCTGAAGGATCTGCTTGGTAGGGCGTCCATCTCAGAAGAACACCGTATGTTGATGAATACGGTGATTGGAAGGGTTTCATCCACGGAAAGTGGATTGTACGAGGCTGCCAAGAGTTTGCTAACAGGCTTTGAGGTACGCAAAAAGTTGTACCTTTTGGTAGATCCGCATATTAAATGCGCCCTGTATAAATAGTAGCCCTTGAGACTCTGTGTGTCGTCAAGAGTGACGGCGCATAGAGGATCATAACCCCATGTATAATATGTCACCTTTTCCATGAAGGTGGCGAGGCGTTCGGTGGCTGGCCGGACTGATGAATCTGCCGAGCTAAAGCGGCAACTTGACGTAGCAGATGCCGACATCGCGCTTGTAAATAAGCGGCTGGACGAGGCAGAAGGTATGTTCCAAAGACACCTGGTAATAGGAGCTCGATGCTTGGGCCTTATATATATGTGCTTAATGTAGATGGTGCTGCTGCCGTGGAGAACCTTCGGGTGGAACTTGCCCGAGCCAAGGAGCAAGCAAGGAGAAGCGATGCGGCTGCCGTTAAAGCGGCTGAAGAGCTAAAAGCTGAACAGGCTACTCACTGCCAGAGCAAAAAGGTGGTAGCCGAAATGGCCATAAATTGAAGGATGATACCGACCGCTGTAAATTTCTTGAACAAGAAGATAGGGCGTCTCAGAAGGACCTTGAAAAGATCACTGCCGAAGCCAAGGATACTCGCTCTGCAATGAGAGCTATGAAGGAGGAGCTGCGTCAGGCTGGAGATATCACATCTGGAAAGCCCTATATGCTGCGGATGAAGTTCGGAGACCCCAAGTATGCTCCGTTAGACCGGCAGTGGAGTGCGGAAAACACTTATCTGGATTTGGCAACTAGTGCGGCGGACGCGACCGAACACTTCCGCGGCCGAGGTGACCATGGATTGGAAGAGCTTTTCTGGTCGCAGTTCCACAATCCAGAATGCCCACTTTCGGTATCCGACCATTTAGCCGCCTGGGCGGAGCTGAACAGGTTATCCGGACTCGCCATGAGGTATGTTGCGAGTCGTCTGTGGCCGGAGAAGCCGGAGCCGAAGAGTTATTTTGGCTTGGTGCAACAGTTCCTTGGTTCGGTGCCACATGATGATGCAATGAAGAGGTCGGCGTGCATAGAGGGCGCACAGATGGCTCTTGCCCATGTCAAAACATACTGGGCGGATATGAAGGCTAGTGTTGTTGCATCCCGGGATTCGGACGAAAGCCGAGTACCTGCCAAGCACTATTTTGAGGAAGTTCTCCATGGCGCTCGTTTAATAGAGTCGCAGTGCTTGAAGGATGTTGTGTTTGAATAGCTTATACTATTTGTAAAACGAATATTTTGATGGAAAAAGCTTTTTATACTTGTGCTTGCAAGAATTATGATGCCTCCTGTGCGGCCGTTTAATGTATATATTTGTATATAACCTGGGCAGTCGTTGGCTTCAGCCCCCACGCATACAATGCGGGGGTGTTCGCAAAAAGGCGCCTTTTCACACTTAATCCAACGTCTTGGTCCTATAAAGGAGGTGGTGGCGCGGCGAACTAGGTAACCGGACTATAATGCTTTATCACTTTCACTTAGCCATAGGAGTTTGACAGTGGAGCTACTGAATAGCCCCTAGGGGCACCGCGCTCACGCGAATTCGGGGCGCGAGTGTGCCTGACCGGGAAGCGGCCCTTCGTTAATGCGGAGGAATCCTAAAGATTCCAAAAGTCATTGAGTGGTTGACCAGTCTCTCGCTATATCATGACAGTCAGTTTTCGGCTTTCTCTACTGAGGTGCTCGCCTGGCCGAACCGGGGCACAATCGCAGTAGTTCTCCTGGTGCCGCGTTAGCCGATATAATGGAACGTAAGGCAGCAAAACACAGGAGCCGGGCAAACCCAACATTTGACCAAAGACATGATTCGGAGCTGATGCATATAGGGCCAAACTCGCGACGCCGAACACTCCCTAAGGTATTCGGTCTTTATGAAGACGGGCCGTAATAGAGCCCTTGGTAAAAAAGCCCCTGGTGTCCAGGTACGCGCAAAAATTCTGGCATGGCCACATGCCAAGACGCCAGCCTCCTCGGTTATAGCGAAAACCGGGGGATGTTGTCAACAAGAGACAGTAAAAAAGGTTTACGCAGGGTCTTAATCTGAAAAGAATCCTTGAAACGGGTCCCTGCTGCATGTCTGCGCCTGTGTCTCCGTTGTGCCGTATCCTGGACGGGCGTAGCACGATGTTCGTCTGCGAAAGAGAGGAACTTAGTAAAAAAATAAGCGTGCGGGAAATTTATATTAAAATAAACAAAATATAGTTGGAGCAAGAATTGAGTCGTATTGTCTCCGGGCGTGAACACGCGGAGCCCCTTGTACGGGGTTATGCGGCTATTAAGCATATGTACATTTACGCCGGGCTCGTCGAGCCGTGTCCGGGATGGTAGGGCCGCACCTTTGCCCATACTTTGGGGGTCAATTTATATTCCCCTGTAATGAAATGATGCCTTGTGGACCGGGCATTTTAAGTGTAAGGGATGCATAATGCGGTATTGCATTAAAGCGGGCGAAAGCTTCACGTCCCAGTAGCGCTTGATAGCGACTTACGAATGGGGCGATGTGAAATGTTAGCTTTTCACTTTGGAAGTTGTCGGGTGAGCCAAACGTGACTTCTAACAAAAGGGAACCCATACTTTGGGTATCTGGACCCGGCGTGACTCCTTGAAAGGAAGTGTTGCCATGGCGGATTATAGCTGGGTTGACCCCGAGTTTGCGGATTGTGTCCTGATATAACAGGTTCAAGTCACTGCCGCCGTCCATAAGGACTTTTGTAAATTGGAGTCCATTAATAATCGGATTCACGACCAAGGCAGTCCAGCCTGCGTTCCGGGCTCCTTTGGAGTAATCCTGATGATCGAAAGTGATTGGTTGTAACAACTAGTGGTGGTGCTCCTCTGGGGCTAGCCGTACGGCACGTGTCTCCGTAAGCGCCGTTCTGTTTTTCCCTTTTGTCATTTGAAGTGAATTTACTGTCTTGACTTCTTTTGGGAACTTCGTTTGTTCTCCTGTGTTCTGCTTGTGGGGTGCGTCGTCATCCTCGCTTGGTGTGTCGAGCCCCTTGTGTTCGGCGTTGAGTTTGCCGGACTGCTTGAAGACCCAACAATCTCTGTGGGTATGGTTTGCAGGTCTCCCAGGAGTGCTGTGGATTTGACATATTTTGTCCAATATTTTGTTGAGGTTGGATAGCTCGTCACTGTCATCTTTGGGGGGCGGCTTTTTCTGATTTTGCCGAGAGCTTTTTAATCCGGCGTTTACTGTCGTGCTCATCGGGCTGTTGTCCTTGATCCGGCGCGGTTCTTTGTTATGGCGTGGTTTCCCGTTCCTGTCTCTGGGTTCGGATGTATTTGGGTCGCTGGTGCTGCTTCTTGCCAACCAGCTATCCTCTCCTGCACAAAAGCGGGTCATGAGGCTTGTTAATGCGGCCATCGTTCTTGGCTTTTCTTGGCCGAGGTGTCTGGTGAGCCATTCGTCTCGGACACTATGTTTGAAAGCTACTAGGGCCTCGGCGTCCGGACAGTCGACTATCTGATTCTTTTTAGTGAGGAATCTGTTCCAGAGTTTCCGGGCTGACTCTCCGGGCTGCTGAGTTATATGACTCAGATCATCTGCATCCGGAGGTCAGACATAGGTCCCTTGAAAATTTGCCCGGAAAGCATCCTCGAGCGCTTCCCAACTTCCCATGGTGTTTTCGGGAAGGCTTTTAAGCCAATGCCGGGCTGGCCCTTTGAGCTTAAGGGGTAAATATTTTATGGTGTGGAGGTCATCTCCTCTGGCCATGTGTATGTGGAGGATATAATCCTCGATCCAGACTCCAGGGTCTGTTGTTCCGTCGTATGCTTCTATGTTACGGACTTGAATCCCGCTGGAAATTCATGGTCCAGCACCTCATCGGTGAAACATAGGGGATGCGCGGCGCCCCTGTATTTAGGTGTGTCGCGATGTTCGGACATTTTTTGCATTGCATTGCCCACTGGAGCTTGCTTTCTCGGCCCGTAGATGGATCTGGTTGGGCCAGTTTTTTGATGCGAATTCTTGGACGGGTCGCGCGCCGTATTGAGTGCGGCACCCTTCATTGCTTGAGATCGATCGTGGGGCCGTCTATCCGACCTTGTGCCTTCCTTATTTTTTGACTGCTGGGGCTTTATGGCCTCTTCCTCAAATTCCGAAAGTAGTTTCCGCTTCGGATAGCTCTTTGTATGACGACTGTCGCCGTATTTGTGTGCGGTATTGAGTACTTTGCCCCATCTGATCCTGAGTGCATCTTCCGCTGTTTTGACCCTCCACTTCTGCTTTTTCAGGCTACGTGCAGTGGCGATGAGCCTTTTGTGGAGGTTCTGATGCTCCAGCAATTTGTCCGGCGTGAGATCGTCCGGACTATTATCTTTCCCGGGGATGGGCTGTTCGGATTGTCCGCCTTGTTTGGACGGTTGCTCGATGGCATGTTCGTCTTCCGTTGATTCACCCTGCTCTATGGCTGGGTCTTTGTCGAGGTGGGGCTTGGCCTTGCGCTTACGGCGCCGCTTTGATTGCTTTTTGAGGGAGCGATCCCTGGTTGCGCCCTTTTGATCCTCGTTGTCATTTCTGTTAGGTGTGTCCACCATGTATATGTCATATGACGAGGTGGCTTTCCAGTTCCCTATAGGTGATGGTTCTTGGTCGTCTCCTTCATCGGCGTCCATACCGTCGATGTCTTCGGAGTCAAAGTCGAGCATGTCGGTTAAATCGCCGACAGTGGCTACGAGGTGGGTAGTGGGTGGGTCTTGAATTTCTTCGTCGTCCGCATCCCAACCATGCTGACCGTAATCCGGCCAGGGCTCTCCTGGCAAAGAGAGAGACTTTAGTGAATTCAGGATATCGCCAAAGGGCGAGTGCTGAAAGACGTCCGCGGCGGTGAATTCCATGATCGGAGCCCAATCGGGTTCGATCGGAAGGGGTGCGGAAGATTCGGAGTCCGGAACGGAGTACGGCACCTTGGAGTCACGGGCCTTGCAAAGGACTAGGCTGGTATTCGGCTCTATCGCCGTAGAGATTGCGGCTCCTGGGGCGGGTCTAACCGTCCGTCCCTGGTTAGCGCAGTCGGCTCTGGGCTAATGGTCGGAGCGGACACCTGAGCGGCGCTCTGGGCGCTGTCCGGCGGCAGAGCTAGATCATGCCCATCGAGACAGTGCGGCATGCTCGATCGTGGCTCGAATTCGTCGAAGATCAAGTCCCCGCGGATGTCGGCCATGTAGTTTAAGCTTCCAAACCTTACCTGATGGCCAGGGGCATAGCTTTCGATCTGCTCCAGATGGCCAAGCGAGTTGGCCTGCAGTGCGAAACCGCCGAATACGAAGATCTGTTCGGGGAGAAAAGTCTCACCCTGGACCGCGTCGTGATTGATGATCGAAGAACCCATCGGGCCTAAAGGTGACGACACAGAGGAACTCTCAATGAAAGCACCAATGTCGGTGTCAAAACCGGCGGATCTCGGGTAGGGGGTCCCGAACTGTGCGTCTAGGCGGATGGTTACATGAGACAAGGGACACGATGTTTTTACCCAGGTTCGGGCCCTCTCAATGGAGGTAAAACCCTACTCCTGCTTGATTAATATTGATGATATGGGTAGTACAAGAGTAGATCTACCACGAGATCAAAGAGGCTAAACCCTAGAAGCTAGCCTATGGTATGATTGTTATTCGTCCTACGGACTAAAAATCTCCGGTTTATATAGACTCCGGAGAGGGCTAGGGTTACACAGAGTCGGTTACAATGGGAGGAGATCTTCATATCGTATCGCCAAGCTTGCCTTCCACGCCAAGGAAAGTCCCATCCGGACACGGGACGGAGTCTTCAATCTTGTATCTTCATAGTCCGGGAGTCCGGCCAAAGGTCATAGTCCGGCCATCCGGACACCCCCTAATCCAGGACTCCCTCAAGCACCATCCAAGACGTGTTCATGCTGACCCAGTACATACCGTTAATGCACTACAAGAAATATGCTATCTTGTGACCTCCACTATTGGTCACTGAAAGGTCATAGTTTTTCATTTGCGACCTTTTTGTGACCAAAAACAGAAGGTCAAAAGCTGAGGGTCGTAAACTGACTATAGCGACCTTTTGTGTCAGAAGGTCGTGGATGTTTACGACCAAAACAGAAGGTCGTTGAACCCATGACCTTTTGTTTTGGTCACTAGCTGTCTGCCCAGGCCACGTCGGATCCGACGTGGCAATCTGACGTGGCAAAATTGCGACCAATTCAAAAGGTCAAAAATTATAAACGGCCCAGTCCAATTGGGTGTTTTACATGGGCCGAGCCCAACAATTCAGCCTATTTTTGTGTTTTTTATGTCAATTTTTGATCGGCTTCATGGGCCAAGCCCAACATGAGAAGCCTTTTTTATTGTTGGGTCGTGGCCTTTTTGTCTAAACAATTTTATTTTCTTTCTTTATTAAATGGGTCCACTAGTCAGATGGGTCCCGATTGTCAGGTTCTGATAACTGGGTCCCATTTGTCATATTCTGGTAAGTAGGTCCCATCTACCAGGCTCATATTCTTCATATTTCAACCAGCAACCAAAAATCACACATGATACTTCAAATAAGAGCAACCAGATCATGTAATACAATGGCAATCACAGTAACAAGCTCTATCCATGCCAATACATATGACCATGTGTAAAACAGTACTTTACAAGCTCTACAAGTGTAATACAGTAGTGCTTTACAAGAAAATGACAACCATATTACAAGCTCTACAAGTGTCAGACTCGCTGGACGACCATAGTCAAATGAATAACATGCCGGACTCGTTGGACAACCATAATCAGGGCTGGGAACAAACAAAATGGCAACATGCCTTCCTCGGTCGCCCTGTTACATGAATCAACAGAGAAGAATCAGAAAAAGTGAGGCAAATATCTCACGAACAGACCATTCAAGAAAAGGAAACGTATTCAGAATGATAACACAAATTGAGCTAGTACCATGCTTTTTGTTCTCCAGCTAGTTAAAATGAGATAACTCGTTCATACAAGAAAACAGAGACACGATATGAATACACAGCAGGATTGACAAGTACACAGCAGGATTCAATATTTTTTTAGGATCGCAAAACACCAATATAAGCTAGAATTGACAAGTACACAGCAGGATTCAGTTCATCTTGCCCATATACAGCAACTAACAGACATGTAACATTTCAGCATGCACATACAATTTATTTACTTATTTTTGAGCAAAATCACCCACTTCCAAACAGAATGTCCTTTCATTTGATAAATAAAAATAGCAGGCCAAAGAAAGGCAAGCGTACAACATAAACATTACAGATGAGCAAGATACTAGAGGTCAGCACACAAGTCATATCATATATTCTGTTAATCTTTAACATATCATACATAATTATGAGCTTGACAGTCGTCGGTCTAACCATATCACGCAAGCAACGGCATACAAACTAATTAGCAGTACTATATATGATGCAGCATACAGACAGAATTTCTTCCTTGTTATCATCAAGGAGCAACAGGGGGTGGGGGAAGATTTGGATCGGCTCCGTGTCAGCTGCCATCACCACAAACTCAGAGTCTTGGTAGCTGGGGAAAACAGAAAACAGAGATTAAAAATCAGAGTCTTGGTAGCTGCAGTTTTAAAAAGGACTCTTGAGTTTGCTCGAACCAAAAAGAAAAAAAGTGATGCATATTTGTTCATAGATACAAGAAACTGAAGATCCAACTAGATTCAGTCAAAGTTTCAGCAAGCTGCACATACGTACAAATTTTTGACTTTTTGTGATGAGCAAATTAAAGTTGGCCCCTGCCAAACAAAATGTGATTTCAGGAAGCCAAAGAAAGGCAGGCGTACAACACATGACAAGTAAATAAATTTTCATAACAAGCTAAACCTGAAGGATAAAGCCTAAGATTTCACCCACCCCAAACTTCAGTATTTTGTGGTACAATGAAAGAGCAGTCCAGCCAAATATATTTCTGCTCTATGATTTTGGTTTCAGCTATTTACTAATGAAACAGAATAATAAGTATAAATCAGCCCAAACAAGCACCTCACTAATAGAATAGGCCAGTGCCGATTTCGGCCAGATACAAGTGTACAATCAAGAGCACTAGATTGCTATGAGCGAACAAGGACAAGCAGGCTACTAACAACCAAAACAATATACTCCAAGTGCAAATAGTAGTAATCTAGTGCTACCCTATTCACATTCTTCTGACAATGCCGAGGAAACTGGGCTCAGAGAATCCCACATCGGGATGCCTTGTATGCACTAATTAACGGGACATACAAGGCATCCATCGGTCCATCAGTAATCTGACTCAGTTTTCACTGCACGACTTGGGCCCTCTGGTGCAAAGCAAAAAAGACAAAAACAAATTACACGGTCAGTGTCTAGGTGAGAAAGACATCAGTGACTGATGGACAAGGTCAAACCAAGTTGCAGTAATAAGGATAGTAGTTGCAGATGCATAAAAGAATTAGTAAAAGCAGGTATCAGGTGTCATTTGTGCAATGGAGGCCATTTGTGCAAGAAATGCATGCACCAAAAAAATGCATGTATTTGTCAGCAAAGAAGAAGCTAGGTACATGAGTTTGGTTGTTACAGCAAGAAGAGAAACCACAAAAGGACCTCTGTTTTGATCCAAACTAGATGAATTCAAGGCTAACTATGTGACAATATAATAGTGGAGAGATGAAGCACACACATGGTTTGCTAAGCTAGGCAGAAAGGACGCAGATCGATGTTGTGTGCCTCATTAAGTACACTATGGATGCAAGCTATAAATAGTACTGCATGTGGATATAACATATGCATAATTCAGTCTCATCTTCTTGTGCCTCTGTGATGTCATTTTTTATCAGTTCTGCTGGCACAAGAAAACCATATTATACTGAATGAAAAGCACTTAACCTTTTGCCAGAACAACATGCATGCTCAGACATTACATCATGAACAACCATATCAAAGAAGTGATCACACGATTTGAATTTACTGATGCAAAAAATATAACTGAGTGTTGATTTCAGCAACATGAATCCAAAAGAGGGCAAACCATAGGCTGTAAAAACAACCACAACCACTTAAACTAAAATCGCCCCAGAAAGCACCATGGACCTAGCATCAGCACAACCAAATAATGATACGGTGCCAAATAACTGGAATTACCACAATGCCTACCTAAAAAATCTGGTATGGCAGCAACAGCTGTGCCATAGCATACTATTCGTCCAAACAACCACCATCACCACAACGCAACTACACAATCGTCTGCAACCCCGGTAATTAATTGGCCACAATGTAGTACTAGAGCTACCATGCCCGCGAGCATGCCAACCGCATGACCAAATCAATCTAGCTACCATCGGGCCCCTGTTCCACCTGCGGAGACGAACAGATTAACAGGAGGGGGGCGCAGACCTGGATCTTGCGTCGGATGTCGGGGAACTCGTAGAAGCGGCGGCCGGGGTGGTGCAGGAACTCGCCCCACTCGTCCCTCTTGGCATCGGCGGCGCCGCGCGGCTGGTGCACGAGCTGGAGCACGAGCAGGCGGCGCATGCAGATGTTGGAGCCGCGCGGGAGGAAGTCGCGCCAGGGCGATGCCGCTCTGCTTGCAGTGGTTGTGGAAGATCCTGCAGATCGCCAGCAGCAGCCGCACGCCGCCGTAGTACCCGCCGCCATCCAGGCGCTCCACCTGCACACGGATTCGATGGATCATCTGCGCCGCGGTGCAATGGATGGATTGATTCGCGCTTGCTAGATCTGTCCGTTCATGCACCGGCATTGATGTATCTATATCCATTGCGAGGGATGGGGGAGGGGTAGGGGGAGGGGCGCTTACGAGGGCGTGGAGGGAGGGGAAGGCGACGAGGTCGTGGCGCGGGTGGGGCTGGACGAGGAGCTGGTCGGAGGGGCGGAGGCGGATGGTGGCCCAGAGGCCGGCGACGGTGAAGGAGATGGCGCGGCCGCCGTAGACGTCGCTGGGGTTGCCGGGGAGGCCCACGCGCGCGTAGGCCCTGCGCTCCATCTCCGTCTCCGCCTGCATCACCATCACCATCACGGACGCTGCTCGCCACCGATGATCCGGCTGGTGGGATGATGGCGACCATGTCCACGACGGCCTCCGTCTCGGGCCAGTTGGATCTGAGAGTGGGGAAGGGATGGATCTGAATCGGGAGCGCGATGGGGAGGGCCGAGTGGTGAGCGTATGGGGGGAACGCCGGAGGAGTGGGGTGGGGGCAGCGGCGCGTCGAGATCCAGAGGGAGGAGTGAGGTTGGGGGCGGCAGCGGGGGATCAAGAAGGAGGAGTGGTGTGCGGCGGCGGTGGATCCAGAAGGGAGAGAGGGATAGAAGGTGGAGAAGTGGGAGCGTGGGGGGTTGTGTTAGGGCTAGGTGGGTGAGAGGGTGGGGGGGGGGCGAGGGCTACCGTTGGATCCACGAGCATCCAACGGTGCTTGATGCATGATCCGCGTGAGATGGCTATGGCCCAATCAGAACACAGTACGCATGTATAACGTTATGACCATTTAGTATTGGACGTTATGACTATTCAAAATTGGTCGTGGTCAAATAAAAATAAAGTGTAAAATCATGTCAGCATTTTAATTTTTATGTTTTGAGTGTCCAAAATGAAATTTCTTTTGTGAAGAAGCTATCGAATATTTGCACGAGGTGCATCTTGGAATTCCAAACAATGTTGTCTAAGAGAGTTTTCATTTTCTTTGCACGGAAAATTCATTTTTTATTTTTCGAGTGCCCGAAATGAGGTTTTTTGTGAAGAACCTACCAAATAATTATTGCAAAATTGGACCAAATTATTTTTCTAAAATACTAGGTCATATTTAATGCACAATTGACCAAATGGTTGGGTGTAAAAAGTTTTGATCCACCTCTGGTGAAAAAGACAAATTCCCGCCGATTCAGAAGAAAGCGGGTCAAATTTGAACTGCAGCTGCCTCATAGTTTGCTATTTATTTTTTCCAAAAATCATTTCTAGTTACATAACTACCTATTTAATAAGAGAAACATCAAAAGTTTTCCAAGATTCAACCACTAGCTAGGAACGGTCATTCCCGCCGTTTTGACCGCATTTTGAAACGGGCATAAAAAAATCCAAAAAAAAATTAAAAAATTGGGAAACCTTCGCATTGTGTCATTATATGTGGCCAAGCTCCCAGGAAAAACAACTAACTTGTAATACGGCAATTATTTTAAAAAAGTGTTCTCAGAAATGAGCTATCATCTCTGAAGATTCATGGCCTTCAAGCCAAATGATCAATCTTATGGCCACATTCGTGGCATAGTTTGTTCAAATGATCTCATATTGTGAATAAGGGTGCATATTGGAATGGCAAACAATGTTGCCTAAGGAAGTTTTCATTTTCTTTGGACGAAAAAACCATTTTTCATTTTCCGAGTGCCCAAAAGGAGGTTTTTTTGTGAAGGAACTACCAAATAATTGTTGCAAAATTGGACCAAATCAATATTATAAAATACTAGGACATATTTAATGCACAATTGACAAAATGGTTGGGTGTAAAAAGTTTTGATCCACCTCTCGTGAAAAAGACAAATTTCCGCCGATTCAGATGGAAGCGGGTCAAATTTGAACTGCAGCTGCCTCATAGTTGCTATTTATTTTTTTCCAAAAATCATTTCTAGGTAAATAAGTATCTATTTAATCATAGAAACACCAAAAAAATTCCAAGATTCAACCACTAGGTATGAACGGTCATTCCCACCGTTTTGACCGCATTTTGAAACGGGCATAAAAAATTCAAAAAAAATCAAAAAATTGGAAAACCTTCACATTGTGTCATTATATGTGACCAAGTTTCCAGGAAAAATAATAAACTTGTAATATGGTAATTATTTCAAAAAAGTATTCTCAGAAATGAGCTATCATGCGTGAAGATTAATGGCTTTCAAGCCAAATGATCAATCTTATGGCCACATTCATGGCATAGTTTGTTCAAATGATCTCATATTATGCACAAGGGTGCATATTGGAATGTCAAACAATGTTGCCTACGGAAGTTTTCATTTTCTTTGCACAGAAAATTCATTTTTCATTTTTCGAGTGCCTCAAATGAGGTTTTTTTGTGAAGGACCTACCATATAATTGTTAAAAAATTGGACCAAATCATTTTTATAAAATACTAGGACATATTTAATGCACAATTGACAAAATGGGTTGGGTGTAAAAAGTTTTGATCCACCTCTGGTGAAAAAGACAAATTTCCACCGATTTAGCTGGAAGCGGGTCAAATTTGAACTGCAGCTGCCTCATAGTTTGCTATTTATTTTTTCCAAAAATCATTTATAGATACATAAGTATCTATTTAATCAGAGAAACATCAAAAAAATTCCAAGATTCAACCACTAGGTAGGAACGGTCATTCTCGCCGTTTTGACCGCATTTTGAAACGGGCATAAAAAATGCACAAAAAAATCAAAAAATTGGGAAACCTTCGCATTGTGTCATCATATGTGGCCAAGTTCCCAGGAAAAATAATAAACTTGTAATACGGCAATTATTTTAATAAAGTGTTATAAAAAATGAGCTATCTTGCATGAAGATTCATGGCTTTCAAGCCAAATGATCAATCCTATGCCCACATTCATGGCATAATTTGTTCAAATGATCTCATATTGTGCACAAGGGTGCATATTGGAATGGCAAACAATGTTTCCTAAGGAAGTTTTCATTTTCTTTGCACAGAAAATTCATTTTTCATTTTTCGAGTGCCCCAAATGAGGTTTTTTTGTGAAGGACCTACCATATAATTGTCAAACAATTGGACCAAATCCTTTTTCCAAAATACTAGGCCATATTTAATGCACAATTGACCAAATGGTTTTGTGTAAAAAGTTTTGATCCACCTCTGGTGAAAAAGACAAATTCCCGCCGATTCAGTTGGAAGCGGGTCAAATTTGAACTGCAGCTGCCTCATAGTTTGCTATTTATTTTTTCCAAAAATCATTTCTAGGTACATAAGTATCTATTTAATCAGAGAAATATCAAAAAAATTCCAAGATTCAACCACTAGGTAGGAACGGTAAAGCCCGCCGTTTTGACCGCATTTTGAAACAGGCATAAAAAAATCAAAAAAAATCGAAAAATTGGAAAACCTTCGCATTGTGTCATTATATGTGACCAAGTTTCCAGAAAAAATAAATCAACTTGTAATACGGTAATTATTTTAAAAAAGTGTTCTCAGAAATGAGCTATCATGCGTGAAGATTCATGGCTTTTAAGCCAAATGATCAATCTTATGGCCACATTCATGGCATAGTTTGTTCAAATGATCTCATATTGTGCACAACGGTACATCTTGGAATTCCAAACAATGTTGCCTAAGGAAGTTTTCATTTTTTTTGCACGGAAAATTCATTTTTCATTTTCCGAGTGCCCAAAAGGAGGTTTTTTTGTGAAGGAACTACCAAATAATTGTTGCAAAAATGGACCAAATCAATTTTATAAAATACTATGCCACAAATAATGCACAATTGACAAAATTGTTGGGTGGAAAAAGTTTTGATCCACCTCTGGTGAAAAAGACAAATTGTCGTCGATTCAGTTGGAAACGGGTCAAATTTGAACTGCAGCTGCCTCATAGTTTGCTCTTTATTTTTTCCAAAAATAATTTCTAGGTAAATAAGTATCTATTTAATCAGAAATACATGGTTTGATGGCGAGACATCGAGGTTTGGACGGTGGCCGAGGGCCCCAACTCTAGAGCGCGTAAGCTCGCATGCTCGTCGCGTGGTCACCGCGTGACCGTGGCGTTGCCATGTGTTCTGGGCGGCCTAGGCATGTCTAGTGGGTTGGGAACTCCCCGGGTAGGTGCTAGGAAGAAAATCACAACATAAGATTCTCACGAGGAGACCGGTCGATGCTCAAACATGAATAAGGAGCCAAGTGTTTGATTAGCGGTACGGGAAATGTACATGGCTAATGGGCGTGAGTTTTGGATGAGGATGATCAGTTACTAAGAAGACCGTCTTCACAAATTTTCAGCTCAAAAGGAGGGGCCTAGGCGGTACTTGCTTTGCAAACTACCACACTGGACATAAATACGAATGTTCAAGCTTGGCTCAAAATAATGAATGGATTGAGCTGGCATTTGGTGGAGGATGATTATTTGGGCATAGGAAAGCATGGTAGAAAATGGATACTATTTGGACATGCCAAAGTGGTACTTCCTTCACAAACTGTTGTTCTGAACAGAATAGGAAAATGAATATTTTTGAATTATTTTTGAACTAGGCAAGGAAGGTTTTTACATATTTAACGAAGATATTACCAAAGAATTTATGAGATTTTTTTGGGAATTTTGGGAATGACAGAAATATAGGTTGCTTCACAACCTAGGGCAAAAACTGCCACATGGACATGACACATAGGCAAAACTGATGAGGTGGCGCCTAGTCATAGCAACCCACCACAATTTACAAGGCTATGACCATCTATATTGGTCGTTAACAACTAGAAATAAGGCAGCGGACTAGAGCTGTTTGCTTTATGACCTTTTCGTGTAAGCAAATTACGACCTTTCTGACCAAAATGGTCGCAGTGGTTTAGGGTTTGGAGCCCCCCGAACAGCTTTTGACCAATTGGTCTGAAATGGTCATAGATCTATGACCAATTCTTCCAGAGTCACTGACAGAAGGTCACTAGTTGACATATTTCTTGTAGTGATGTAACTGAGGGTGACGGGGATCGGATCGAAGTCAAGGGGGTTGATGCTCGCCACCCTATGATCGTTATGTTGCGTGACACGCCGTTTCTGAAGATCATGCAGCATCAGCAAGCAAGGAGCTGGCTTAAAAGGCTCTGGCCCGAGGGCATTGAGTAAATGATACAGCCCTGATGAGCACGGGGCGAGCGGCATGGTACTGAGATTGTCCACACACGAAACAATGAGCTTGATTACCTCTGTGGGGAGCGAATTCAAGCCACTCTTTCGGCGGACGCTACTTGGTTCTACCATTTTTAGTTCTTGGGTTTCGGACGAGGGGGGGAGGCGCCTTAGCGGGGATGGAAGATTGGACGAGATTATGTGCGGACAAAGATGGAGCAGCGAATATGTGCTGCAGGAAGTGGACAGGTGATGATGACTACAACATGCTGCTTGACTTACGAGACACATACCAGCAGCGTAGGGTCATATCGATGCCAGACAACTTGCTTGAGTGATCACAGTACTGGTACTCCCTAGTCCCTATAGTACCTACTACTATGCCCTAACTTGCTTGAGTAGAGTAGTAGTGGAGTAGGACTCTGCTCTACTACTAGCACTGGAGTAGTATGTTCTAATCTAAAATAGTTACAAACTTCAATGCTCGAGCGTGGAACGACCACGAACCGCCATCGGTGCTAACTCCAATCCCCAGCAAACGTTCGCTGGGAGACATGGCAGTTGCAAACGCCCGCGACGCAGTTACAGTATGTGTGTAAGGGTGGCGGTTTTGTAAAATACTATGGCTTAAAAACAGGCCACCGTTGGATGGAAATCTGAGGGTTACGTGGGATTCGCCAGGATTGAGCTCGTGCCGAAGAATCGCCAGATATCATTACTAAAAAAAAGGTTAAAACACCCGGGGCTATAACTTGCACTGGCTGACCACTAACAATGATACTAACATAGTTGTAAAATGGTCAAAGACCGTGTCTACGTGGTGTTTGGAATTATATGCAAAAAAATTAGCAAGATGCCCGTGCATTGCATGGCACACCATCATCACCAACTCGGTTTTTTCTCTACTCCTACTCCTATAAAAGACTGAGTTGGTGATGATGGAGGCGAGGAGGTGTGTTCAGCCGGGCATGCAGCGGACAGTGCAGTACTATTCGATTTGTTATAAAAACAAAGAAGAGTAGTAGAGATAGAGATAAGAGTAGAGATAGAGACTTAGGGAGGAGCACCATCTACTGCTTTGTGTGCTACTCCTGCGCTCCATTCGGCGGCCGCAACGTCCCCTACAGCCACTCCCTCCCGCGCTCCATTCGACGGGCGCTGTTGAAATTTGGGGAGCGCACTCTCGTGACTGCTGGCTGCCACGACTTCACCGAGATGACTTCTTCCCCGACCTCGGCAATCTCTTCCTCAATGACATGGGTGACAACCTCAACGCCAATGATGCGGCTCCCGTTGCACCGTATGTGTTTCTGTCCTTCCTGTTCAAAATCGTGGTAGAATTCATGTTTCTACTCTGTATCCTACTACTGTAGATTCTATCTGTTCATCTACTATTCTAGTCCACATGATTAGTTTAATCTCTGTTATAGCCGTCATGATTTATTTTGTGCTTATTCGTATTAAATCTCGTAGTAACTTGCTCAGATATTCAACTAGCGCAACTTCCCCTATAGCCACTCCCGTTTCATGGATGGCCTGGTCGATGCCTCCAAGGAGCCCTTTGTCTACTGCTATGAGTGCCCGATGCCATTTTAGGGCTCGCCGGCGGACATCGTGCATCACCTCACGGATGCGTGCAGCGGTCACAACTGGCCCTTGGCAGAGAACATCAAGTACAAGACGTGCTACCCGTTCACCATGCCGGAGTCGCTGGAGGATCACCGCTGCCTGCTAGTCTCAGAGGAGGACGACAACGTCTTCCTCTTGATCGTGGCACCGGCGAGGCCCGCGCAGGCCGCCACCCCGTCTCTGTAGTGTGCATCAGGGGCGACGCTGCTGACGCTGACACTGACACGAGGCCGATGTACGGGTGCGTGCTCACTGTTACTACCCCTCCGAGGTATGTGGGCGATGATACCGGCTCCGTCATGCTGACTAGGACTATGCAGAGCTGGGACCTTCCTGCCGATGTGGACATGGAAGACGCATGGTATGATTTACCCCCCAACGCGGTGCACGGGGACTCCATGGAGGTTCACCTGGACATACACATTATCAAGTTAAATGTTGATCATTAGTCTTCGCTCAGTGTAATCCGCTGTCTAAGCATGTGGAGACTTCCATGCATGATCTTGCTCTATTGGAGTATCGCGCATGAATAAAAGTGTATCCATTTATAGTTTAGTGTAGAATCTTCCTTGTATGAATTTTTACTACAGTACTGGTGAAAGACTTACTATGAACCATTTCTTACATCTCCTCTGCCCCTTCCAAGTCATCTTGATTTAATCCCTCCGTCCAGGTGTATAAGGGCATGGTTAATACTTAATAGTATAGCCAACTGTTGACTATAAGAAAGTGCCATGTCATCTGTAGCCAACATGTATAACAATTGATACTCAAAAACTAATTCTTAAAGATTATTTCTTGCAAAGCACAATAAGTGTTATTTCTTCACAAGTTTTGGATGCAGGTTGAACAGTTCAACGCTTTTGTTTGCAAAATATACCTTTTTATCTATTTCACCCAGATTTTTGTGAGCTCTAGAGATGAAATAATATCCAAAGAAACCTATCGATACCCGTTACACATGAGATAACCCCCACATCCTTTGTCAAAATAAACAACTCCCCAATCAATGCATTTCACTCTTCCGTGCAACGCACGGGCACCTTACTACTATAGATTAGTACGACCAAAAATTGAACTAACATTATATATAGTACGATAAATGCTGATGCATGTCACCTAAAATTATATCATTGCAAACTATGTTCAAATATGAATCCAACGATATAGTTTTTGTTGACATGCACTAACATTTTGTTAGTTAAATCTTCAGTCAAATTCAATGGGGGACTAATAAACCACGACCGATGTAGTACAAGTGCAGAGGGTGGCGCTGCACAGGAGTCTCACTCTTACCCCGCTAGTGGTGCGTCAGTAAAGTCGTCATATCACAAAACCCAACCACTGTCAGTAATAAGTGGCCTGGTAAAATAAATGGACAAGCAACCATCACATCCCTCCGTCTTTTTTTGCATTTCATCTCTCTGCATTTACTTTCTCCGGTTCATCTCGCACACTCGACCCCTAGCTACTACTCCTAGAATCCCTAGCTACTACTCCTAGGGCCAGTTCTTATGGCGGCTTAAAAAATAAGCCGTCTCTTCCCCAGCTTTTCCCATAAGACTAGTCACAGTGGAGAGTAACATTAAGGCGCCTCACTATTTATTTGGGCTTCTAAACTACTACTAGTACCTCCGTCCTGGTTTATTCGTCACCATTGTAATTTGTGGTAAATTTTTACCAAAGATTTAATTGATAAAATGTTAGTGCATGTGACATGCACAAACATTTCATTAGTTAAATTTATGATCAAAATTTGACACAGATTACAATGGGGACCAATAAACCAGGACGGAGCTAGTAGTAATGGGATTACTACTAATCTAGAAGCCTAAGCAAACTGGCCCCTGGTACTCCTACTAGTAGTAATAGTACTCAAGTTGGAATTCCAATTGCACGGCACAACTTGTTAGGTAAAAAGTTCGATACAGGGTGTAGGAAGTGGTTTGGGAATTTGCATGCCTTTCCGACCAGTGAGATACTCCGTACAAAGTACGACAGAGAAATAACCACAGACAAGGAAGCTAAAAGTAAACAATCAAATGAGCATTTTTGCATTTATTTTGCATTGAATCGTTTCACAAGCTTGACTAGTGTTGTTTTTCTAATTTTACAAAAACCGCATCGTAATGTTAAAACACGCATTTGCACGTACATAAGTAATAGTAGTACTCCCTCCGTCTAGGTGTATAAAGTTTTCCCTCCTTCTTGGTCACGGTGCACAACCAAAGATGACTTATTCACCTGGACGGAGGGAGTAGCACAGTTTGCAAGCATATATTGAGAGAGACGTGTAGTGCGATAGTATATAGTAGTAAAGTTTGTACTATTTGCACCTACTTACAAAATGTGTACGAAGACACAAGGTTTCCAAACTTTCCCATTGTAGGACCTTGAAGTATGTCTAGAGGGGGGGTGATTAGACTACTTGACCAATTAAAAACTTAACATTTTCCCAATTTTAGAGATTGGCAAATTTTAGCAATCTTTGGACAAGTCAAGCAATCTTCACTCAAATCAAGCAAGCATGCAAAGAGTATATAGGCAGCAGAAATTAAAGCATGCAACTTGCAAGAAACTAAAGGGAAGGGTTTGGAGGATTCAAACGTAGTTGGAGACACGGATGTTTTTGGCGTGGTTCCGATAGGTGGTGCTATCGTACATACACGTTGATGGAGACTTCAACCCGCAAAGGGTAACGGCTGCGCGAGTCCACGGAGGGCTCCACCCACGAAGGGTCCACGAAGAAGCAACCTTGTCTATCCCACCATGGCCGTCGCCCATGAAGGACTTGCCTCACTAGCGGTAGATCTTCACGAAGTAGGCGATCTCCTTGCCCTTACAAACTCCTTGGTTCAACTCCACAATCTTGTCGGAGGCTCCCAAGTGACACCTAGCCAATCTAGGAGACACCACTCTCAGAGAAGTAACAAATGATGCGTTGATGATGAACTCCTTGCTCTTGTGCTTCAAATGATAGTCTCCCCAACACTCAACTCTCTCTCATAAGATTTGGATCTGGTGGAAAGAAGATTTGAGTGGAAAGCAACTTGGGGAAGGCTAGAGATCAAGATTCATATGGTAGGAATGGAATATCTTGGCCTCAACACATGAGTAGGTAGTTCTCTCACAGAACTGGTAAGTTGGAAGTGTAGGTTTGTTCTGATGGCTCTATCCACGAATGAAGAGGAGGTGGAGGGGTATATATAGCCTCCACACAAAATCTAACTGTTACACACAATTTACCAATCTCGGTGGGACCGAATCAACAAACTCGGTCAAACCGATTTAGTAAACCTAGTGACCGTTAGGATTTTCGGTGGGACCGAAATGCAACTCGGTAGGACCGATATGGTTAGGGTTAGGGCATAACGTAATCTCAGTGAGACCGATTACACAAACTCGGTGAGACCGATTTTGGTAATTAGCTAACCAGAGAGTTGGTCAGGTAAACTCAGTGGGACCGATTTGCTCTTTTCGGTGAGACCGAAATGTTACAAAAGGGAAACAGAGAGTTTACATTGCAATCTCGGTGGGACCGATCGCTCACTTCGGTTAGACCGAAACGTTACGAAGGGAAACAGAGAGATTACAATCCCATCTCGGTGAGACCGAGATCCCTATCGGTGAGACCGATTTGCCTAGGGTTTGTGGCAGTGGCTATGACATTTGAACTCGGTGGCGCCGGATAGAAAGAATCGGTGTGACCGATTTTGGCTTTAGGTTTAGGTCATATGAGGATGTGAGAAAGTAGTTGAGGGTATTTGGAGCATATCACTAAGCACATGAAGCAAGAGGCTCATTAAGCAACACCTCATCCCTCCTTGATAGTATTGGCTTTTCCTATAGACTCAATGTGATCTTGGATCACTAAAATGTAAAATGTAGAGTCTTGAGCTTTTGAGCTTGAGCCAATCCTTTGTCCTTGATATTTTGAGGGATCCACTTCATCATCCATGCCATGCCATTCATTGAGCTTTCCTGAAATAATTGTCTTGGAATAGCATTAGCTCAATGAGGTATATGTTGTTATGAATTACCAAAACCACCTAGGGATAGTTGCACTTTCAATCTCCCCCTTTTTGGTAATTGATGACAACATATAGATCAAAGCTTCGACAAATGATAATAAGATTGAAAAACATCGTCGCTTTGAGAAGTATGTGATAAGCAAGAGCTCCCCCTAAATTTGTGCATAGTTTGAGATTTGCTTTGGACTGCAAATGCACAAGGAAATAGGCTCATGGGTTACTCTTCCATGTCACATACATCTTGGTGGAGCGCTCAAAATAATAAAGATTGAATACATGCACTCATCACCAAGCAAAGTGAATGATCATATATGGATAGGTAAGATAATATCATCAAACATGCATAAGTGCAGCTTATGATCAAACACATGATCATCAATGTCTCACAGGTAATTGCAAAGTATCTCAAGCAATCAAAAGCAAACAAGTTTAACCAAGAAGACAAGAGAGAACAAAAAACAGCAAATCTCTCTCTCGAAGCCTATGATCTATACATTTTTCTCCCCCTTTGGCAACAAGTTACCAAAAAGTTCATAGAAAATGCATAGTGCTAGATCGTCTCTCTAGCTTGGTCTTCAGGTGGTGGTGGTGTCCGGATAACTCCAAGAATGAAGGCTTCAGTTGATGTAGATGGAGCTGGAGGAGTTGGTGCTGGAGCTGGTTGCACTGGAGCTGTAGGAGATGTAGCTGGTGCAGATGATGTGGCTCTTGTGTCTGTCACATGCACTGCAGCTGACCTCTGAGCTCTAGGCACTCTGGCAAATGCATCAGTGGTTGTCTTGCCCTTCCTCTCCTGCATGTCATCCTGAAGCTGTTCCACAACTAACTGAATCTCAGTTACTTTGACATCAAGATCATAGAATTTTTGTTCCATGATCCTTTCCAGGCTCTCCTGGTTTTGAGTTAGGGTGGCCAACCCCTTCTCAATCCTCAGTGTTGATGCTATCAAGTAACCAAGCTGCTCCTTCTTGTTCTTCAAGAAATACTCAGATGCCTCCTCTTGAATTGGCATCTTGGCAACCTTCTCTTTCCTTGTTTTCTCCTTCTTCGCTTGAGCTTGCACTAATGATGGTTCATCCTCATTCATGACAACTTGATTATCCTCATAGTCTGGATAGAGAGCAAAATGTTCTTTATCCAGCTGATATTTTCCTGTGCCCATCTTTGAGTTAATCAACTCCTGAATCTGTGGGGCATATCTACAACTTCTCTTCTGGTCTGCTGTAGTCCTCTTGATAGTTTCAACCATAAGGCTCATGACCTAGAATTTTTGTGGCACATCAAATACATGTAGCAAGTTTATTGCATGTCCTCTAATCATGTTGTGATCACCTGATTTGGGCAAAAGAGTGTGCCTTAGGATCTGGTTGATTGTAGGCAGCCCTGACAGAAGAAAATGAACTAATCCAAACTTGAATATCTCAAGTGCTTCATCAGGGATCTCCTTGTACATATGTGACATTTAGTTATGATCCATTTTCTTCTTGGCATAAATATCCAAGTCATCTTCACTCTCCTTTGGGGCTTTGTTCATACTTCCCATTCCTCAGTGGTGGACTGGTATCTCATTCCTTCAGACATCCAAACTATCCTGCCATCTGGATAGAAGTGTGTTGTGGAGTAGAATTGCATAATGAGTTCATCATTCCAGTTGGTGAGCTTCCGCCCAACAAAATCTGCAACTCCACAAGCAATGAAACTGTCTTGCACTCCAGGATAGTGTTCCTCATTTTCCTTCATGTAGGTCCAGTCGACCCACCTCATATCACACACTATGGGCTTCTTGTCCAACAAGATTGTCTCATAGAAGTCCTGCTGCTCCTTGGTGTGGAACATGTAATCTACAGCAGTCCTTCTCCTGGTCGCATATGGATCTGACTCTCTCCATAGCCTCAACCCTGAGTCTCTCCTGATCTTCATGTTCTCAGCCACAGGATGAGCATCATTGTGGTCTGGGATCTTGGGTTTGAGCTTCCTTAAGATTTTCCCTTCTTCATCTTCCTCAACAGCAACCTTAGGCATTGGGGCCTTGTTCTTCTCAGCTGCTGGTATACTCTAGGTATTTCTCTTTGGTGCAATCTTGGGCTTGGAGGCAGCTTTGGGTGCTTCTTTGGGCTTTGATGTTGCAGCCCCTAACTTTATAGCATCACCCATCAGCTTTTGTGCCTTGGGTGCTGGTTCAGCAACCTCTTCTCCCTCTTCCATCATGGAAGGTTGACCAACAACTCTGGCCATGGTCTTCTTGACCCTTTCCTTCCTTTTCTTTCCTTCTGCAGCTGGCTCTTTGGGATCAGGCTTTTCAGGTACTTGAGTTGATCCTCTAGCTTTGGACATTGGCTGTCTTCCTGCTGGCCTTTTGATCTTCATGCCTGGCTTTACTACAGTTGAACTGAGCACCTTCTTGAGCACTACCTTCTTGGAAGTAGCCTCATCTTCAACAGCAACATAATCCTCATCCTCAGAGTCTGAGGTTCTCTTCCTTCTAGCTCTTGTGGCTACTTTGGGCAAATTGCTTGGAGTGCTTCTGCTCCCTTCATCTGAGCTGCTAGAGGGACTAGTGCCCTCACTCATGTGAATCTGCTCTGCTGACTTGTTCTGACTATCACTTTGGTCTGACATGCTGCAAATCACTGACTGCTGACCCTGTGAATAGTTATAGATGAGATAGAGTGGATGAGCATCACAAAATGCAGAGATTTTTGCAAAAGAATGATTCAAAAAACTTAGTTTTAGTTTCCACAGAAAGCATTTCGGATCAACCGATTTTCAAAATCGGTGATACCGAAGCAGTTTTGGAACCTAAACTAGTGAACTCGGTCAGACCGAGTCACAGTTTGGTGGCACCGAGACTGCTAGGGTTTCACAAAGTTCTAAAATCGGTCACACCGATTTGTAATTCTCGGTCAGACCGAGACTTACTAGTGCAATGGCGTTAGCCAAATCGGTGGGACCAAGTTTTTCAACTCGGTGGGTCCGAGATGGTTTCGGCGGAAACCTAACCCTAAATTTTCGAATCACATCTATTCTAAGGATCGCATTGACTGGATAGGAGTGTTTCAATCATGGCAAGATGCATTATGAACACAATGTGCTGAGAATTAGATGAGGATAGCATTGTGATCGAGTTCATACCCTAGTTCGGCGGTGAACTCGCTACGGCGGCAACGACGGAGAAGAAATCCGTTGACGGCGGCGGAGACCAACGACAGGAGGCGGCTGGCGATGAAGTCGACGATCCGTAGACCTAGTAGGCAGAGCGAGCTATGCGCGGGCGAGGAGTTTCAGAGAAAGTTTTCCAAAATTTGCCCGTGAGTATATATAGCCCGACAATGTCGGTATGACCGAGTGGAACAACTCGGTGGCACCGAGATGCATAATGTTAACAGTTACAGCAACTCGGTGTGACCGAAAAGTTCAAATCTGTTGCACCGAGATTGAAAACCTAGATCGACTTAGTGATCTTGATAGGACTGAAATGGAAGAATCGGTCAGACTGAAAATCACAAAGAAGTTTTGGAAGTTTAAGTCTATGATGAATCGGGGACTCCAAGTGCTCCTCACACAGAGTGGTTCGAATCCGACTTGATCATATTTTGTGATGTAGCATGAATAGAGTTTGAGACGAGAAAAGCATAGATAGCTAGAGAAGGTTCTTAGGCATTCTCGTCCATCCACTTGGCCAAAGAAAAAGAATACAGTCAATCAAAATGACAAGTGGATGTCCTTGAATGAGTAAAATATGCAACCAACATGCTCACACAATAAAATGACAAATGAAATATGTGGCAAAGCATGCACAACCAATTCTAGCATCTATCAAACAATTGGCGATGACTAAGTCATCTATATATGAGTATATTGACTTAGGAGTCAAATGAGAACATTTGATCATAGGTCATACTCATCGTTTAAGCTCAAGTGGGGTTACCACTTTTACATAATGCATTGATGTGTTCACATCATTAGAGTTGCTTTGACTCAATTCTTTAGAGTTAAGCTCCCCCTAGATGTGAGATCCCCCCTTAGAGGGATGAACTAACCTTGGGTTTTGTCGATGATGACTTCATGTAGGTGTTGAAGATGTGGATGCTCAATGTTGATGTAGATCTTTTGGAGCAATCCTTTGGAGTGAGTTGCACTTTCAATACCTACACGGGTTAGTCCCACAAGGAACAAACAAGAATATCCATAGACATAGAGTGATGCACACACAATATGATGTCCATGAAAACATTAGGTTACCTTGTCCCTTGCCTTACCAACATGAGGGTTTGTGACTCCTTGAACTAGTGCAAGATGTGGAAGTTGATTGCACTTGTCCTTGCCATAATGATATGAGTGAAGAATGTTGGCGGAGTCACCCTCAAGAACTCTCTAGTTCTTCTTCTTCGGGATCCACATCATCTTGATGGGAATCCTTGGTGTAGTAGTTGTGCTTGATGAAGTAGAACTTGACGTAGTCTTGGGAACCCACTTGACCAAGGCCTTAGGTGCTTCTTCAAATGCATCAATCTCCTCTTGAAGCTTGTCCTTGCCTTTGTTCTTGTGGTCTTGTGGTGGAAGATCATCTTGTGCTTGTGTTCCCTTGAAGGAAGTAGGATCATACTTCTCTTGTTGAGGAACAAACTTCGTCTTGGGGTATTGATCTTCTTCCCACTCAACTCCATTGGCATTGAACTTTCGTTCAAAACCAACACCTTGATTCTTCCGGTGCCTTCCTTGCTTGCGTACAATTTCCTCGAATTGCTTACTCCCGGCAAGGCTCTTGTATACACATTTCTCTATAATTCCCTTCAATAAGCTATTTTCTTGCTCAAGTGTAACTTGGCTAAGAGAATCATTAGTGGAATCAAGAGAACTACTAGAAGCAACAATATTGGATTTAGCATTGTTATTGTTACTACTAGAGGAAGAATCTTTCTTGTTCTTGTTACTAGACTTGACTTGAGGCATGTAAGTAGATAAGAGCAAACGCTTGGCAATATAAGAAGAACTTTTCTTACGAAGATCATCATTGATTGCCTTTAAGAACGCATGCTCTTGCTCAAGATTGAGCTTTTCAAAGCGTAACTTCTCATGAGCCCTTAAAAGTTCTCGATGATTTTCGAAGATAGTTTCATGAGCTAACTTGAGAGTGTTTAGTTCTTTAGTTAGAAGCTCAATCTTCTCCTTATCATTGTCATTCGTTTTATCTTGTTTAGCATGATTAATTGACGTTTCATCATAGTATTCATCACTAGAGTTGTCAACAAGTAAATCATCATCACCTAGCAAGTCATCTTCATCACTATTGAAATCAACATACTCAGGATGAGTTACCTTAGGGCCTTTAGCCATGAAGCATCTTCCAATTCCTTCATTTGGTGAGTCAAATATGTCATACGAGTTGGTTGACACCAGTATGTTCAGAGTCGGAGTGATAGCTTCTCTTGGAGTGATGTTCAGTGTCGAAACCGGATACCCATTCACCAACATGAGCTTGATGTCTTTGTTTTGTGTAGCTCTTTGATGACTTTTCCTTCCTTTCCGAATCTTTGCTTCTCCGTGAGGGTCTTCGTTCATAACGATCATCTCTACTCCTTCTCTCTCTTGGCGGTGATTCTTCTCTTCTACTTCTTCTTTTTGGAGAATCTTCTCTTCTTTTGTAGGGTGCCGTACACTCATTGGAATAGTGTCCGGGTCTCCCACAATTGTAGCAATTGCACTCTCGACTGGAAGATCTCTTGTCATTGTAGGACCTTGACTTAGAGCTTCTTTCTTTGCTTCTACTCTTGTAGAATTTGTTGAAATTCTTCACCATTAAGCTCAATTCTTCATTGAAGGTTTGTTTCTCACTTGATGATGTGGAGGCTTCACATGAGGCTTTGTAAGCACCACTTGACTTGTTGTGAAGTTCCTCCTTATCCTTGAGTGACATCTCATGAGCAACAATTCTACCAATGACCTCCGTTGGCTTGAGATTCTTGTAATTGGGCATCATTTGAATCAATGTGCACACGGTATCATATTTTCCATCCACTGCTCTTAGGATCTTCTTGATGATGAATCTGTCGGTCATCTCTTCACTCCCTAAGCCGGCAATCTCATTTGTGATAAGAGCAAGCCTAGAGTACATTTCAGCGACACCTTCACCATCCTTCATTTTGAACTTGTCAAGCTGACTTTGGAGCACATCCAACTTGGATTCCTTGACGGAGTCGGTACCTTCATGCATATCAATCAAAGTGTCCCAAATTTCCTTTGCATTCTCAAGACGGCTGATTTTGTTGAATTCTTCGGGGCACAATCCGTTGAAGATGATATCACAAGCTTGAGCGATGTATTGCAGCATCTTCAATTCTTCCGCATTAGCTTCACGGTTAGGCTCTCTCCCATCAAAGAATTCACCTTGCAAGCCAATACAAATAATACCCCAAACGGCGGAGTGCTGTCCAAGAATATGCATTTTCATCTTATGCTTCCAACTAGCAAAATTAGTTCCATCAAAGTAAGGACCTCTACGGTGGTAATTTCCCTCGCTAGACGCCATACTCTCCTAGGTTGTGAAACCAAGGCTATGACCACCAAAAGCTATGGAAATCAAAGCAAATGGAGACCAAAGCTCTGATACCACTTGTAGGACCTTGAAGTATGTCTAGAGGGGGGTGATTAGACTACTTGACCAATTAAAAACTTAACCTTTTCCCAATTTTAGAGTTTGGCAGATTTTAGCAATCTTTGGACAAGTCAAGCAATCTTCACTCAAATCAAGCATGCATGCAAAGAGTATATAAGCAGCGGAAATTAAAGCATGCAACTTGCAAGAAAGTAAAGGGAATGGTTTGGAGGATTCAAACGCAGTTGGAGACATGGATGTTTTTGGCGTGGTTCCGATAGGTGGTGCTATCGTACATCCACGTTGATGGAGACTTCAACCCATGAAGGGTAACGGCTGCGCGAGTCCACGGAGGGCTCCACCCACGAAGGGTCCATGAAGAAGCAACCTTGTCTATCCCACCATGGCCGTCGCCCACGAAGGACTTGCCTCACTAGCGGTAGATCTTCACAAAGTAGGCGATCTCCTTGCCCTTACAAACTCCTTGGTTCAACTCCACAATCTTGTCGGAGGCTCCCAAGTGACACCTAGCCAATCTAGGAGACACCACTCTCCAAGAAGTAACAAATGGTGCGTTGATGATGAACTCCTTGCTCTTGTGCTTCAAATGATAGTCTCCCCAACACTCAACTCTCTCTCATAGGATTTGGATCTGGTGGAAAGAAGATTTGAGTGGAAAGGAACTTGGGGAAGGCTAGAGATCAAGATTCATATGGTAGGAATGGAATATCTTGGCCTCAACACATGAGTAGGTAGTTCTCCCTCAGAACTGGTAAGTTGGAAGTGTAGATTTGTTCTGATGGCTCTCTCCACGAATGAAGAGGAGGTGGAGGGGTATATATAGCCTCCACACAAAATCTAACCGTTACACACAATTTACCAATCTCGATGGGACCAAATCAACAAACTCGGTCAGACCGATTTAGTAAACCTAGTGACCGTTAGGATTTTCGGTGGGACCGAAATGCAACTCGGTACGACCGATATGGTTAGAGTTAGGGCATAACGTAATCTCGGTGAGACCGATTACACAAACTCGGTGAGACCAATTTTGATAATAAGCTAACCAGAGAGTTGGTCAGGTAAACTCGGTGGGACCGATTTGCTCTTTTCGGTGAGACCGAAATGTTACAAAAGGGAAACAGAGAGTTTACATTGCAATATCGGTGGGACCGATCGCTCACTTCGGTTAGACCGAAACGTTACAAAGGGAAACAGAGAGATTACAATCCCATCTCGGTGAGGCCGAGATCCCTATCAGTGAGACCGATTTGCCTAGGGTTTGTGGCAGTGGCTATGACATTTGAACTCGGTGGCGCCGGATAGAAAGAATCAGTGTGACCGATTTTGGCTTTAGGTTTAGGTCAGATGAGGATGTGAGAAAGCAGTTGAGGGTATTTGGAGCATATCACTAAGCACATGAAGCAAGAGGCTCATTAAGCAACACCTCATCCCTCCTTGATAGTATTGGCTTTTCCTATAGACTCAATGTGATCTTGGATCACTGAAATATAAAATGTAGAGTCTTGAGCTTTTGAGCTTGAGCCAATCCTTTGTCCTTGATATTTTGAGGGATCCACTTTCATCATCCATGCCATGCCATTCATTGAGCTTCCTGAAATAATAGTCTTGGAATAGCATTAGCTCAATTAGCTATATGTTGTTATGAATTACCAAAACCACCTAGGGATAGTTGCACTTTCACCCACTTACATACTTAATTAAGGACGCTAATAATTTCTAAATGTTCGGGATTTATCATTTGCGTCCCAAAACTAATGAGATCACCTTACAAAACTAAATTATACTCCTACTAAAAGCCATGAAGCTCGCATGAGCGCTCGCGGTGTGCCACGAGTGCCTTGGTGCGCGGCCGTTTCCCAGCGCGCCGACACAATGCCTCTTCCTCAGCCTCGCAACTCGCGAGGTACTGATTGGCAACTTGCCGGCGGGCGAGCGCGATCTCACCGGTGTGGTGATCCGGTGCCAGCAGGTACTCCTCCTCGCTGGAAGCGTGCACCCGGTCCACATACCGCCAAGCGTAGATGAGGTGCTTGGGCCCGACTGCACTCAGGGCTTTGGCACAGGCGTCCTCCGCCACCCTCACGGCCCTTGCACGAGGCTTCTGCCAAAGAGCCAATTGCCTGACTCTCTCGGACACGACATAGACCTGCCAGGCAGCTTGCCCCGCGGCGCGCTTCTCTTCCTCGGCCTTCTTCTTCGCCTATATTTTGGCGTGCTCTGCCGGCGGCAAAACCTCCCACATGGCAACATCCATTTCTTTCCAAAGCTCCTCAAGGCTGGGGGGGGGGCTCGGCAGGCGGCGTGTTGTTCTCCTCGTAGATGGGAGACGACGCATCCTCCGACGCGCGTGCTGGCGAGATTGGGAACGACGACGCTTCCACCTCGACGCGTCACGACGAGGAGTGGAACACCGACGTGTGCTCCTCGACTAGTGGCGGCGAGGAATGGAACAACAACGCCTGACCGTCCGGGCGGTGCAGCGAGGGGCGCCTAGGGCTTGGGAGGGGCGATGCCATGGTGGTCGAGTGAGAGGGAGGGAAGGAGATAGCGATGAAAGTGAGTGTTCTTCCAAATGCCGTGGGAGGCGCATTATTTATAGCGAGCAATGGCACACTTACGTAAGATATGGACTGAGCTGCACTGACTTAACTGCAGGTCCAGTTGCATCACTGACATGTGGGCCAGACCCCTCTTGGGCCATATGTCAGTGACCCAATGCACCTGCAGTTAAGTAACAAAAGCAGTGTCCCGGAAGATATGTTGCGTGATTAATGTAACAGCTACGTGGGCATATTTGTTGGAGTAAATTACGGGGGAGGGAAGGGGTGGAAATATTGTTGGTCACAACGGATTGGACGAGCGTGGGGGGAGGAGATTCATGCATGCAGATTTTTTCCACACGGGGTGGAGTGGTGGGACCGCCAGAGGGAGAAGGAGAGTCTGGCAGGCATATTATTGTTTCCACACATGGAGAGGAAAATATTTGGAGACGAACGGGCTTCCTGCAGGTATGGGGAACGGTGCATAATAAGTCATCTTGCATGTCGGGCTAGGTATAGTCTCAACTCATTAAAAACATACACGCCCCACACATGTTCATATTTCAAGGTGCACTAAATTATTGCATGCGATGATTAAGGCTGGCCATAATGGTGGTATCTTAGCTAGTATCATGCACACGGGAATAGCAAACATGCTGATGTGGCAAAGAATTAAAGAAGAGATGGGGGTTAGAGTAACTAGTGTTCATGCATGCATTGGTAAACACATTTTTTTGTGAAGAACGACAACATTAGTTGAGTACTTTTGCAGACTACAAAAACTATTCCACCGCCTTTATCTTGCTAAGAGTAGGTGAAATTTTTGATTGAGCCCTTTAAACTAGAAGGGAGGTAGTAGTACTCTAATAGCTAACCTTGTTGTGATGACAAGATAGGACATGGCACGCACCTGGACGGAGGAACTAGTCTGCATTGTGCATTTAAGTTTTGCCTGAAGTTAATGTACCTCTACTTTGACCAAACTTATAGAAAAATGTATCAACATTCACAATGTCAAATCAATATTTTTATACTCATTATAAAACGTAGTTCTTATACTCATTATAATCAGTATTGTAGATATTGATATTTTTAGTATAAATTTGGTCAAACACTTTGCAAACGGTTGACGGAAGTAAAAAGGACCAGAGGGAGTATCATGCATGCGGAGTAGGAAAAAATAATTGCTCATTTATAGCCGGTCGAAGTCTCAAAGGGCACGACCGCGCGAGGGAGGCGAAGGTCGTGGGAGGCGCGACGGTTGACGGAATTAAGTGAAGTTACATCCACGCGCCGGCATGGCATGCGAACAGGCAGAAGCTATACCGTCAGGCCTACGATATGGGTCTAGTAGAGATGACATCTAGTGGGTCCCGCATAGTTCTCGAGAACTCTTTGGGGGCTTACAGCCGTTTATCCTCCGGGCAAGCCATCAACCCCACGCCGTTCGCACGACCTACTCGTCCCCATCTTCTACTAGTACAGTACCTTACAACAATTCGCTCCCAGTCATCCCGATCTTTCACATTACACCAGTTCAACTTCATCCTAACCCTCCTCCAAAATCCATGGCCTCCCAAATCTCCATGGTCGCCGCTGAGTACCAGGTTAGAGCCATCACCGGCGATGAGTTCATCGTCATCTACACACGTGGATCCGCGACGGTGAAAGCATGCCTTGCTCACTTGCTACGCATGGTCAATAGTTCAACGGATGAGTGGGTCGCTGGGCTAGATGTGGAGTACACCACAGTCCTGGAAAGAGAGAAGAATCTAAAGGAGGCAGAGAGGAAGAAGCCCGTCGTGATCCAGGTTTGCGTACATAACATGTGCTTGGTCTACCACATATGCCATGCCGACGTTGAGTGCCAGGATTTTAAGAACTTCCTCAAGGACGAAAGAGTGAAATTCATTACTATAGACTTTAGGAACGACAGGGATGTCCTGGGTCGGATAGGCCTCATTGTAGGCCAGCCCTTCGATCTCCAGAAGGCAAGCCTGGTGTCCTCCTCTCAGCCTTCAATGCTGACCCTGGCAGCAGCCATGATTGATCCTTCGTACGCTAAACTAAAGAAACCTCACCACGAGTTTCATCATGCATGGGAGTCGAAGACATTAGATGAAGATCACATCCTGTACGCAGCAATGGATGCCTACCTTTGTTTAAATATCTACAAGGGTTGGATGAAGAAGCAGAGCCTAGTGTCCGGTTCAAGCAAAGAAGCATCAACGAAGAGGAAGAGGAAGAGGGACGAGGACAAAGTCGAGTAGGTGGCAGTGCCGTCGCTCATGCTGGTTCTATTGCAGTGTCAAGCGGACTAGTTTCTTAGTTTATTTTCAGGGGTGTGTTGTGCTGAGGCCCTAGCAGAACTATGTTTATGTTCTTTCTCGTTATTTAAACTCTTTAGTACATACAGTAGTACTAGTACTATGTCTTATTACTGTTCTTCTTGCAGTTGGTACTACTACTCGTATCTTCATGTTCCTACTGTACTTAATACGTTCGTACTAGTAGTATAATTTGGGCCAGTCGATTTGTGAAAGAAGTTCGATGGAGCGAAGGAAGAAGACGGCAGAGAAGCCACCCCGGTATCTATATTTAGTGTGGCAGGGTGCCCATGATCTATCTTACGAGTGTTGGGTGTGGAAGTTCGCCGGAAAAAATGGATCGTGCCCGGGGTTAAACGGATGGCAGGGGTGGGGGGGGGGAGCATGGCAGTGGCAGGCGGTTCAGGGGAGGGCGGGGCAGCGGCGACAGGCGGTTAGGCATGTGGCGGGCTGATAAGACGAACCGTGCATCAATTTCGGAGGTTGAAGAAGCCCTTCTAGCCATCCATGTTGCATCGAACGGCTCACAAGAGTCGACTGACCCAAATTTCTCCTTCAGATTGCAGGATCCACGTGGCATTCAAGGTCTCGAAGGTAGATTCTGCGTCCGCACCCGGTTTGCGGGCTCGACACGCGCGTGACCGGCTTCCGCCGCGACAGCCACCATGCGCGCCTCCTCTGCGCGGGCAGAGACGAGAATGACATGCTAGTTCCTCCTCGTCGGCGTGTTGGAGCACGCACTCGTCCTCCCATGCATACGCTGCGTGCATAGACGCGGCTCCACTAGCTGCTTGCGTGGTTGGCAGCACGGCGGCATCGCGAGGAGGGACTGCAGACGATGTGAGAGGGCGAGCCTTCAGCTTCATGACACAGGGATGGCAGCGACACGGTGATGATGGGTAAGAAATTGTTGGCCGGAGCAGGCGGGCGCCGGCATGCGCAACGGCGGCGGCCGTAGATTGATGAGTGCGTGTATGGGAGCTTAGTTTAGTTTTATATAGGGTTGGTCAAACTTAGAAGAAAACTATACTAGTACACATAAACATTAGACTTAGGCAGCGCTTTTATTACTTACCACAACCACGATACGGAATCCTGTGTAAGCGCGTGAACCGCGGTCGCGCGGTCGATCGAACAGTGCGTCACCGTGTCACGCTCGAAGGACATCCACTTAACCTTTTTGTGTGTGTGAAAACAATCCCCGAATATTACTCAACTTTTTTCCTGGAAAAGTTCTTGATGCTACAATATTTCCATATATTTGAATTTAGCTCCAATTCGTGCTTATTTGGATCTGGACGTTTTAGGTGCGCCCTAGTTTTTTTAATACTGATTTTGTGTGTGTGACTGAGAGAGAATGTGTGTATATGTCCATATGTGTGTTGTGCGGAAGGGCAATGTGGAGACGGTGTGCGTGTGATAGAGACATAGAGAGGTATAAATGTGCACAAATGATCATGCATGAGTGAGACATAGACAGATGTCGATACATTGTGTGTACATGAGAGAATGGTCTTCTATTTTACATGTGTGTGTGTGTGAGAGAGAGAGAGAGGAGCATCCGTAACACAACAATCATCTCTCTCGATTCGTCCGCTCCTCGCACGATCGCATGTAACACATGCATCAACGCGCACATTTTGACACCCTCACCCGGCCCCTGTCCACCTCAAGGCCCGCACAATCTCTTCGTGAATATCCTGTTTAGCATGTAGTTTTCCGTCACATACACACACATTTATCTCCTTAGGGTTTTTTCTCTCAATATCTGACACACACACACACACAGAGATAGAGAGAGAGAGAGCACAACACACACACCCCCTCCCCCGAGCACACAATTCATCCCCATCCAAGGTTATATGGCGACCAGTCTCGCTTGTGCTTCTCTGCACCCCAGCATGCACAACACCTCAATCTTCAAAGAGGGCATCGAGGAGATCGAAGACGGCGACCACATTGCGCTAGAGAATACGGGGCCATTTGGAAGCAGGATGATGTGACGAGGGCTGACTGACTCCCCCCCCCATCCTCTCTCTCTCACACAAATTACCAATCCCTCTCTCCCCCGCACAAGATTATCAATCCCTCGACCCACAAGATCCTTCCCCTCTCGTCCATGCTTTTCCATCTCTCTGATCAAACATGTTGTCTCTTCTCCTTCCACCTGTACAGAATCCGGATGCACACACATCTCACGTATATTACATGTCTCCATCTTTCTCACAGACCTAACTTCTTCCTCTCTCTTTATCGTTAGGTTTGTCTCCTACTCTCTCGTCCACATACATACAATCTTTCCCGCCCTATCTGCTCCATCTTTGCAAGCTCTCTCTGTACGTTTCATTCACACATTGGGATATGTTCAAAATGTTGCTTTTATAATGGCTGGTGTAGATTTATGGTTGGTTTTGTTGCATCCTACAAAGTAATAACTATGAAATGCATTTAGATTCGCATTTGACTAGGATTATGTCAGTTTGAGCATGTTGTGAAGTACTATAGACCTCGTATACATCTTGGAATTTGACAATGATTGTAACTATTGAATTGTATAGACCATTACATTCGAATTCAGTAGCCTAATATATTTATTTCACAATTTCAACAAATGATTAGTTCACTACAAACTAAGAAAACAAATGTGTACTCCCTCCATTTTTATTTAAGTCCGCGTATTAGCATTGGTCAAAGTCAAGTTTTGTAAACTCTCAGAAAGTTTATAACATAAAATATTAACATATACAATAACAAATAAATATCATTAGATTCATTATTGAATGCACTTTCACATAATACATATTTGTTATGGTAAATGTTTATATTTTTCTATAACTTGGTCAAACTTTAGGAAGTTTGACTTTGGTCAAACCTAATATGCAGAGTTTACTACTACTACTCGCTAGTTGCTTAGCCGAACCACCCAACACGCCACACGGGGAGTTCAGTGTCACAAAATTTTGTGGTCGGCGGGAAAATCTCCCGCGACCCTGATTCGAGCACTGGGAAGTTACCATCATATCCTTCTAAATAGGCCTATGGATGACGCTTGGTAGGGGGCTGTTTTCATAACTTCAGGTTCACCCTACCCAGCCAACCCCACCCCGACACCTAGAGTAGTACACCTGAATACTCCCCATTTTCTATCCCCACCGCAAAACAGACGTCTCCACGGCACCGCAGCCTTCGTGCTCCTCCCCTTGTACATCGGTGTACTCGTCCACCGCAGCGCATCTACCTCATCGATGACCTCGTACGCCGCACTAGAGCCGGTCCACCGTCATCATCGTACATGGAGCCTCTTCCCCGGCACCGTCTTCCACGGTCTCGGATCTGCTTCCCGGAAGCCGACTCCAAGCGCAGAAGCACCACCGTCATGGACAATGAAATGACTCCCGTTGCTGACCATGACTCATAGAGGCCGCTGCGACCATTGTTCTCCTCCTCGATTGGTAATGTGTGTATTGAATCACTTAGCAGTACATGTGCAGTTCCAATTTTGTTCATACCTACCCTTCAAATTTCCTGGGTGCTATTGTTCTCGTAAAAGTAATTGGTTATAGCCTCCATTGTCCAACAGAATATCAGCTTGTAATTGTGCGTCGCTCCTGTATCATGATGTGCTTGGGTAGGTTTCTCATCTGCAACCAGTAGTGTGGCAAATGATGGAAATTTTTTTAGAACTAGCAAGATGCCCATGCGTTGCACGCATCAACATGCATTTGTATTAGTAGTTTATCTTGTGGGAGAAAAGGATGAACGAGGGAAGGCCTTATTTGCAAATCTGGAGAGGGGTGTGGGTATCTTTTGGCAAAATTCCCATTGTTTCCTTCCTATCTGTCAGATATAAATCGGAAGGCCTATATTGCAGGATGGCAGGCACACCATCATCACCAACTCTGTTTTTTATAAGAAAAAAAGTATAGAGAAAAAAAGTAGACAGTAGATAAGTAGAGATAAATATAAATATTAAATATAAAATAAATATAACAGTAGAGAGGAGAGTAGAGATAGTAGAGACGTCGGGAAAGGATCGCGTGCGCGCGGGAAAAACCGGTCGGGCATGCATTAGTTTTGGCACACGGCGTCTAGCGCGCTTTATAAAATCCAACGCCCTCCCACCGCTCTGTGCATTGCCACCGCTCTCTCCCCGCTCTTTCTCGCCTCGCCACTACCGCGCCACCATGCCGCTGCATCGCCAGGAAACTTGGGGATACCGCGGCGTCCGCGCGCGCCCCTCTGGCGGCTTCTCTGCTGAGATCCGGTTCCGCGGGATGCGCCACAGCCTCGGCAATTTCGACACCGCCAACGAGGCCGCCCACGCGTACGACGTGGCGGCGTGGAGCCTCCGGTGGCTTCATAGAACATTGAACTTCCCCAACGTGCTGACGCGGGAGCGAGCGCAGGAGCTCGTGCCTTTGCCGCGGCTTATCACCGACGAGGATCGTCGCGACCACCGGAGGCGGGAGCACCGTATCGGCATCACCGAGATGGACGAGAAGGCCGTGGCGTTGTGGCGCCAACGCTTCCCGCAGGACATCATCAATGAGCGCGAGTTCTACGCGCAAAGGAGGGCGGAGAGGGATAAGAGGAGGGCGGAGCGAGCCGCCTATCGTGAGGATAAGCATAGGCAAAAAGCGGATGCTCAATTCAACACGAGGCTAGGAGTAGCGTCGCCCTGGGAATCCGACGACGGTCGGTATCTTCATGCCTACATTCAGATGTCGAAGGAGGACATCACCGAGGAGGAGTAGTTGAATTATCTGTTTTTTATCTATTTATGCTGAGAACTATCCTCTACTCTCTAGTCTGTACTCTCTATCTCTACTTCTCGACCTCAGCACTATGAATGCTTTTTTAAAGCGCCGCACATTGCGATTCTGTTGGAGATGCTCTAACATGGCAGACGAGTGCTTCAATGTTGCCCACAAGATGCGCGAGTATTACTAGTAGTATATTTTTCTTGCCATGTTGAGATTTTAAAACCACGAGTGCGAACATGCAGAGGAGCAATGAAGACCAAACACGGGATATTGGGGACATCTTCAAGGAGCGTGGCAAGTTAAAGAGGAGCTGCACTGAACCTGTAAAATGAGCTTTGGTAAGTAACACCCTTTCAATTAATTTCGTTTAGCCTCGTGTTCTTCAATGTGTATATGTTGTAGTTTCTGTTTCTCTTAAGCATTGTGTTCTTCGATGTGTAATAAGAAGAGTCTTAATCATCCTAATGCTTTCATTTTTAGCTTGATGTAGGAAGTGGGTGTTCTCACCTTGTAGTCTGTTTTTATATTTTTTTCCTTCTGAATCCACTTCTCCGAATTCTATTTATCTGGCTTCTACTAAATGGATCTGAGTTGCTCTGAGTATTTATCTAAAAAAAGTAACTTCATGTCAGGATGTAGTTCCTGCGAGGAGGGAAGCATGGTCAACCTTGACATCATGTTTCCAATATGAGGCTGGATTACACACAAGGTGTCGGTGTCAAAACTGGCGGACCTCGGGTAGGGGGTCCCTAACTGTGCGTCTAAGGATAATGGTAACATGAGACTGGGGACATGATATTTACCCAGGTTCGGGCCCTCTCGATGGAGGTAATACCCTACTTCCTGCTTGATTGATCTTGATGATATGAGTATTAAAAGAGTTGATCTACCACGAGATTGTAGAGGCTAAACCCTAGAAGCTAGCCTATGATTATGATTGTGTTGTCCTACGGACTAAAACCCTCCAGTTTATATAGACACCGGAGGAGGCTAGGGTTACACAGAGTCGGTTACAGAGAAGGAGATCTATCATCCGGATCGCCGAGCTTGCCTTCCACGCAAAGGAGAGTCCCATCCGGACATGGGACGAAGTCTTCAATCTTGTATCTTCATAGTCCAATAGTCCGACCAAAGTATATAGTCCGGCTGTCCGGATACCCCCTTATGCAGGACTCCCTCAGTAGCCCCTGAACCAGGCTTCAATGACGATGAGTCCGGCGCGCAGATTGTCTTCGACATTGCAAGGCGGGTTCCATCTCCGAATACTCCAAAGTAATTTTCGAACACCTAAGTCGTGTCCGGCTCTGCAAGATAAATTTCACATACCACCGTAGAGAGAACAATATTTCGCAAATCCAATCTGCTGACAACTCTTCATAGCATGCCATGATTCCATGGCCCGACCATTATTCCAACCGTTGTTTATAACTAGCCACCACACACAATGCGAGGCGGTTTCCTTGGCACATCTTGTCGAAGCAGTGATCATGTCCCCCTTATCACGGGATCCTCATCAATACGGGTATGGATAACCCCACCACGCCTGTTGGCATGACTCCGTGTTTTAGGCCAGCCCCAAACGGTTACGCTGGGGACGCTTGATATTCTCCCCCTCTATAGAGGGGTGGAGGCCTATCCCTTTCTTACCACGCTTGCGCCTTCCTGTTTCTCGAGCTCCAACACCCGAAGTTCAAGTTTTAGGCACTTCGGATCTTCAATCATGCCTGGATCCAACCTTCAAGGTTGGTGGATTGCTTCCTCTGTTACAGAGGAGGCCATTGTGAAGCTCAAGGAGGCCGGGTATCTGACTGCTGATGTCAAGCACAGGCTTCCTGCTCCAGGGCAGGTCATCCCTTCTCCCGAACCCAACGAGAGTGTCGTATTTGTTTCCCACTTCCTCCGAGGCTTGGGCTTTACTCTTGATCCCTTCGTGAGAGGGCTCATGTTCTATTACGGGCTAGATTTTCACGATCTAGCTACAGATTCCATCCTCCACATCTCGTTATTTATCGTCGTGTGTGAAGCCTTCCTCCATGTCACCCCACACCTCGGCCTATGGCTCAATACCTTCAATGTGAAGCCGAAGGAGATTGAGGGGCGACACACAGAGTGTGGAGGCGCTGTGATAAGCAGAAACGCCGATGTTCCATGGCCAGAAGGTTCCTTCCCGGAGGTGTCTGATCTGTGGCAATGGAGGTGGTTTTACATCACAGCTCCCCGAGGCACAAGGTGGGCGGCCGCCCCTGCCTTTTGCTCAGGTCCTCTGCCTCAACTGGCGTCGTGGGCCAACGTGGGACTGTACTGGGGGCCTGCTAACAATGTACGGATGTTGCAGAGCCGTATTCGGGAGCTTCTTGAAAGGGATATCAGTCTTGTCAAAATAATCCAAGTAATGTTAGTTCGGCGGGCCCTGCCGTGCAAACGGCGTCCTCTCCAGATGTGGGAGTTCAATCCGTAAGGTCCTCGAACCATTCAGCACTTCTTCGGCATGACGCCTGAAGGGATGTATAAGTTGTTCTTCGGGCCACGAGTAACGTGTCCGGACACCACCGAGGATGCGGGCCTGAGCTGCAACCGCCTAGATACCCAGGTAAGTAACATTAGTCTGAAAAACTTCATTTGTATTTATCATAACATTAGTCTGAAAAACTGTCCGCGGCCAGGATTGGCTCAGCAAGGCGGAGAGAATAAGGTGTCCGGCCCCACTTCCCGAAGGCTCGCCCAGTCCGGCAATAGCCAGGATGCTTGAGCGGGCATTAAACCAAGTGCCATCGGGGAAAGATGAAGCAAAGAATGAGCTTCACACATTGTTCATCCAAACTGGGGGTATTAATGCCTCCACGAAGGAGGATAATCGGGAAGGTGAATCCAAGGATTTCTCCCCCCGCGGGAAGAAAAGGGCTGCCTCCGAAGACTTGGAGGCGGAGGCGCCTAAGCAAGGGAAGAAAACTTCACCAGGGAGCCTAGCCCCGAAGGGCGTCCTCACCGCATCATGCCCGAAAATGGTCCAGCCCTCCACCGAGCCGTAAGTTGATAAACAAGAAACTATTGCTTTTTCCTCTGAGAACTATAACTAGGATCTACCTTTTTTGCAGTCCGGCTAGTAGCTCGTCTCAACAGGGTTCGTCGTTGGGGGACCTTCTTCCGGAGATGATGGAGAGTGAAACTCCACCTTCCTCTCCATCCCATGGGGCAGGCGACCCTGATGTATCGTCACGGAGGAGTCCAGATCCACTGCAGTCGGAAGCTAACACTTCGGCTGCCCCGAGCCCAGCGCATTCGGCTCCTATGGAGGGCAATGAGAAGGGTCCGGGAGAGACTGGTACCCGACTGAACATACTGACGGGCCTCCTGGAGCAAGCTGCGCTCTCGGAGGATCACCGTATGCTAATGAGTACGGTGTTGGAGAAAATTTCATCCGCCACAAGCAGGTTAAATGAAGCCTTTGGAAGCTTGCTCAAAGGCATTGAGGTACGCAACGAAACACGTAATTTTGTGGTTGCCCCATGCGCAATAGATGTGCTCTGTATAGATAGTAGCCCCTGAGACTCTGGTTGCCAGCCCTAGGTGGCAAACGGAGGATTACATTCCCAGGAATTGATCACACTGCATTTATGTACAGGTTGCTAAGGATCCGGCGGTAGACCGGACTGCTGAAGTCACTGAATTGAGGCAAAAAATTGATGTGGTGGATGCTGACATCATGCTGATAAACTAGCGATTTGACGAGTCACAGAGTATGTGCTCGTGTTTCCTCATTTATGTAGGAATGATGAATATAATGTTAATATGATATACTGTGGCTGCAAGTGGAGGCCCTGAGGGCAGAACTTGTGTTAGCCAAGGAACAAACCAGGGCTAGCAATGCGGCTGCCCTAAAGGCGGCCAAAGATTTAAGAGCCGAACAGGCTGCTCATCATCGAAGCGAAGATAAGATAGCCAAAATGGCTGTTGCACTGAAGGACGCTGCTGACCAATATGAGCTTCTCGAGAAGGAGAATCAGGCAAAGGCGGCTGACCTGTAGAACGCCCTGAATGCGGACAAGGAGACGCATACTAAGCTTAGAGCTGCGCGGGAGGAGCTTTGACAGGCCGAAGACATTGCGGCTGGAAGCCCTTACTTGGTGCAGATGAAGTTTGGAGACCCCAAGTACACCCCTCTGGATCAGCTTATGAGTGTTGCGGACGCGTATGCGGATATGGCGAAAAGCGTGGCTGATGCGACCAAATTCTACAAGGATCAAAAAGATAATGACATAGAGAGGTTGTATTGGTCACAATTTAATGCTCCGGCGCGCCCGCTGCCATTGAGGGAGAGGATGGCTGCCATGGCCGAGCTCCCCTGGTTGTCCGGTCTTGCCATGAGGTCGGTAGTGGACCATCTATGGCCAAAGGGACCAAGACCGGGCAGTTATTTTGGTTTAGTGCAACAATTCCTTGGCGCTGTATCGAGAATCGATGCCATGAGGAGGTCAGCCTGCATAAAGGGTGTGCGGATGGCTCTTGCTCGTGTCAAGACGTATTGGGCGGATATGGAGGCCACCAGTATTGCAACCTAGAGTCCGGCCGGAAGCCAGGACCCAGCCGAGCACTATTTTGAGCAGGTCATAGAAGGTGCCCGTATAATAGAGTCTCAGTGCTTGAAAGATGTCATGTTCGAGTGACAAGTCGATTAATTGTAAACAATTATGTGTTAATTATAGAGGCTGTATTTATACTTCCGCCTAAAAGTGTTATGATGCCTCCTTTGCGGCCGTTTAGGTATGCGAGTAATTTGAAAGTTAGCAGTCGTTGGCTTCAGCCCCCCCCCCCACACACACAATGCGAGGGTGTTCGCGAAAAATGTGTGTAATCACACTTGATCCAACATCTTGGTCTGTTAAGGAGGTGATAGCACAGCGAACTAGGCAACCGGACTATATAGCTTTAACACTTTCACTTAGCCATAGGAGTGTAAAGGTGGGGCTACTATATAGCCCCTGGTACTTTCGCGTACATCCGGATAGGGGCGTGTACATACATGACCGGGAAACGATCCTTCGTTAATGCGGGGGAATCCTAGAGATTCCGGTGAGTCCTCGAGTGGTTGATCAGTCTCTCGCTGTATCATGACCATCAATTTTCGGCTTTCTCTACTGAGGTGCTCGTCCGGAATAACCAGGGCACAATCGCAGTAGTTCTCCTTTGGCCGCCTTAGCCGATAGAACGGAACGTAAGGCACCAAACCCAGGAGCCGGGAAAACCCAACATTTGACCAAAGACATGATTCGGAGCTGATGCATATAAGGCCAAACTCGTGACGCCGAACATTCCCGAAGGTATTCGGACTTTATAACATATACTGGGCTGAGTAACGCCCTTGATTATCAACCCTGTATGTTCCAGGTACGTGCATTAATCTGTCGTGGCGAAATGCCAATAGCGCCAGTATCCCATATGGGTGTACTGAATACCCGTGGGATGTCAAGCAACAAGAGATAGTAAAGAAGGTTTACACAGGGGCTTAATCTAAAGAGAAACCTTTGAGAGGGGCCCTGCTGCACGTCTGCGCCTTTGTCTCCGTTGTGCCGTATCCTGGAAGGGTATCACACGATTGGTATCTGTAAAAGAGGAAAGCTCATATAAAAAGAGTCTAGTGTACTCGTGCTGAAGTTGGTTATTCCCGATGAGTAATGGAAATGCAAGATAGTGTTAAATGAAGTCAAGCCGAACTGTGGGCTTTGTTACATATTTGCAGCCCCTAGTGCCACCTATGGGGGGTATCTATGGGCCCCAGCTCAGGTTTATCTGGGCTATTTCCATATGTGGTGTGCCGGACTCGTCTAACCGTGTCCCGGGTCTTGATGATCGATCATCTATTTTGGTAGTAGCGGCCGCTTAGTGTTCAGCTGCTAGAGCCGCCACATATTCTTCCGCACGTAATGAACGCTCTGTGCCTCCACTAACTGTGATGACGCCACGTGGACCGGGCATCTTGAGTTTGAGGTAGGCATAGTGCGGTACTGGTTGAAGCGAGCGAAAGCTGTTCTTCCGGGCAGTGTGTGATAGCCGCTTCGGAAGGGATCCATGTAGAAGAGTAGTTCTTCACTTCTGAGTTTGTCGGGAGAACCGAATGTAACCTCTAGTATGAGGGAGCCCGTGCAGCGGGCTTCAACGCCAGGTTTCACTCCTTTAAAGGTAGTGTTACTTTGGCGTATTCTTGATGGGTCTATCCCCATTTTGCGGACAGTGTCCTGATATATCAGGTTGAGACTACTGCCACCGTCCATAAGGACTCGAGTGAGATGGTATCCATGAATTATTGGATCGAGCACCAAGGCAGCCAATCCGCCGTGCCAGATACTAGTCGGATGATCCCTGCGATCGAAGGTGACCGGACAGGCCGACCAGGGGTTAAATTTGAGGACGATGGGCTCCACAGCATAGATCATGTTCACTGTTTTGACTTCTGGTGGGAATTTCTTCTGTCCCCCAGTGTTCGGCTAGCGAGGCTCATCCTCGTATTCACTTGGTGTCTCTCTTCCCTTGTGTTCGATGTTTAGCCTACCGGCCTGCTTGAAGACCCAACATTCTCTGTGGGTGTGATTCGCAGGTTTTTCGGGGGTGCCATGAATTTGGCATAATCTGTCAAGGACTTTGTTCAGGCCGGATGGTCCTTCTTTGCTGCCTTGGAATGACTTCTTCCTTTGACCAGGTCAAGAGCCCCTGAATCCGGCGTTGACCGCCATGCTGTCCGGACTTTCTTCATTGCTTCGACGCTTATGTTTATTGCGTCGTGGCTTCCCGTTGCCATCCCTAATTTCGGATGTGCCCGGGTTGCTGGTGCCTCTACGGGCTAACCAGCTGTCCTCGCCCGCGCAAAAGCGGGTCATGAGGCTTGCTAAGGCCACCATTGTCCTTGGTTTTTCTTGTCCAAGGTGTCTGGCAAGCCATTCATCCCGGATACTATGCTTGAAGGCTGCTAAGGCTTCTGCATCCGGACAATCGACAATTTGATTCTTCTTAGTGAGAAATCTGTTCCAAAGCTTACGGGCTGACTCTCCGAGCTGTTGTATTATGTGACTTAAATCGTCCGCATCTGGAGGTCCGACATAGGTCCCTTGAAAATTGGCCCTGAAAGCATCCTCAAGTTCCTCCCAGCTTCCAATTGAGTTTTCGGGAAGGCTTTTTAGCCAGTGCCGAGATGGTCCTTTCAACTTGAGGGGAAGGTATTTGATGGCATGGAGGTCATATCCACGAGCCATGTGGATGTGAAGGATAAAAACCTCAATCCAGACCCCAGGGTCTGTCGTTCCGTCGTATGCCTCTATATTCACGGGTTCGAGTCCTTGTGGAAGTTCGTGATCCAGCACCTCATCAGTGAAACACAGGGGGTGTGCAGCCCCTCTGTATCTGGACATGTCGCGGCATGCTATCGTCAGTTGTGGTGTTCGGGCATGATTCCGAACTGGTATTTGATCAGTATGATGGTTTGGGTGACCATAATCCCATGCCGGAACACGTCCTCTGGATCCATAGATGGACCTGGTTGCACCAGCCTTTTCATCCAGGAGCTCACCTAAATCGTGTGCTGGCTTGTGTGCGGCATCGGTGGCTGCTCTATCGCGGCCACGAGGTGGTCGTTCCAGCTGGTCGGCCATTTTATTCTTCGGCTGGATGGGCTCTGCAGCCTCATCGCCGTATTCGGGTAGCAGCTTGCGTTTTGGGTAGCTCTTTGTGTGGCGATCATCGCCATATTTTTCTTGAGTGTCTAGCACTTTCTTCCATCTTCGGTTGAGCGTATCCTGCACGGCGTTAAGCCTTTTCTTCTGCTTCTTTAAGCTCCTCGCCGTGGCAATAAGCCTTCTGCGGAGGTCATCTTGTTCTAGTCGTTTTTCCGGGATGACGAATGCATCATCAACCGGACTGTCCTCCTCTTCGGAGGTAGTGTGATGAGTTCGGCCCTCGGGATCACTATGATCGGGCGTCTGTTCGGCGTGGCCTAGCTCTTCTTGCTCCATCGCTGGGTTCATATTGTTGCCTTTGGAGTCGACCAGAATGTCATTTTTCTTTCGCTGTTATCGCTGTTTTTACTGTGACTGGACTTAGAACAGCGTCTGCATCGTTGTTTTGGCTTTTGTCCGGGGGGTTTGTCCTTCGTTGTGTCCTTGTTGTCACCGTTGTCCTCCTTAGGCATGTCCACCATGTAGATGTCATATGATGAAGTTACGGTCCAGTGCCCCGTGGGCAGTGGTTCCAGATTGTCCCCTACATCGACGTCCATACCGTCGATATCGTTGGAGTCGAAATCAAGCGTGTCTGTTAGGTCATCGACATGGCCATGAAGTGGATGGTGGGTGGGAAGCGATTTTCTTTGTCGACCGCATCCCACTCGGGCCGGACATAGTTCGGCCAAAAGTCTTCCATCAAAGAAAGAGGCATGAATGCATTTAGTACATCGCCGAAGAGGGAGTGCCGAAAGATGTCCGCGACGGTGAACTCCATTACTGGGGGCCAACCAGACTCGATAGGCTCGGGCGCGCGCAGTTCGGAATCCACATCCGGACATAGGTCTGGGGGTCCGATGATACAGATTTCCTTAGGGGCGGAGTATGTGTCCGGCTCCAACGCCAATGAGTGTGCGGCTTCCAAGGCGGGGTCCATCCACCCGTCCTCGGATGGCACGATCTTCTCCAGATCAAAGTCTCGAGCTATAGCAGGCGCGATATTTCGAGTGCTGCCCGACGGCAGATCTAAGTCATGCACGTCGTGACGATTCGGCACTCCTGACATGGGCTCGAATCCGTCGAAGATCAAGACTCTGCAGATATCGGCAATGTAGTTTAGGTTTCCAAGCCTGACCTGATGGCCGGGGGCGTGGCTGTCGATCTGCTCCAGATGGCCAAGCGAGTTGGCCCGCAGTGCGAAGCCGCCGAATACGAAGATCTGTCTGGGGAGGAAAGTCTCACCCTGGACGGCGTTGATGAAGGTTGGGGGAGCCATCGAGCCTTATAGCGGCGACACAGAGGAACTCTCAATGAAAGCACCAATGTCGGTGTCAAAACCGGCGGATCTCGGGTAGGGGGTCCCGAACTGCGGTCTAAGGCTAATGGTAATAGGAGACTGGGACACGATGTTTACCCAGGATCGGGCCCTCTCGATGGAGGTAATACCCTACTTCCTGCTTGATTGATCTTGATGATATGAGTATTACAAGAGTTGATCTACCACGAGATCGTAGAGGCTAAACCCTAGAAGCTAGCCTATGATTATGATTGTGTTGTCCTATGGACTAAAACCCTCCGGTTTATATAGACACCGGAGGAGGCTAGGGTTACACAGAGTCGGTTACAGAGAAGGAGATCTATCATCCGGATCGCCGAGCTTGCCTCCCACGCAAAGGAGAGTCCCATCCAGACACGGGACGAAGTCTTCAATCTTGTATCTTCATAGTCCAATAGTGCGGCCGAAGTATATAGTCCGGCTGTCCGGATACCCCCTTATCTAGGACTCCCTCACAAGGTGCCAGTTCCCTAATGATGTTGGATTAGACACAAGGTGCAAATTCGCAGATGATGCTGGAATACACACAAGCCAGGTGGAGTCGTCAGTTGTTCGTGTCCTTGTGGCTCTAGTAAAGGCTGAAAGAAAGCATGCAGCAGCCCTTGAGAATGTAGTTGAGTTCCTGAAGAAGCGAAAAGAGCAATCAGATGCTTTCTTCACCCAAGCCAAAGAAGAGATGGAAGAAGCCAGAAATAAGCTAGGAGAGGCAGAGCAGGCTAGGCGCCTCATGCTATCTAAAACTCTTGTCAATTCAAAATTTCCTTCATAATAGCTAGGTTCAAATGTTTATCCAGTCAGCATGCCTGTTGTGATGTCCGTGCATCTATTGATGTGGCACAAAATATATTTTTCGGGTCATGTAATAACAGCAATTACTTTCCAAACAATAACAGACGAAGCATTGGACATGGTATAGTTCACACGCAAGCCCGACATTCCAAGTTCAACTTCCACATCAAACTCATGTGTACAGATATCTGCACATTCATACATAATGTCCACAACCATGATTCACTTCAAAGACAAAAAAATGTGAGGATAGTTATAAATAAAGAAAAACCTCTAGTTCCTGCTACCAGTGCAAGCACAACAAGTCAAGACCATGCGTAATTAATTATATTTTGGTCATTTTTTGTGTACTAAAATGCCGGTCGGCTCGCAGAGGGACATGTTGCCGGCACATGCGCGGATTCAATGAAGGCAGGCGGGGCAGTCTGAAGCTGGTTGCATGCGGCGAGGAGGTGTGTTCAGTCGGGCCTGCAGTGAGTGGGGCCCTCTTGGCCGGCGCGCCTGTTCAATGCCTGCGCTATGAGAGGTCGCGTCCGTGTTAGAGCAATCACTCCCTCTAGTCCTTTTTTGTTTGGGTATGACAAAATCTCGTTTTCCATTCACATTTTACAAGTAAAATTCGTGGACAAACTTTGACACAAAATACGATGGGGACTAGTAAACCAGAACAGAGGTAGTAGTTTTTTAATCAAAGAAGGGTTTCCCCCTTCCGATATTCATTACTGAAAACCAGCATCTAAATCTAAACCATAGTATTTGCCCTAGAACTACCAGGTTCGAGATCTCGCAACATAAACCCATACAACCATACACCAAGGAGGAACGTAGTACTATGAATTCCATTTTCGCTCCATACCAATCGTTCTAAAAACTACTTAGTACTTATAACGCACATTGAAAATCGGAACCCTTAACCCCGCTAAAAAATGATATTTTAAATGTGGCTACTCGATCTGTGGCAACTGGCGAGCCACCGCCTCCAAGTCGTTCACCTGTGGTCCCGACCATCAACTCCTACGGATCAAATTATCACGCGAGCTGACTATTCGTACAAAGGTACCCACGAATGCAGCAACCGTGCACCTAGGGTTTTAGGGTTTATTTGTTAACTTGCCTTTACGTAACATTCATGTGTGCGAGACAACGAGAGACCAACTGTTTGTCTCTTCTCTTCGTATATGTACTCCACCGTTTGTCTGGTGTCCAAAAAATTATAATAACTACTAGCAATGTGCCAATGCGTTGCCACACGATCAAAGTAGATTAATACATATTCACCGATTTGATAGAAAAAAGTCTAGTTTTGAAACACGTATATCACTAAAAATATGTTATGTTTCACTCAAAATATATTCCTTTGGCGGTTTTGATGAGATAAGGGAGGAATGTTGTTGGTTACAAGATTCGAGAAGTGGTATATGTCTAATTTCTACTCTTATTAGCAAGATGCTCGTGCATTGCACGAAACATAAAGACCTTGTGGGAGAAAAGGATGAAGGAGGGAAGGCCTTATCTGCAAATTGGAGAGGAGTGCGGGTAAATTGCCATAGTTTCCTTCCTATCCATCAGATATAAATCGGACGGCCTACATTGCAGGATGGCAGGCCCACCATCATTACCAACTCTGTTTTTTATCCCTACTCTTATAAAAAGCATAGTCGGTGATGATCGCGTGCCTGCCATCCTGCAATATAGGCCGTCTGATCTATATCTGACGAATAGGAAAGAAACTATGGCAATTTTGCAAAAAGATACCCACACCCCTCTCCACATTTGCAAATAAGGCCTTCCCTCGTTCATCCTTTTCTCCCACAAGATAAACTACTCATACAAATGCATCTTGATGTTCTGTGCAACGCATGGGCATCTTGCTAGCTGTTGCGAAAAGCCCATGTATGTGAGAGAGAAAGGGAGAGAGGAGGAGGACGGAGTGCATGTGTGACAAAGACACAAAGGATGCGTGTGCGAGAGGTATTAGCTTAAAATGAGGCGATAGTGTGGGTGTGCACGATCGAGAGGGCATGTCTCAAGAAGGGAAGAAAAATCTACATAGATATAAGGAGCGGGAGAGAGACATCTATGCGATAGTGGAAGCACGAGTGTGCGGGTGTATAAACCTATCTAGAGGCTAGTCGATAAATGTTTGTGAGAGAAATATAAGTCGGGGGTGCGAAAGCGAGAGATTTGTGTGTGTGTGAGAGAGAGACGGTAGTCGGGAAGGGGAGTGGAAGCAGGAGTTGTGTGTGTGTGAGAGAGAGAGGGGGGAGTTTGTCTGATCGGTAAACAAATGAATAATGTCAGTTTGGGATGGAGACGAAAAGGAGACTGCAACAAATGTTGTGTCTACAGGAGAGAGATAGAGTAACTTTAGTGGTATGAGTCATATCTAGAGACATATAGGGTGTGTGAGAGAATCCCATAGAGAGAAAGACAAAGTGAAAGACGAGTGGAGACTGTGTGTGTGGCGGTGAAAAAGAAAGCTTAGGTACCTAGTGATACCAGAGAACAGTAGAGACGTGAGAGATAATGAAAACCATGTAATGTATAATGATAGGGAGAGTGTGACACTTCTCAAGGGAGACATCGAGAGACCATGTTTGCGAGGATAGGAGAAACATGAAGTGAGCGTGCGGGTGAGCTGGAGAAAAGAGAGTGATAGCTACATGAAGGAGCATGCATGCGAGAGAGATGGGCGTGAAAGGAGTGAACATAAAAGGGATTCAAATATTTGAATTCGAGATGATGATACATGTAATCCATACTCGAACCAAAATTGATCTATCAAACATGCATACTCATATGAATTCACGCGCATCTATGTTATTTAATATGTAGATATTACTGATCCATAAATTTTAGTAGAACATAATTTGGTTTAAATTTTTTGAATTCAACCTTATGATTTTGAGATCATTGTATTTGTAAATCATATTATACATATAAAGGAGCAGAATTCTTTGTTGTGCTTTTGAAAGTATATATATAAAAAAGATGTATATAGAATTTTATTCCAATCGAAAATGGATCCCGCCCGAAAAAAATAGAATACAAATGGGATTCGACTTGAGTTGGCACGGTAAACGTGCACTCTGCAAAATTTGAATGAAGCGGGGAAAGTCGCAGTAACTGCCCGAAACCAAAATCTGCGATATGGAAATTACTACTGCCTATCCCTGCCATGCAAAGCCTATGTGCTCAATTTCTATAGGTTTCGATAGGGGTAGGTTTGTAATTTCATTCAAACGTGACATAACCACCTCTCACCCGGATTCATACACGATGGGCGCCAAAACACAATGTGTCCTTGGCCAAAATCGATTCCCTCCCCGATTCATACACGGTGGGCACCAAAAACAAACTCTCGTCGGCAAATATTCGGTGTATGCGAGATTACCATCCTATCCCCAACCAATTAATATTGCTGTGATGTAGGAAATTTGAAACGGGGGCTAAGTTTGTAAATTTCCTCGCATTTGAGAGAAGCGCGCCCTGAAGACATGGTTCCCCCCTTCCTCTCTACCTCCATTTCCCCATTCGTACTCCGTGGGCGCCAAAACACCCTCTCCACCCCAGCCTCCTCTGTCCGCGACCCCCATCCACCGCCGTCCTCCTCCACCATGCCGGAGATGATACCCCGACGCCGCCGTCCATTACAAGAGATCAACCTCTCTCATCCACGGCTTCGGACCGAGATCCTTGCATCCCGTCCTCTCGCTTCATACCCGCCGTCGTCCACCTTGGCGGCGCCACTCCTACGACCGTCTCGTCCACCGTGCCCCACCACCACCATCTACCCTCCTAGATCTGCTTCCACGCCACCGACAGCCATCGCTACCGCAGCACCGTCAAATTCTCAGCAGATGCATACACGTCACCGCACCAGAGGCGGTACTCTTTCGTATCTGCTCAACTTATTTATCGCAGCAAGAAAATAGATCGCCACTGCTTTACTCTGATTTCTTGTCCATCACTTACTTGGTAGTTGAAAGCAAACATTGGTTGCGAAGTTGCCTTTGTCCGGTTTGCACCTTCAGATCCGCCATGGCATGCTCAACACTATACTCCCTATGCTTATTGTTTTCCCCTTTTATATTCCACACTAGTTAAGTCATAGTAGACTAAATTTCAAAATTGGGTCAGTCATTTTTCAGAGCTCGTCGGAGTTTGCCGGTGCCAGCGAAGGGGCTCGGGTGGGGACGGTGGTTGTGGGGGCGGTGGTGGGGCCTCGCTGAACCAAGAAAACTCTACACGGGTGGGGCGGGGGTGGGGGTGGCAGAGGAACACAGGCGGTGGGGGCCGGTGGTCCAGCCGGCGGCCCATGCGGTGTTCTGTATGGGAAGAATCAGAGACGAGGAAGAAGAAGGGTTAGGAGACGTAGGATCTTCATCCAACCGTCTGGAATGGTCGACTGGCCCAAATGACAAAAGTCATGCGACTTGCATGCAGACATGCCTTTATATTCAGTACCATCATCGTACCTGCTTAGCATTGCTCTTGAATCCATCAAGCTAAACAACGTGCCACTCATAATTCCAAACTTGTTGCTCAAGTACGAATCTGATATGATGCTGATATTACTAAAATATATAACATTTAATTGGTCAGTTAATGTTCCTACTTTACTTTCGAAAAGCACGTGCACCACATATAGAGAGACACTAGGGAGTTGCTTTCTTAATGCACTCTGGTTCATCATGTGTGGGCACTGCGCAACGAACATTTTATTATCCAAAATTTGCTTGCTCTTGTTTAGCATGTTCCTCTTCCGTTCTTCTTTAATAAGTACTCTCTCCGTGCCTAAATACAAGTCTTTGTATAGATTCCACCACAGTCTACATATGGAGCAAAATGAGTGAATCTACACTCCAAAATGTATCTGGATACATCTGTATGTGATCCATAGTGGAAATCTCTACAAAGACTTATATTTTGGAACAGAGGGAGTATGATAGTAGTACAATATGTTCCTTTAGTGAAGATGAGTAGGGACATTTGCAGTGTAGAGGTCTATACGGTCGGTTGTGATGGACACTTTGAACTCTTCGGGCCTCTTGGATTCGTAGGATTTTGTAAACATAGGAATAGGATTTGTAGTGGCCTGCCCACTTGAATCGTATAAGAATAGCAAGGAAATGCGGGGAGTTGTGTTTCCTTTGAGAGTTACACTGATATTAACAGTACCGCACCTTCAGTTGAAGAGAGCTGGTATCTGAAGCCTTTCTAGTCGTACCGACAATACTAGCACATATATTCCAGCAAGTTCCACTTTGCTGATTTTACTTTGATGCTTACGGTTTTCCTGTTATATCTACACCATGATATGTGTAGCTACTTTGTGTCGCACTAGCAGCAATTCACTCTTGAAGCTAAACACTGCAATGACTTACAAAATTGGCACCAAGGCATTGAGTGCCATTCTGGATGCAATGAAACTCATACGCTCCCCACCTGTTAATTCTTGTTCAGAATATGATCCTAATGACTATTTTAACCTCGAGGAGTCAAAGGCAAATGGCCTGTCCTATTCACCCATCAAGGTGCATGTTCTAGTTTGGCAAGGTTTTATTGATTGCGCGTATCTTGCATATGTTGTCTTGCATTTCTTCTACTTTGTTGCACCGCCATCTCCTTAGTTTACTTATCATATATGTCGAGATGCCATGCCCATCCATTATCAATACATATTCCATCTGTCATCATACCATGTTTTTTCACTCAAATGATGTTCTTGTGCATCAGACATCAAAAAGGAAAAGGGTGATTGCTGAACCTGAAGGAGCGCCAGCAAAGTCCTTGAAAAACGTGGTGGTGCCGGAGAAATCAGACAACACCCCACTTATATTGGTTGTACAACCAGTGACACAAAACGTAGGACCGACTCCAGCAGACTGTACCCATACTTCACTGGCCACAACACTAGCCCCACCACAGAGGACCTGCACTCCAGCAAAAGGTATACCAATTTCAGTTCCCATAGCACCAGCCGTACCATAGAAAAATCACACTCCAGCAAAAAGTACAGCAAGTCCACCGGCCGAAGACCTATCCCAAATGCAGAGACGGCCAATTCCTGCAGATTGGAACCCCATTCCAATTACTCCCAATTTAAAAGACAATGATTTCAATGTTGTTAGGGACTATGTGCATATATTCCCATCATGGGAAGATTGTAGTGAAGACAAACACCATTTTCACATCTTCCTGTCCAACTAACGTGTAAGTGCTATTATTCATGGTTATTATTTTCCTGTTTTCTGCTGATTGAACACATCATTGATTTACATTACATTGTTGTAAGTAGGCGAGGGTCAATCTGGATAGTCATGATGAGCAAAGCTTGCTTGTGCTTTTCAAGGAAGCATTGCAGCAGTATCGGTGTTACCTATGGAAATCACACTTTGATGGCAAGTCTATAAATGAATTTCCGGTGAAGTCTCCTATGCTAAATTTAGAAGACATTCAATGGAAAAACCTTGTTATGCACTGGTCTTGTTCCCAGGATGAGGTATTGTCTATGAAATCACATGAAAATTTGAACTTCTACTTTTCCGCATGTGCCTTACAGATCTTTTTTGCAGGAAATCTGCTCGAAGAAGAATTCCGGTTTGAAAAGAATGACAGGATATTGCACATATGCTGCCCACTGCTTTGCTCTTGTTAGTACCTGTTGTCCTGTATCACTGTACTTGCATACATACCTGGTTTATTATGTGACAGCAGTATGCATGATAGCTTGCTTATTCAATTGTTCGGTCCAAATTATCTGATCTGTATGAATGGTTACATTAGTGTAGATTATATCCAATGTCAATGAATTTTTTTAGCTCTACATTGTTCTTGTAAGTACGTGTTGTCCTTTATTAGTGTACTTATATTGACAGGTAGTTGTTCATGTACCATCACTTTGCAGCTTATTTTCCTTTGCCCTCCATTTTCTACACATAAGATCTATATTTACTCTTACCATATGGTTGGATAACACTGATGGTACTGAAGAAGTTTAGTTGTGCATTGCTCTTGGTTGTACCTTTTGCATGCATTGTTGTACTTACATTTATAGCTACTTGGTTATGTAGCATCACTCTTCATCTTATCTTAAATATTCTCCATTTTTTCTTATATTATCACATCTATATTTACTCTTAACAAAATGTAGAATAAAGGCAATGCTTATTAAGAAGATTATGTGGTAAACTTCTTGAATTGCCCCCCCCCCATCAGCCTGGACAAGGGCTTTATAGAGCCTGTCTTCACCAATAATGTAAGTTTGTCCTTCTCAAGCCTTCAAACTTTGTTGTGTATATTTGGTTAGGCATGACTGCAATAGCTGTTTATTTTTGGTGTTTGCATCAAATTGCATGTTTAAAGTTTATTATGTAGTTCATAAACAAAAGTTTGTCCTTCTCAATTTAAGTTTTCAGTTGTACAACCAAGTTCCTTCTTCATACCATGTAAATTAAACTATACAGATCAAGTGATCTTTCTTTGCACTGCATGTATGCTTCTGTTCTTGATCCGTAATCCAGTGGTGTGGTGAACCTACCCACTACAGCACAATGTCATATTCTGCAATCTCTTAACTATGAACAATGCCATATCATTCGACTATTATTTAAACCGTCTCTTTATTTGTTAATATGAAATGGGATAAATTGACAACACACTAACCATTGATACTTATGAGTTCTTGATCTGTAATCCAGTGGTGTCGTCAAGCTGCCAACTCCTTCACAATGTCATTTCCTACCATGTCTTGACCTGAACAATACCATATTGTGTTAATGCAATTTTAAACTGTGTCACTTTATTCGTCAGTAAGAAATGTGATGAATGTCAGCACTGATACTTTTATGTGCAAAACCTGCCATCTGTCTGCTTGTTTATCTTTCAGAGTGAGGAGGATATAAGGGTTAACCAAGCGCAGTCTCATCAGCTTGCTCAGCTGCTTGCGCTGTAGCTCCCGAGCAGGGCTAACCTTTCTTAAACTGTATTGAAGTGCTGTCGGTTCTTTATATTATTTTGTCGGCATGTTTATTTGCACTGGTGGCGATCTTTGATGCCCAGTGTATGTAATCTGCTGTCTGCTTGTGCTTTATTATCATAGTGGCGAACTTTGATGCCTAGTGGATGTGATATGCCGTAATTTCTTTATTGTATAGTTTAGGTTTTTTCTTATTCATGATGCTGCAGTTATTTTACTGTATATATATCCTATCTTCGCAGTAAACCGGCCAAACCATAAAATTATGGTACATAATCGGGCCGTCATGCAATCACGATGTATGATCCACATCATGGGCCCCATCATCTTGGTCCGTTAAAAGGCCTAAATGTAAACTGGCCCACTAGTAGATTCAGGCCTTTAATAGGCCGAGTAAACCGCCGACCCTCTTTTCGCAAGAAAACTCAATGGGCTTTTATGAGGCTGAGAAGTAGGTTGGGCCTGAAACGTGCCAAACAGCTCATGGTCCGGCAGCAGCCCGAAATGGACCCCGGCCCATGATTGTGCCAATCAAATCACGGGCTTTTAACAGGCCAAAATTGTCTCGGTCCTTGTTTGGCCCAATCAGATTATCGGCTGCGAGCAGGCCGGATGCAAACCGATTTGACGGGCTTTTAACATGCCGAAATTAATATAGCGCTAAAATGATAAACGGGCCCTTAACAGGCCGAAACTAATATCAGGCTGAATTACTAAATGGGCCTTTACCAAGTGGGCCCAAAATCATAGCGTCCAGTTGACAGGCTGAATCTCATATGGGCCATAATTTATCCCAAAGCCTCTTAAAGGGCCAGACCTGATCTGGGTCGTAATTTGGCCCAGAACGTGGTAGGATTTTAACAGGCTAGATCTCATATGGGCCATTATTAGGCCCGGAACGTGGCAGGCCATTAATGGACCGGATCAAATATGGGCCGGTGGTAGCCAGTTAATGGGCCGGTCTACTAGGGTCCTCAAAATCTTGTGGGCCTATAGCTGGGTCGGCCCATTAATGTCGGCGAAAACTCGTGGGTCTTTAGATGGGCCGGCCCATTATGGTTCGCAAAAATCTTATGGGCCTTTACCTGGGCCGGCCCGTTATGGCCGACTAAATCTTGTGGGCCTTTAGCTGGGCCCGCCCATTATGGTCCACAAAATCTCGTGGGCCTTTACCTGGGTCGGCCCATTATGGCCCGCTAAATCTTGTGGGCCTTTAGCTGGGCCAGCCCATTATGGTCCGCAAAATCTCATGGGCCTTTACCTGGGCCGGCCAATTATGGCCCGCTAAATCTTGTGGGCCTTTAGTTGGGCCAGCCCATTATGGCCCGCAAAATCCTGTGGGCCTTTAGCTGGGCCGACCCATTATGGTCCGCAAAAATCTTGCGGGCCTTTAGTTGGGCTGACCCATTTAAACTTTATGGGCCACTTTTGGGCCGGTACACGTGTCAACGTATTGTAGGCGCATCTCGCCCATTGGATGAGTGACACCTGTGCCAACGCGGAGCTGACACGTGTTTCCTCCAGCCAATGATGATTTTACACGTGGAAAATCCCCATTGGTTCGGGCTCTTAACGGGTTATCAGATCCAAAACCGGACCCGATAGCTTAACGGTATTCTGTTACGGTGGATGCCACGTGTCGGTCACCCTTGGCGAAAGCACTTCTGTGACACGCGATTTATCGTCATGGAAGTGGACACTTCCGTGATGATAATTTATGTCATGGAACACTTCTACGACAGCACAGGTATGACTATCTTGATTCTGTCATAAAATCGTCATGGATGTACATGCATGACAGAAAACACGACCTACTGTGACAAACACGTATCATCACAAAAGTGTATTTTTTTTGTAGTGAATCCTCTCGCCAGCACGCAAACCTCGGCTAGCAACTACCCTACCCTTTCCATCGAGCAGCAGGATCCTTTGGATCTCACCTTGGACTAGGAGCGAGCCCTTCTGATAGCAGCGGAGCCCCGCCGCAAAGAGGTTCGGGATGTATAGGACCGGCCATCTCTCCTCACTCTGGGCGCCGGCATCCCGGGGCTCGCCGTCGAGCGAGGTCGCACCACCGCGGTGGTCGTCGCCCACGTCTTCACCTCTCTTGCCGCCTCTCTGGTTGTGTGTCATGTCTCCTCTGCCTTTGTGTATGTATTCGCAAACTCAAATAAATAATTAGCGGTAATCTATGCAAATTTATTTGTGTTGGTTTGGTCAAGCCCCAGTGCTGCACTACTCTAGCAGAACTAAGTTTTCGCAGTAGAGGATGTTGGAGCTTCCTACGGTGACATACGCCGAACATCCTCCAGCGACGTACGCCGAGTTGTCCCTTCGGCGACTAGAACACCGGATGGAAGAGACAAACTCAACATGAACTCGTTATTCGGCAACAATAAATGCTGAAGCTTTTCTTGTATTCACGAATCATGACTCACACAATTCACAAGTACACACCATGAAAGTAACTCACATGCACACACAACCCAACCGTGTCATTCGACCACTAAGTCACACACGAACAATACTAGCTAGCCAACTACTTGCATGCAGCTAATTTGTTTCCTAGATTCTCTCCAACGTCCCAAAAACTAGACCTACAACTCATGCATCTAACAAACTCACATATGCATGCAACTACTAATCACTGTATTCACAGTCGCATCCCTATGTAATACTGCCACAACACACGAGACACGACACTACACATGCACATAGCATGAGCGACTAGGCCAAATCACCCGGCCACTAACTCAACTAGAACACTTAACACTAATACTCAACTACTAACACCATGACAAGATTAAATAGCTAACAGAGGAGGTGAGCAAGCTAGTAAGAAAATGGCCCATTGGGCGCTCTCTCGCTCGTGCCACTCCTAGTTGGCCCCCATGCTTGCTGGGGAGGGGTGCCTCCAGTGTGGATGCGGGGCTTGGTGGGTGGGGCGGCAGGCTGCCTACCGCGGCGGGGTCACCGGCCCCTCATGCAGGTGGTGCGGCGGCTCTTGGGGGCTGCTTCTGGGTGTTGGCCCTCGAGGAAGGGGAGCTTGAGGAGACCGATGACAACGGGGATGTGTGGCTGGCCAGGGAGGCGATGGCGGGCCCTGGGATGGTTGGAGGGGTGGCTAGAGGTCCGGGTACCCCTCTCGCGCAGCACCACCAGCAGTCTCCATGGCAGTATGCACGCCGTGGGGGAGATCAGCGACTGGGCAAGGGTCTTCTTCCCCTTGCAACATCTGAGGCAGAGGTGCGCAATGCTCGCTGTGGCAGGGGCATGGCAATGGTGTGCATGAGCTGGGTTGGTCCTCGGTTTGGGCCCAGGGTGTTGGAGGGCCCAACGTTTAGCTTCTCCTTTGTGGACCTGGTGGCCCGTCCTTTCTTGGGTGGCCCATGTGCGCTGGTTGGCCCAAGGCCCGCATCGGCGCCCCCTTGTCCCATATTTAAGAGATGGTAGTGGGTAGTGAGAGGGGATTGTTCATTTTCATTAGGGTTTCCTGCGGCACCGTGAGATATTAGAAGGTGGGGGAGAGGAGCATTCAAGATCTCGGCGGCGTCTGCTCCAAGGCTGGTGGAGGTTGTAGTGGGCATGGAGGAGAAACGGTTTGAGGCTCATGGCCGAAACAAGTGCACTAATACGTTCATTTTGCATCATGTTTTCCAACTGTTATTTATATTATTTCTGGTCATTATTTCACATTGTGATGCAATTCTAATGGCCTTTCTCTCTTAATTTGCAAGATTAACATATAGAGGGAGGTTGACGAGAGTTGGAATTTTGAACCTAAAAAGCTACAACAGACATGCCTATTCCAGAGAGCTCCAAATGACCTCAAGGAGTTGCTCTCAAAAGAAGTGAGAGGGAGGAAAGTACAACTTGATGAGGCAACCATACCTTCTCTCGAATTGGAGAGTAGCACATCACATAAAGCAGTTCCTATGATGTCTAGACCAACCGGGAAAAACCTAATGGTGATGATCATGAAACTTCAGATCAAGTTACTACCGAACTTCGTAGGTCAATCAGGGTACGTTCCACACTAGAGTGGTTCAGTGACCCTATCCTGGAGGTCATGATGTTAGACAACGGCGAACCTACGAACTATGAAAAAGCAACAATGAGCCCGGATTCCAACAATTGGCTTGAGGCCATGAAATCCGAGATAGGATGCATGTATGAGAACCAAGTATGGACTTTTGTAGACTTACCTGATGACCGTAAGGCCATTGAGAACAAATGAATCTTTAAGAAGAAGAAGGACGTTGATAGTAATGTCACCGTCTATAAAGCTCGACTTGTCGCAAAGGGTTCCATACAAGTTCAAGGGGTTGACTACAATGAGACTTTCTCACCCATAGCGATGCTAAGTCTGTTAGAATTATGTTAGCAATTGCCGCATGCTACGCTTATGAAATCTGGCAGACGGACATCAAAACAACGTTCTTAACGGTTTCCTTAAGAAAGAGTTGTATATGATGCAATCGGAAGGTTTTATCGATCCTGAAGATGCTGACAAAGTATGCAAGGTCCATAGATCCATCTATGGACTGGTGCAAGCATCTCGGAGTTCGAATATATGCTTTGATGAGGTGATCAAAGCTTTTGGTTTTATACAAACTTACAGAGAAGTTTGTATTTACAAGAAAGTGAGTGGGACTCTGTAGCATTGCTAATACTATGTGTGGATGACATATTATTGATTGGAAATTATATAGGATTTCTGGAAACCATAAAGGGTTATTTGAATAAGAGTTTTTCAATGAAAACCTAGAAGCTGCTAACATATTGGGCAGTAAGATCTATAGAGATAGATCAAGACGCTTGATAGGAATTTTCACAAAGCACATACCTTGAAAAGATTTTGAAGAATTTCAAACTGGACCAGTCGAAGAAGGGGTTCTTGCATGTTGTCGGTTTGAAATCCGGCAGTCCTCTGGGTAGGGGTTCCCGAGCTGTGGATCTCAGATCGATGGTAACATTAATAGAAGCGACAATGTTTACCCAGGTTCAGGCCCTCTTAATGGAGGTAAAATACTACGTCCTGCTCTTGTTTATATCGATGAAGATGTATCAAGTACAAAGTTGATCTACCTCGAGATCGTGAGTTGTGTTCTACCTATATGTCTGGATGAATGTAATTGTGATTCGGTCCCCTCTACGGGCTAAACCCCTTGGATTATATACATGCTAGGTAAGGCATCTAGGATTACAATGTCGGTATCCAGAGGATTGCATGGCGGCGATAGGTGATATGTCTCCATCATATCGACTTTTCCTAATGCTTTTGCCCTTGCTTTGGACTCCAACTTACATGATTTGAATGAAACTAACCCGGACTGACGATGTTTTCATCATAACTACCATGGTGTTGTTTTTTGTGCAGAAATAAAAGTTCTTGGGAATTGGACAAAACTTTTTGGAGAATTATTTTGGAATAAATAAAAAATAATGGAACCTAGACCCACAGGAGGGGGTGCCCCAGCTTCCCACTAGGCACCAGGGCGCGCCACCCCCCCTCTAGCGTGTCCTGGTGGGTAGCGGAGCCCATGAGGCTCCGCTGACCCTAATTCCAACTCTAGAAAATGCTATTTGTGGAGAAAAAATAGGAGAGGAAGTTTCATCACGTTTTACGATATGGAGCCGCCACCACCTCCTATTCTTCATCGGGAGGCCAGATATGGAGTCCATTCAGGGCTCCAAAGAGGGGGGGTCTTCCTTCTTCGTCATCATCAACCATCCTCCATCACCAATTTCATGATGCTCACCGCTGAGAGTGAGTAATTCCTTTGTAGGCTTGTTGGACAGTGATGGATTGGATGAGATTCATCATGTAATCGAGTTAGTTTTGATAGGGCTTGATCCCTAGTATCCACTATGTTCTGAGATTGATGTTGCTATGCTTAATGCTTTTCACTAGGGCTCGAGTGCCATGATTTCAGATCTAAACCGTTTATGTTTTCACCATTATATGTATGTTCTTGATCCGATCTTGCAAGTTATATGCACCTATTAGGCCTAGTTTGGCAACACACTTTTTCCAAACCCATAGTAAATGAAAACCTCAGTATTTTAGTGTGTGGGCAATGAATACTCTGGTTTAAAAAAAACATAGTTTTTCTCAGTTTTAGCAAAATTACCAACATGCTTGTCAAGTGCAATTTTTCTTAGTTTTCTGGTTTTGACCACTCACTGCATGGATAATCCTAAAGGTAGCTAGCTGAACTAAACTAAGCTACACTCAAGTAATTATACAACGACATGATCAGTTTGTGTTAATTAATAGCCGCCACTTGCATGTGCATGCGGATGTGCTCCCAGTCGACGCTAAATCATGGAATTCGTATGTCATCTACGTCCGTCATCCAGTAGTATCAAACGTCTAGCACGAACTAATCTACAAGTTGCCTCTTGTTGTGCTAACACAATAGTCGACGATTTCAGAGATCAACAGCTAGGAAGAAGATGGACGCGAGCGAGCGTTTCTCAGTTTAGAAAAAAGAGGTTGGGACCTCCTTTTCAAATATAGCAAAAAACATGGTTTTAGATATACCATGGTTTATAAAACTATAGTATTTGGTGAAGCCAAACACATTAAAGTATTTAAAACTGGGGTTTCTAAAAAACAATGGTATTCTCCAAAAACTCCAAAAATACCGAGCAGCCAAACATAGCCTTACTTTTTATGATCCGCATACCGCAAGGTGAAAACAATTGGGATTCTTTCCAGTGATTACTGTAATTTGAGGAGTTCATGTATTCACTATGTGTTAATGCTTTGTTCTAGTTCTCTATTAAAAGGAGGCCTCAATACCGCTTAGTTTCCACATGGACCCCGCTCCACGGGGGGGGGGGGGGGGGGTAGAACAAAATATGCCATGCAAGTTCTTTTCCATAAGCACGTATGAGTATTTACAGAATACATGCCTACATCATATTGATGAATTGGAGCTAGTTCTGTGTCGCCCTAGGCTATGACTGTTATATGATGATTATTATCCAACATTATCAATGATCCAATGCCTACGAGCTTTTCTTATATTGTTCGTGTTGAGTCACTATTGCTATAGCTACTGTCACAACTGCTACAAAATTGTTGCTACCACTGTTACTATCAAACTATCAAACTACTGTGCTACTGATCACTTTGCTGCAGATATTTAGTCTCCAAGTGTGGTTGAATTGACAACTCAACTGCTAATACTTGCAAATATACTTTGACTCCCCCTATGTAAAATCAATAAATTTGGGTTGAATACTCTAGCCTCGAAAACTGTTGCCATCCCCTATACTTCTGGGTTATCAAGAACTTTTTCTAGCGCTGTTGCCGGGGAGCATAACTATATTTGTGGAGTCACTTGGGATTTACTATGAAGAATCTAAAAGATACTAGAACTAAGATTGTTCCCTCTAAGACGAGGGGGGTAAGGAACTGCCATCTAGCTCTGCACTTGATTCACCTTCTGTTTTGAGTAAGCTTGCAACACCACCTATTGGGGATATTACTATCGGGTATGACCCGCCCAGGAGGGGCTAGGTTATACCTATGGCAGTTCATCAATACAAATCCCATGAGGATGTTGAAGATGTCGGTTCATTAAGCAAGGGCCCAAAGCCCAAAGGCAACTTAAGGCCCATAGGGGTAAACCGCCATATGTATATGACTTATATTGTAAGGCAAGTATATTTAGTCACCGAGCCGGACACGTTGTCTATGAGCCGGCTGGGACTCCGTGAGCCGTTGGGCATCAACCTGTGTATATAAAGGGACGACCTGGCGGCGGTTCAGGGCGAGAAACAAGAGATCGAAAGCTAGGTCAAGCGAAATCGCTCCCTGGTAATCGAGACATAAGCAATACCACCTCAAACTGGATTAGGCATTTACCTTTACCGCAAGGGGCCGAACCAGTATAAACTCCTGTGTCATTTGTCCCGTTTAACCCCTTTAAGCTAACCTAGTTGCGATGGCTCCATGACTAAGTCCTTACACTAGGACATCTGCTATGACAATTCTACGACAGTTGGCGGCCACCATGGGGCCAGCGCACGATGGTTTCGAGTTCTTGAAGGGCAGCTTTGAAGGGATCAAGGGATATGCTGTGGACCGGATGACCAAGAGTCATCGCGGCAAGCTCTACATGCACGATGAAGGCTGGGGCCCCGAGGCCGGCTCAATTGAGTATGGGTACCGGGTCCCCTTCGGCGTAATCCACGTTTTCATCGGCAAGATCGGTGAACCGGGACCTGAGTCGGACATCTGCACCGACTTCATTAAGATGGCTCAACGTGCGCGACCTGCCCGAGTTTAGCCGCCGTGAAGCGTGCTTTCATGGGATTCATCCATGGGGCGAAATCTGAGGATACATCGGTGTCTAGTGGTGAGACGGTTGTCTACTCCCGTCCACTAGTGACACTGATTCACTGTATCAACTGCAAGATGGCCGGCTTGGGGGCTATTCCGATGGTGATAGTATTCTGGACCCCTATGAGCCGCCAAATAGAGTTGCGATTTTCATGGCCGGTACACAGCGAGTGCAGAATTCTTCGACTACGGCAACAATGGTCTACGGGTCAGCAACGGTAATGGCAGCCGGGGCAGGAGGTCTTGTGCGCCCGCCGGCTCAGGTTTTGACTGAGTTACTGGATAATCTGACAACAATGGTAACAGAGGAGGTTAACCCGGCAAATCAAGTTCAGCATAACGCAAAAATTGCAAAGTTGCATGATGAGATAGCACAGGCCAAGGAGGAGTTGAATGCAAAGAATGTCAGGATGGTCACGGAGCGGGCTGCTTTAGATGCTCAGGCACAGCAGATTCAGTCAGAGGCCTTCCGGCTTACGATGGATCAAAATGCTTCAAATGAAGTCATGAGGAGGAGGCATCAGTCTCGTCTACCTCCGGTTTACAAGGCAAGAAACCTCTTTTGCACACCTAGAGCGGGGACTAGTAACCAACCAGAGATAAACCGGGTTGAAGCACCTGTGGCCGGAGCGCCGGCTCAGTTACACTATGGAACCGCCTCGGCTGAATACTATTCCGCCTCAGTATGTACCGACACCACCGGGTCAGTACTCTAACCCTTTGGATAACATGATTGCCGCGGCGACACGGCTGGCGGCTCTGCCGGTTGAGGGTGAATTACCGGCAGCGATGGAAATACAATGAGCCGGGGAGCTGCTCCGGACGGCTATGGCTCAACAGGTGGCTTATTCATACAGTCAGGGCCGTATCCACTCCACGCCACGTCCGAGCAAAAGTTATAGCATGCATATTGATGAACAGGCCGTGTCAAGCAGTGGACGAAATCACAACCTACCTCGTGGGCATGAGCCGGCGCGTGGTGGAGGTAATGCTCAGAATGTTGTGGATCAGGGTAGAGCGCGTCGAGAGGCTGAGCTAGCAGCTCAATACGTGGCTCGTCAGCATTCTCCGGCTCATCCGACAGATTTAGTGGAAACAGGCTTGACCTTCAGAACGTGGGTTGTGTCGTGTTTAGTGTCGGCTCTATGTAATGAGCGTTTGCCTAAGGATTTCAAGGGTCCTCGCAAGGTGCCTAACTACACCGCTGACTTACCCCCCGAGGCTTGGGTTGAGAGTTACGAGATGGCCATGGAACTACTGGATGTTAGCGATGCTGCATATGCTAAGTATTTCACCATGATGTTGGATGGAACGGGTCGCACTTGGTTGAAAGGGTTACTTGCCAACTCCATTGGTTCATGGGCCAAGTTAAAAGCCTGGTTTATTCAGAATTTTAAAGATACGTGCAAGCATCCTATGTCAACTGTGGATTTGGATGCCTATGTCCAGGAAGAGGGCGAGTCAACAACCCATTGGGTGCGCCGGGTCTCAACTATCCTGCACTCATCGGATCGCATCAATGCCGGTTCAGCAGTATTGATGTTAGAGAAGAATTGTCATTTTGTGCCCCTTAAACAGAAGCTAGGGCGGCTCAAGCGCCACTTCAATGGCATGGGGGAGCTGATGGCGGCACAGGTTAAGTATGCCGACTCTGATGGTACCAAGGACTCTGAGTCTGATGATGAAAGGCCGGGAAAGGGAAAGAAGGGTGGCAACACCAAGAGCCAGCATCATAACCCCGTGAATCAGGGGGGCAATGGTAAATGCAAGGTTGATAACAGTTTGGACTTTGTGGCTAATACCAACACGCAAACTAATGGCCAGCATCATAAGGGAAAGCTGCCTCCCCGGTTTGGAAGGTCAAGTTTCAATCTTGAGCAGATGCTAAATCAGCCCTGTCCGAAGCATGGTACACAGGAAAGGTCGTCTGCTCACCTCTGGAAAGATTGCTTCATCATGAAAGAGTACAAAAATTCCGGTCCTTTCTAGAATAATCATGGGCCAGGCGGCGGCTCAGGTTCCGGTTCTCATGGTCCGGGTTACGATGGTGGCGGCTCTAATTCTGATTTTCAAGGCCAGGCCAATCAAGGCAATCAGGGTGGTTATAATCAGCAACCTGGTCAGGGGGCTCAGCAGCAGCAGCAGTTCGGTTATCAGAGTAATCCAAAGCAGTTGAACAGTGGGCAGTATCACATCTTCACCACAAGTCTATGCAAGCAGGATCAAAAGCTCCATAAAAGGGCCGTGAACGCCATTGAGCCGGCGATTCCCCATTACTTGCGATGGTCCGAGCAGCCCATTGTGTGGAGTCGAGAGGATCACCTACCCCAGGTTGATAATCCAGGTCATTTGGCTTTGGTGGTGGCGCCTCAGGTTGGAGGATACAAGTTCACTAAGGTACTCATGGATGGAGGTAGTAGCATTAATATCCTTTATTATGATACTTTCCATCGTATGGGGTTAATTAATAAAAATCTTAAGCCATCCAAAACTGTTTTTCATGGAGTGGTACCTGGTAAGTCGGTGTATCTTGTAGGCAAGATTGATTTGGAAGTGGCCTTTGGGAATGAACATGATTCCAGGGCCAAGAGGCTAACTTTTGAAGTTGTTAAGATTACAAGCCCATATCACACTCTCTTTGGGCGCCCGGCTTATGCCAAGTTCATGGCATGGCCTTGTTATGTTTATCTGCAGCTCAAGATGACGGGTTACAAGGGGACCGTCACAATGCATGGAAATTGAAAAATAGCTTTGGAGTGTGAAGAAGGTGATACTGCTTATGCTGAGTCTGTTTGTGCAACAGAGGAATTGAAGTTCTACAAAGACAATGTTGACCCGAGGGATATGACATCTTTGAACAGGCCAACTATAGAGCATGATCTGGTATTGAAGTTTAAGTCGGCCGACGACACTAAGCTAGTTGACTTTGTTCCTGGCGATTCATCCAAGCAGTTCAATATCAGTGCTAACCTGGATCCAAAATAGGAGGCGTGCTCATCGAGTTCATCCGTGAGAACTGGGACATCTTTGCATGGAAACCTTCTGACATGTCAGGTGTATCGAGGGAACTTGCTGAGCACACTCTTAATATCGATCAAAAGATTAAGCCGGTCAAGCAATTCCTTCGTTGCTTTAACGAGGAGAGGCGTAAGTCCATTGGTGAAGAAGTGGCCCAGCTCTTGGCGGCTGGGTTCATTGTTGAAGTCTTTCATCTGGAGTGGTTTGCTAACCCGATGCTGGTACTTAAGAAGAATGGCACTTAGCATATGTGTGTGGACTACACAAACTTAAATAAGGCCTGTCCGACTGATCCTTTTGCTCTCCCTCGTATTGATCAAATCATTGATGCTACGGCGGGTTGTGAGCGTTTGAGTTTTTTGGATGCGTATTCTGGTTATCATCAGATCAAGATGGCAGTTAAGGACTAGGAGAAGACGGCTTTCATCACTCTTTTTGGAGCCTTCTGCTATGTGTCTATGCCTTTCGGGCTCAAGAGTGCCCAAGCGACTTACCAGCTTGTGTACAGAATTGTTTTCATGATCAGATTGGGCGCAATGTTCATGCTTATGTGGATGATATTGTGGTGAAATCCAGAAAGAAGGAAACTTTGATAGATGATTTGAAGGAGACCTTTGACAATCTCCGGGTCTATAAGATGATGCTTAACCCGACCAAGTGTGTCTTTGGTGTGCTGGCAGGCAAGCTTTTGGGCTTTTTGGTTTCTCAAAGAGGTATTGAAGCTAACCCGGAAAAAATTAAGGTTATAACTTCCTTGGCTAAGCTGGCGTGTGTCAATGATGTTCAGCGTTTGGCGGGTCGTATTGCAGCTTTAAGCCGGTTCATAAGCCGGTTGGGAGAGAAGGCTATCCCTCTGTATCAGATGATGAAAAAGACAAATAATTTTGTCTGGAGTGATGCTGCTAATAAAGCGTTTGAAGCCTTGAAGAAACAACTGGCTGAGCCGCCAGTCCTTGCTGCTCCTATTGATAAGGAGCCGTTGTTGTTATATGTGGCTGCTAGTGCCAGGGCTGTCAGCGTAGCTATTGTGGTGGAACGGAAGGAAGCCGGCAAGGAACATTCGGTTTAGCGGCCGGTTTACTACATTAGTGAAGTGCTTATTGAGTCCAAGCAGAGATATCCGCATTGGTAGAAGCTTGTCTATGGGGTGTTCATGGCTAGTCGAAAACTTAAACAGTATTTCTTTGGTCATCCTATCACTGTGGTGAGTTCTGCTCCTTTAGGGGATATTATTCAAAACAGAGAAGCCACGGGTAGAGTAGCCAAGTGGGCTATTGAGCTTGGACCTCATGGTTTGAAGTATATGCCTCGCACGCCCATCAAGTCCCAAGCACTCGTGGATTTCATCAATAACTGGACAGAGCTACAAATGCATGAGCACAAGCCGGATAACACGTATTAGACTATTCATTTTGATGGGTCCAGGCAACTGAGGGCTTGGGGGCTGTAGTTGTCTTAGCTTCCCCACGAGGTGATAAATTTTGTTATGTCTTAAGGTTGATGTTCCCTTGACTAACAATGCAGCTGAGTACGAAGCCTTGCTCCATGGTCTTCGGATGGCTAAGGAGATGAATTTAAGCCGGGTGAGGTGTTTTGGCGGCTCAGATTTGGTGGCACAGAAAGTTTCAGACAAATGGGATTCTAAAGACCCACTCATGGCGGCTTATCATCATGAGGTTGATGTTATTGTTGGTCATTTCAAAGGTTATCAAGTTGAACATATTGATCGTAGGAAGAATGAGGTGGCGGATGCTTTGAGTCGATTAGGGTCCCAGCGTAAGCCGGTGCCACCTAACACTTTCCTGGATATTTTGTATAACCCTTTGGTCAAGTTGCTTATAGAAGAAGATCTTGTTGTTCCTGGCCCGGAGGCGCAATTGGTGGCGGCTCTTCACACTATTCCTGATTGGACAGTTCCATATTTGGCTTACATGACCCGGGGCGAGTTACCTGAGGATGAAACCTTGGCCAGACAGATAACCCAGCGGTCTAAGTCAATGACAATTGTCAACGGAGAGCTGCACCATTGTAGTGTTATTGGGGCATTTCAACATTGTGTTTCTCCTGAAGAGGGCCGTGAAATTCTTCGCGAGATTCATGAAGGAGATTGTGGCCATCATGCTGGTTTTAAGTCTCTTGTGGCTAAAGCTTTTTGTCATGGATTTTTTTGGCTGACAGCTCATGCCGATGCAGAGGATTTGGTCAATAAATGTGATGGATGTCAGAAATTTTCACGACGAGCTCATGGGCCGGCTGAAGAGTTGAGGATGATTCCAATTACTTGGCCATTTGCAATCTGGGGGCTTGATATGGTTGGGCCTTTCAAAAGGTCCAAGGATAAAAAGACCCATCTTTTGGTGGCAGTTGATAAATTCACAAAGTGGGTCGAAGCAGAGCCGGTCAGTAAGTGTAACGCGGCAACAACAGTTCAGTTCATTAAAAAGGTGATTTTCCGCTTTGGTTTTCCCCACAGCATTATAACTGATAATGGCACTAATCTGTCCAAGGGAGCTATGAAAGAGTTTTGTCAACATGAGCATATTCGACTTGATGTATCATCAGTGGCTCACCCCCAGTCCAATGGTCAACCTGAGAGAGCCAATCAAGAAATTTTGAGAGGCATCAAGCCCCGGCTTATGGTTCCTTTGCAGAGGACGCCGGTTTGTTGGGTGGAGGAATTACCTTCTGTGTTATGGAGCATTAATACCACCCCAACAGATCTACGGGTTACACACCTTTCTTCATGGTTTACGGAGCAGAGGCAGTTCTCCCTAGTGACATCCGTCATGACTCGCCCCATGTGGCGGCTTATGTTGAAGCTGACAATGAGAAAGCACTTCAGGATGCACTTGACCTATTAGATGAGGAGCGTGACCTCGTGGCGGCTCGTTCGGCGATTTACCAGCAAGATTTACGTCGTTATCACAGCCTTCGGGTTAAAACCAGAACCTTTCAAGAAGGCAACTTGGTGCTCCGGCTTATCCATGATCAATCTGATATGCACAAGTTATCCCCACCTTGGGAAGGGACCTTTGTGGTCAGCAAAAATCTGAGCAATGGGTCATACTACCTTATCGATGTTCGAGACCACAAGGATTCACGCCCATCAGAGGAGGAGACCCACCGGCCATAGAATATTTCTCATCTTCGGCCTTATTACACCTGAGCCACTGGCTCTTGTGATGTACATATATTGACAATGTATATAGTATGATGAATATAATAAAGCCGGCATCCCTGATAAAGCAGGGCCTCTGTCGTTTCATTTCTGATAATAATGAGTCTTTATTGACGCTTTATATGGTCACATGGGGGCTTTTGTTCATTGAACGAAGCTATGATTACCCCTTAATCCGGCTTATACGCCATGCTTACAAAACACTTGGGGGCTTGCTACCCAAGAAAAAGGGGGCAAAGAGAATCTATTGCAGAGCACAACTCAAACATAGGTACCCTGCTTTGAGATCATTTGGGGGCGACCTGCTTAATGAGCAGAGCCTTGATTACCTCTTGATCCAATTTAATTAAATGTTACTTGGGGGCTCTTTGTTCAACGGACAAAAAGTTTTTATGACCCTTGTAATAGGCTTAAAACCCAGACTTGGAAGCTAGGTGTATTCACCTAAAAAGCCGGGTTATCCAGCCTTTTTAAGTCTGCCACTCCGCCCAGATTGACCGGAATGACCCGTCATACTTTTGACAGTCAATCTTATATAAGACCCTGAACTTGTCAAAGTTAAAACGATGATTGGTCATGTGAGGCCCGGCTTATAAGGTTTGCATGAAGGTTTAACCCAGTGGTTGTGCAGCCCTTTGAACACACTTGAGATTTTGGCTTGGCGGCCTATGAAAGCCTTGTTTTTTCTATTTTATTGTTTTTTATTCGAACATTTTGGGTTCATCTTTGTGCCATATTGACATATGGTTAAAAACTGATTTAGGCCATGTAGCCTTCATTTCTATCACTCATCCTTGAGTATATCCGTGGTTTTTGATAACCCGGCCTGGCTTTGGACTATAAGTCGCCAGTATATGATGATATTAAATACTTGAAAGCATTGTGCTCTAAGTTTTGGGATATTATCCCTTCCTGCAAACGGTGTTGTAAGCCGGTAGTACATAATGATTAAACATGGCATTATGTGCTCGATATTCTGGGTTGTTACCCGTACTGCACTGGTATGATAAGCCGGCAGTGTGATTACATATCACAGGTATGATATTTTTGTTATGAATATATGTGGTTATATTTAAATTGGACCTGATCATGAACTATTTTAGTCACCAGTGTTTTTTTATATGGGGTATTATGACCTGCCCTGCGGTAAACCGCCAGGGCACTTGTGATCTGTTTGTGCGCAGGATAATGATAATATGCTTGACACTATCATAAGCATAAAGTGATGGTTTTCCAACTAGCGGATCAACAGTGTTGCACAGAATAAAACATGCACGATGGCATGACAGCTCATAGTTTTACTAGCCTATTACATGACTCCATGAGCAAAAATGATCAAGTGTTTTTAGAAGATCACATATATGAACCACCCATCGGATCAATTTTCTTGGCCTTGACGACTTGAACCTTCTGGATCGTCCTTCTCCGGTTCTTCGTCCTCCTCTGTTGCCTAGAAGTTTGGTGATGACCAATCGATGCCACACAAGGCTTGCAATTCAGCTTCATCATCTATAAGTTCGGACGGATCAACTTCAGGGGCAAAAGTATGCTTACAGGCTGGGGGGATCAGATCCATCACTTTATAAGCCGGCGTGGGCATCTTCTGATTTTCTATATCGTAAGCTCGTTGATATTTTGAAATATCCGTCTCATCAGCAATCAGACTAACCAAGGGACGTATCTCCTTCACACAAGCAGTGAAGTCTTTTTTGTCAAAGGGTGCGTCGTCTTCTTTTAAACTTGGATACCCCATAGCTAGATCGGCCGGGTCTAGCTCCGATTGCCATGCTTTATCCCGGCTTAAAGCCATCACGGCACCGGCTCTTGCAGATGACCATTTTATCTCTTCAATCCTAGTAGGAAGAATAGGAAGTTTTTTCAAGACGTCACTCAACAGAGTGGGTGCTTGGTTAGTTGGAGAGATCATGGCTAGCGTGCGTTGAGTTCCAGTATATAGCTGTTCAACGAGCGTATATGCGGCTTTGAGCTTCACAAGCATCTCTTGACTAAGGTTGCTGCTTCTAGGACCTGTGTAACAATGGCCGAATGATCAGAGGTAGTTTTTGGACACGAAATATAAGACTCAGTTATAATGCTTACCGAAGATCACAGAAACCATCTGGGATATACGGCGTTTTAAACCGGTAAGCTCGGTGGTCACCTCTTGGAGAGTAGCTTCCACTTTTCAGCCCTTTGTATCAGAGCAACTTTATCTTCAGCCCAGGCGGTTCTTTTGGCATCAAAACTAGCCTTCAATTTTTCTGTTTCATCCAGACTAAATTTGAATTTTGAATCAGCTTTCTTGGTATCAGATTCTTGGTGCTCCAGCCGGGTTTTCACATCAGTCAATTGCGACTGAAGTTGAGCAATGGTGTCATGTATATACACCGGTTTAAAATCATGTTCATATTTGGGTTACAGAAATGAAGTCCCAAGCCTTTTGCAAGCAACAACGCTCGACACTTGGGGGCTAACGAGTACAGAAATATTTTTCACATAAAGGTACATATAAACAAGTCCCAAGCACTTTGCAAGCAAGAGCACTTGGCACTTGGGGGCTAATGCATATTGCTCGCGTTTCATTATTGTTTTATGATGACCCGGTTGTGTTGTAAACAACCACAACCGGCTCATGGGGGCTACACAAGTAAGCTAGCTTTCATCTATAAACAATGGTGAACAATACCAGTTCATTCATGCCGATTAAACCGACCATTGGGGGCTACAGATACAATTGTTAAAGATTTGGTTTAAATCGGATGGTGCAAGCCGGATTTTCAAGGATTCTATTAAGGGTGCTATTTATACTCATGGTTATTGTAAGTCTACAACATATTCAATCCTATCATACACAATAGACTTGGGGGCTGACAAGATATGCATAACTCATTAAAGAAGGAGTTCCTACCTCATATTTTTGATGCATCTGCTTCACCATGTCAACTTCAAGGTCACGGCTGGTGTGCACTTGGTTGAGATAACCAGAGAATACTTCCCTAATGCTCAGTTGAGAGTAGTTGGCAACGTCAAATCTCACTTTTCGCTTCTGAATATATTCTTCTTTGGCGGAGTGTTTGGCCAAGACAGTAGGTTTTCCCGGCTCTCTAAAGCCGGTGCTAGTGATCATCACGTCATCGTCATGTGTTCCAGCCGGTTTAATTGGGCTTGACAATTCAGTATTCAATGGATTGTTGTTTGTCCGGTCAACGGAAGGGTCAGGAATTTCTGGTGGAACATCATGAACAGGTTCTTCTGGTTGTGGTACGGAGGTGTCAGACGCTGGAATTTGTTGCTCTGGTTCAGGGACTTTGGGGTCTTCAACCGGCTTGATCAGCTTTGCCTTCTTGCTAGTTTTTGCTTTTCCACTGCATGAGTTATGAGAGGTCAGTACAAAGATAAGAGCCCAAGAAGGAAGAAAATAATAAGTAATTGTTGTTACCCAGAGGCATTTTTGAAAGCCGACAGCTGGGTCTGTGATGAGTTGCTGGAAGAGGAGCGAGAAGTCTCCTGATAGTTTGAATCGTAAGAATTAAGTGGCTGGCAAATGAGACCCGCCATAGGATAAAAAGAGTTTAAATTTGGGATGACCTTGTTTCGAGGTTTCCTTGGAGCTAGAGTATTTGGTAAGCCAGAAGTTAATTCTTAACCTCCGTTGGGCCCGAGTTTGTCGATGGCTCTCGTGCTGCTGTTGCTTCAAAAGAAAGTGAGGATCCAGATGAGCTAAGGGGTGTGAAAATCTTACTTTCCGGGTTACCTGTCAAATTTTCTGTCTTGGCAAAGGCTCTGAGTTGGAGGAAATGCTAGTTACCTCTTCCTCGACCGCTTGACTGGCCCCCGTGTCATCCTGATGATAATCAATGTTAATAAGATAGTTGAAAAAGGAGCCAGGGGAATCAAGAGCTACCTCCGACTCAGAGCTGTCGTCCAGTTCAAACATCTCAGAAGTGATTAATTTCTTCTTGTTCTTCTTGGCGGTTCTCTTGACGGCTTTCGTTTTGTCCCTGGCTTTCTTGGCAGCTTCATGGTCATATTCTTTATTACAGAAGTCGGATTCAGCCTGTGAAAATCATCAAAAGTTGAGTTAATAAAACATTTAAATGATAAGAAATATAAGTGATTTAGAGACTCACATGTGGTGTCGGGTTAGATTTGCAGAAAGGGTTCAATCCCACTTTCCTGCAGTCTTCCAGGCTCTCGTTCAGAAGGGTCTTTGTCATTTCATTGACTACATTATCAGTTAAAGAATCGGGGCTGTGGCGCAGTGGATCCTTTGCATCACCCGTATAAGTGCACATTAAGACGGATCGACAGCTCAAGGGCATGAGTCGCCAGCAAACCCAGCACCAAACCAAGTTAACTCCGGTTAAACCGTTCCCCAGCAGGGCTTTGACCTTTGCGATAGTGGGTGCAAGTTTGGCACGCTCAGCAGCGGTAAGCTTTTTAGGTAGATGATGTTTTGGATCGAGTCACTGGACACGGTAACCCGGTAGTGGATTCTCATCAGCCGAAGAGGTGTCTTTACAGTAAAACCATGTCTGGTTCCAATCTTTAGGGAGGCTTGGCAAGTGGGCATAGGGGAAGATAGCATCTCTTCTCCGTTGAATTGAGATCCCGCCAAGTTCTAAGCTAGGGACATTGGTAAATTCGTTATGCTGGTTCAAATAAAAATATTCCCTGAAGAGTTCAACACCGGACTCCTCTTGAAGGTATACTTCATAGAATACTTGAAAGTTACAGATGTTTGACACGGAGTTGGGTCTGATATCTTGAGGATGCAGTTGAAAGAAGTGCAGAACATCTCGGAAAAACTTGGATCCAGGTGGTGAGAAACCCCGGTTCATATGATCAGTAAAAATAAAGACCTCACCATCCCGCGGCTGAGGCTTTTTCTCACTTGGCTTGGGAGCACGCCAAGATAGGACATCTTTTGCGGGCAAATGGCCGATTTTGACAAAATCTTCGAGCGTATTTTTGGTGGCAATGGAAGGAACCCAATTGCAAGAGGTGACTGTCTTCGATATCATAAGAGAAAAGCCTATAAGAAAGTATGGCCAGTTTAAGTTGATTTTCTAAGTCGGAGATAAAAGACAACAATAGATATTGGCGGCTGAAATGGGGCCTAATGACATATGACTAGATATAACTGGTGATGTAAGCTGCCATGACAATACTGATAGTTAAGATCTATCAAGAAGAAAAATTATGCTAAGTGTTGGATAAACAGGTTTTACAGATTGATACAGTCACGTTTGGATCTGACGCGGTTCGGAAAATAAAAATAAAAAATAAAATCAAAGCCTAGTATTGCAGCAGCGGAAGAGCTAATATGTTGGCAAGTTTTTCTGCATCTGGGAAGCATATTCAGTGATTAACAGAAGGTATAGAAACAGACTCCACGTATTATAAAGGGCATCTTTGGATCCAAGTAAGGACTAAGTAGAGGTATAATGAAGAACGATGAAGAACTCCGAAGAACTTCAGAAACCCTAAATGGAGATCCATGACAGGGAGGTTAAGATGCTTACTGGGTCCGTTGAGCAGTGGAGAGGCGCCGCATTTCTCTGGTCTCGTTCAGGTCGATGTAGCGGCCAGAGTTGAGGAAGTTGGCGAGGTCGGCGGCGGCGGTGTTCAGATGCGCAGATGCGTCGCGAGGTTGAAGATGAGAAGGCGGAGGGGGGAGAATGAAAAGGAGCTCTTGGCCCTATTTATAAGGCTAGAAGGATAAGTGACATGCGCGGGAATCGAGGAGACCAAAATGGATATGTGACGTCACAGGTGCCTCGATTTTCGGAGCTTCATTAAAAGAAAAAAATTATTAAGATATAGGCTTTGTGTAATATTAATGACAGGTGATGTCACGGCGGGTTACCACAATCGTAGGAGATGACGTCATGGCGGGTTATGAGATCTCGCAAGGATAAAAAAAGGAAGGATTTTTCTAAGTGTTGAAGATTGACATGAACGAGTTCAAATCAATCTGGGGCCTAATGTTGGGGATATGACTATTGGGTATGACCCGCCCAGGAGGGGTCGGGTTATACCTATGGCGGTTCATCAATACAAAGCCCATGAGGATGTTGAAGATGGTGGTTCTTGAAGCAAGGGCCCAAAGTAGGCCTGGGCATAAAAACCGACGAACTGAAAACCGAACCGAAGCCGAAACCGAATAAACCGAATTTTCAGTTTTTAATGCTACCAAAGAAACTTTTGGTTTCGACATCTGCTAACCGGATTAAATTCGGTTGGTTACAATTTTTACTACGGTTAACCGAAGAAACCGAGAATATGTCACAAGCAGCCAACACTCATGAGTTGTTTCTGCGCTAGCCGGTAGTAGTCCTCGTGCGACAGCGAGGAAGATTTTCGCATGGGCCAGGTCAACCACGCGCGTGCAAGGCCCAAGCTATTCTGGGCTTTCTCCCCCGATGTGAGCCAGTTGTGCTCAGTTTGCACGTACATGCAGGTACGGGAAAGAAGACAAGGGCACAGGCGATGTTGCTTTAGTTTAGTTCCACCTCGCGCAGTCAAACAAAATCAGATGAAGGGCTCGCCTATATAAGAGAGAGAGAGCGTGCATGTGTAGAAAACCACACTGCAGAAATTCTTTTGCGACTTTTAGCAAGATACGGTATAAACCGTACACCGAACCGAATAACTCGGTTAACCGAATTTTCGGTTAGTTAATTTTTGATGTCTTTTTCGGTTTTCATCTTTGTTAACCGAATTGACAAAAATACTGAACGGTAGAAACCGAAAATTCGGTTTATACCGAATGCCTAGGCCTAGCCCAAAGCCCAAAGGCGACTTAAGGCCCATAGGGGTAAACCGCCATATGTGTATGACTTATATTGTAAGGCAAGTATATTTAGTCACCGAGCCTGACATGTTGTCTATTAGCCGGCCGGGACTCCATGAGTCAATGGGCGTCAACCTGTGTATATAAAGGAGCGACCCGGTGGCGGTTCAGGGTGAGAAACAAGAGATCGAAAGCTAGGTCAAGCGAAATCGCTCCATGGTAAGCGAGACATAAGCAATACCACCTCAAACTGGATTAGGCCTTTACCTTCACCGCAAGGGGCCGAACCAGTATAAACTCATGTGTCCTTTGTCCCATTTATAACCCCTTTAAGCTAACCTAGTTGCGATGGCTCCACGACTAGGTCCTTACACTAGGACATTTGCCGTGACAATTTCACGACACCACCACCTGCTATTAATTCTAATATGTCGCAAGTAATTGATTATGCTACTTCTGCTACAAATGATTCTTATGATGATGCTAGTACCTTTCTTGATAAGACTGTGCCACTAGATGAATTTCTTGGTGAACAACTTGCTAGAGCTAAACAAATTGAGAATGCTGAAACTGATGAAATTATTGAAATTGAGAATTATGAAACACATATTGGACCTAGCTCTCCTAGATATGAATTGCCTGAGATACCCGAGGGTTATGTTATGGATGGAGAGGTTGCTAGGGATTTTCTTGCTTGTAAGGATAGAGATGATCTTAAGAAATTATTATGCAAGTTGAAAGAAAAATCTTTGAATGCTAGAATGAAGTATGATCCTAAGTTTACTACTTCACCTACTTTTTTTACTGATAAGAATTGTGAATTCTCTGTCGATCCAGAGTTAATTACTTTGGTTGAATCCGATTCTTTCCATGGCTATGAAATTGAAACTATTATGGCACATCTTACTAAATTAAATGATATAGGTACACTATTTGCTCATGATGAATTTTTTTTATAGAATAGACTAGTCCTAATCCTATTAGGTGAGTCGCCCGCGATAAGAAACCCGCGGTGATTCGCTTGCAATAAGAAGCCATAATAGACTAGTCCTAATCCTACTAGGACTCTACATGTATGTCAGCCCCTCCAACTTATATAAGGAGGGGCAAGGCACCCCAAGAGGGACAAGTTTTACAGATAGACAAGTCTCTAGACAGACGTTTTGATAGCTCTCGAGACAGGTAGTGAAATAGCACCCTTGTAACCATGAGCATCATCATCATCAATACAATCAAGCAGGATGTAGCCTTTTACCTCCACCGTGAGGGGCCAAACCTGGGTAAAACTCGCGTCTTGTGATTCTGATCAACCCCGACAAGTTGACTATCTAGTTGCGATGGCCTCACGACTAAGTCCTCACAATAGGACATCTGTCATGACAAACCCACGACAGTTGGCACCCACCGTGGGGTTCATCACATGATGGTATTGTGTTCTTGGAGGGAACTCTTCAGGGATCAAGAAGCTCGGGTTGGTTGGATGAATAAGAGCCGGCATGAAACAATTGCTCGGGATGACCCGGCTGGAACAACCTTGGCGCTTCATGTGTATGGATTCAGATTTCGATGGTCCAAATCTTCATCAATAATGGTCGTTGTTGTCCCATTAGACCAACGTCTCGTGTGCTCGGGCAGTTTTATTCACATAGGCATGGGGCTCGACATCGACCTTGCCCAACGTGTATTACTGGGTGAAGCACGATCTTCCTGGCGATCAATCGGAGAGATACATACATATTGTACCAGGTGGAGACATCTTCCCTCGAGTTATTCAAGATAGAGATCAAGGAATTTAAGAGAGGGATCCAATGCTAAAGCATCCCAACATCGGCAGCTAGAGGCTCAATTTTTTACTCTTTCTTCAATAGCCATGTCCACCGACATCTGCTAATACATGGAGCACCATAGTACTAGTACATGACCAACACGGAGATCAAGAGTTGATTGCTACTCCGCGTGTATATGAGAGCTTGTGTCTGTATTGATGTTAAAGAGAAGAAAAATTGATTGCTACTACGTGTAAATTCCAAAATCTCTTCGGACCAACGTTAGATTATCACCATTACCTGCTAAAAAATGCACGAACAGGAGGATGTGGACGTGGATCAATCATACCAGCTACGACCTGGAGAATGACTCGGACCCCGCCTCTGAGTCGCCCCTGCGATTTCGAGCCGCCTCTATCTCCGCCGCCGCTGCGGTCGGGCCTCGCCAACGCCTCTCCGCTGTCGTGCCTCGCCTTCCTCAGCCACGACCGCATCAAATCAGCCGCCCTCATTGCGAGTTGCCGCCGTCGTGGCCTATTCCCGGAGCCGCCACTGCTTCCACGGTCACCGTTAGGGTCTTACCTCCACCTTGGGCCGTCCGTGCCTCATCGGTCTCGTCTGCGCTGCTCGCCGCCACCATGGTTAGCCGCGCTCCCTGTGAGTCGCCTCTGCCGTGAGTCACCCCTGTCATCGAGTGGCCCTCGCCTGTGAGCCTCCCGTGTCTGCCGCCGCGAGTCACCTCCGCAGCCTCAGCAAGCCGTCGTGCTGCCACCATGGCTTCGTCCCGCCTTGAGTCGCCGCCCACTTTGCCGCCTCCTCGGTTGCACTACTAGCCGACACTCCGAGCAACCACTTCCACCATTGTGGCCCTCCTTCATGGTCGCGCACGATTGCCTCCGTCCCATAGAGCCACTTCCACTGCTCTGAGCCGCCCCCATGCAGACCGAGTTGCCGGCCGCCGTCGTTGCCTCTGCGGCCTTGTCGAGCCGCCAATGCCTCTACCACGAGCCACCGCCCTACGGGCACCACCACGACCTCGCTTCCGCAGTCGCCCCCCACCGGCTCGTCTTTGCCTTCGTAGATCCGCCGCCGCGGATTCACCTCGAGCCACCACCTCCATCATGGCCCACCTCGTCGTTCCACCATGACTTGCCTCGTCACCCGTCCTCATCGCTCGATCTCCTCTACAATGACGGACCTGGCTGCCCCGCTCGTCCAGCTACGCTATCCATGGCGGCTCCCTCCTATGCCCCGCCCCGGCTCGAGCGCCTCTACTCTAGCCGCACTCCACCATCGTGACGCGCCTCTTCCTCTCCACCCAAACCCCGTCGACATACGCCTCCGCGCCCGACGCGTCTCCCATTCACGGTCGTGTCGCGCCCAACTGCCTCCACGCGACTCGGCCATGCCCCACTACGGCCTTCGGTGCGCCCGGTCTCCCATCCAGTTGGCTCAGCCCGCGCCGGCCTCCCGCATCAGGCTCACGCCCTCTGCCCCGCGGCCAAGACCACGGCCTTACCTCAAGCCGCCGTAGTCGAGTTGCCTCTGTCGCCGTGGGCCGCCTACACTGCGACTCACTATGTCGCTCCTCAACCACGGCTCCATCATGGTCGGCCGCCTTTACCACTTCGCCTCATCGCCCGCCTCCACCTTGTGCCACCTTGGGACACCGTCTCCGCCGGCGGGCCCACTGCCACCTCTGTCGCGTGGCCGCAGCCCCGCCAAGTCGCCGCGGCCGCCTCGCCTTCTCTGCCGCGGCTCCGTCGAGCCACCCGCCTCCGCCGACCCACACCTGTCGCGAGCCGCCTCGCCCCCACGGCCTCAAGCCACCGCCCACTCTCTGACACGCCCCTGCCGGTGTGGACGCGTCTCACTGAAATTAAAAAAAGGGGGAAAGGTTGAACTGGTGAAGGTCTAGGCATCTTTGGCAGAAAAAAGGTGTGGTTATATCAAAATTCATCCACATACACACGCTAATTATTGCGAGAATCTCCGAATCGCCTGCGGTTGACTTCAACTCCATAGCTATCATCATCAACCCATGACTAATAACTTCGACTTCGACGGTCCATATTTGTCGGCCCTGTCATCAATAGCTGCATCGAGGAGGAGCTACTATGAGGCTATACTGTTGCTCCTGATCATACGAGCTAGACATGCACCGGTATACATCTAGCATTATCCAGCACCAGCGCCCCTATTCATCCGATAAAAATATCAGGTGCTATTTGCCCTATCTATTTTTTAGTATATGTTAATTCATCCGAGAACAGTTACTCTCGCCTGCGATATTTTTTATGCAGGACAATTATTCACCGCAAGAGCGATCGTCGTGCTACGAATATAGAGCTCGCGCCAACATTATCATGCGACAACATCGGATCATGACGCACTGCTCAACGAATGTGTGTGCAAACCGCCGCCTCTGTAGTTAAGGCTACACCAAACGCATGACTGATTCACGTGCCTACGCTGGCTTATAAACGTCATGACCGGTTTTGTTGGATAGCGCAGTAATTTCAAAAAAAAATCCTACGATCACACAAGATCTATCTAGGAGATGCATAGAAATGAGAGGGGAGAGTGTGTCCACGTACCCTCATAGACCAAAAGCGGAAGCGTTTAGTAACACAGTTGATGTAGTCGAACTTCTTCGCGATCCAACCAATCAAGTACCAAACATACGACACCTCCGTGTTCAAAACACGTTCAGCTTGATGACGTCCCTCGTACTCTTGATCCAGTTGAGGCCAAGGGTGAGTTCCGTCAGCACGACGGCATGGCGACGGTGATGATGATGCTACCAGCGTAGGGCTTCGCCTAAGCTCCGCAACAGTATGATCGAGGTGTGTAACTATGGAAGGGGGCACCGCACACGGCTAAAAGATCAACTTGTGTGTATATGGGGTGCCTCCCTCCCCCGTATATAAAGGAGGAGAGGAGGGGGCCGGTCGACCACAAGGGGCACGCCCAAGGGGGGGAATCCTACTCCAAGTAGGAGTAGGTTCCCCTCTTTCCTAGTCCAACTAGGAGAAGAAGGAAGGAAGGGAGAGGGAGAGGGAAAGAGGGGCCGCGCCCCCCTCCCCTTGTCCTATTTGGACTCCCCTTGGGGGGGCACCACCTCCTGGTGCGGCCCTCTCTCTCCCCTAAAGGCCCACTAAGGCCCATTACTTCCCGGGGGGTTCCGGTAACCCTCCAACACTCTGGTTTTATCCGAAACTTCTCCGAAACACTTCCTGTGTCCGAATATAGTCGTCCAATATATCAATCTTTATGTCTCGACCATTCAGAGACTCCTCATCACGTCCGTGATCTCATCCGGGACTCCGAACAAACTTCGGTCATCAAAAACACATAACTCACAATACATATCGTCATCGAACGTTAAGCGTGCAGACCCTATGGGTTCGAGAACTATGTAGACATGACCGAGACACATATCCGGTCAATAACCAATAGCAGAACCTGGATGCTCATATTGGCTCCTACATATTCTATGAAGATCTTTATTGGTCAAACCGCATAACAACATGCATTGTTCCCCTTATCATCGGTATGTTACTTGCCCGAGATTCGATCGTCGGTATCATCATACCTAGTTCAATCTCGTTACCGGCAAGTCTCTTTACTCGTTCCGTAATACTTCATCCTGCAACTAACTCATTACTTAAAATTCTTGCAAGGCTTATAGTGATGAGCATTACCGAGAGGGCCCAGAGATACCTCTCCGAAACACTGAGTGACAAATCCTAATCTCGATCTATACCAACTCAACAAACACCTTTGGAGACACCTGTAGAGCACCTTTATAATCACCTTTTATGTTGTGACGTTTGGTAGCACATAAAGTGTTCCTCCGGTATTCGGGAGTTGCATAATCTCATAGTTTGAGGAACATGCATAAGTCATGAAGAAAGCAGTAGCAATGAAACAGTCACGATCATAATGCTAAGCTAACGGATGGATCTTGTCCATCACATCATTCTCCTAATGATGTGATCCCGTTTATCAAATGACAACTCATGTCTATGGTTAGGAAACATAACCATCTTTTATAAACGAGCTAGTCAAGTAGAGGCATACTAGGGACAATATGTTTTTTCTATGTATTTACACATGTACTAAGTTTCCGGTTAATACAATTCTAGCATGAATAATAAACATTTATCATGAAATAAGGAAATAAATAAGAACTTTATTATTGCCTCTAGGGCATATTTCCTTCAGGTTTATGCTGTGGCCAAGTATGAAGAATCTCAAGCCGACTCCTCGAGTCATCTTAAGACTCGGGGGTTATACAGATATGACTGGGCAAATTTGGCCGGTTTCACAAAATTCAAGAACCCTGGGTCATTGCAGGAAAGACAACACAAACCCGGGGGCTGCTACCTTATTGGCAAAAACATAAAGGTTGCCAAAGAGAACTAGCTACCATGATGCCCAATTCAAACATGGGTATCCTGCCGCATTGACGAAAAATTAAAGGTTGCCAAAGAGAACTAGCTGCCATGATGCGTAGTTCAAACATAGGTACCCTGCCTTATTGGCGAAAAAGTAAGGTTACCAAAGTAGACTAGTCGCCATGATGCACAGTCTAAACATGGGTATCCTACTCAATTTCAATCATTGGTCACTTGGGGGCTTCCAACTCACCGAATTTAGCTTTCTCACCCTCTTGACCCGGCAAAAAGCCAAATATTATATTGGTTAAACCTATCTATTTGCTTGATGTTACTTCGAAAAGGTGACGCGTTGTACTCTTGACCATCACTCTTTATGACCCTGAACTTATCAAGGTTAAAACATCGGTTTAAGTCACATGAGATCCGGCTTACCAAGAGCGAGAATAAACCAAGGCTATCATGACATCTTCATTGAAGCAAGACTCGAGCCTCGATAGCCGGTCTTTTTTGTCATGCATCGAAAGCCGGCATTTTTATACTCCATTATCATACACATACATCATCATACATTGTATCATGCATTGCATCATCATGTAATGCGTCATATATGCATATATGAGCTGGTTTTCAAACCAGGTTACAATGTAACTCTGTAGGAATAAACAAATCTTTAATGATTGAGGTTATCATGGTTATCATAACCAGTGTTAAATGATTGAGGTTTTCAAAAGTGGTTTCAGAGAGATGGCTATTATCTCCTAATCCAAAAACACAAGCTGACAGCAAGGAGAGTGATCAACATTGATATGCAAAAACATTTAGCAACATCATCTAGATAGTGGATATGATTTTATTCTACAATGGAAGTTATAGTCCCGAGTCGTCTACATTATTCAAATCAAGATTACATCGAGTATGAAAGTCTCATGTCGCTGCAAGCATGCACCATGGCACTTGGAGGCTAATGCAAGTTACTTTTCAAATCATCACATTGTCAACATACCCGGTTATCTCAGGGAGACGAGCAGTCAGTTCTTTTCCAAAAGCATAAGGTTCAAAGTGGGAAGACCCGGCCCATCACATACTAATGACCCAACCCTTGGGGGCTACACATTGCTCCTCAAGTCTACAATCAGATCTACAAAGTCCCTACTCATTATTGCATACTGACCCAACCCTTAGGGGTTACACTGGCTGAAATTTTATGAGAATAAGACAATTACAAGTCCCAGGTTGCTACATGCAAGACAACCCGACACTTGGGGTACACATGTGGAATACAAAACATTCATATTATGACTGGCGACTCAGACGAACAACCCAGATTACTCCAAAGTTGCAACATTTATAGTTCAACAAGTCTTAAGCTATCATATTGTTCTATTCTTAATACTTGGGGGCTACAGGTTATCTCCTCCAAGTTATTTAGACAAGTTAGCTCAACATCGTATGGATTTCTCATCAAAGTCCAAAGCATTGAAAGTTGGCACAACATCAAACAAATTTTCTTTTTATAAAGTCAAGGCATTTGAAGACAACTCAAAAATATCATAAGGGTTATTTTTCTACATGGAACCAGCATAGCATATTGATATGATAGAGACTCAGACTTTTCAGGAGCTGGTCAATTGACTAAAATTGGTCTTTTTGAGCGAGCTGGTCTCTTTTTATATTTCTAATTTCAGGAGCTTAGCATGAATAAATTCAAGCTAATCTGGGGGCTAATGTCGGGGGAATTACCCACGGCTAGACCTAGCTCATGAGGATAAGTCATCTCTGGGGTTATCTTGAGGATAAGTCATCTCTGGACTTAAAGTCATCTCAAGTCATCTCTGGACTTAAAGTCATCTCAAGTCATCTCTGGACTTAAGTTGCCATGTTAAGCCGCCATGACGAGTCCCGGAGATGAGTCCCGAAGATGAGCCGCCCGGAAGATGAGTCACGGAGATAAGAAGCTCCCGATAAGAAACTCGTGGTTAGTCGCCCGCGATAAGAAGCCAGAATAGACTAGTCCTAATCCTACTAGGACTCTACATGTAAGTCAGCCCCTCCAACTTATATAAGGAGGGGCAAGGAACCCCAAGAGGGACAAGTTTTATAGACAGACAAGTCTCGAGACAGACGTTTTGATAGCTCTCGAGACAGGTAGTGAAATACAATCTAGCGGGATGTAGGCTTTTACCCTACCGCAAGGGGTCGAACCTAGGTAAAACTCGCGTCTCTTGATTCCGATCAACCCCGACAAGCTGACTATCTAGTTGCGATGGCCTCACGACTAAGTCCTCACACTAGGACATCTGCCGTGACAAAACCACAACATTACCCCTTAGTCCTGGACACCATTAGTGGTGCAGCAGGAGAAGGAGGGTGACTTCGGGGAGGCCTGAGGTCTTCTCCTGTCCCAGCTCCTTCCATCGCCATTCTTTTTATTTTCGTAGTGGGCGCCCCTAGTCCCTCCAATGGGGGACAAAAGAAGAAAGAGGCACAAGTTGTCGTAGTTTTGTGGGTCGGCGTGGTTGGATGTAAGCGCTGACAATTATGAAAATTATGCTTAAGAGATGCTCTACGTAGCGTATTTTTTTCTCGAACGATTTTCACTTCTGTGTCTACAAGCTATTTATCGATTAAATCGTACTCCCTCTGTAAACTAATATAAGAGCATTTAGATAACTAAAATAGTGATCTAAATGCTCTTATATTAGTTTACGGAGGGAGTACTTGGTTACATAATGCTTCGACCTAGGGCAATAAGGCTTCTGCCCCAATCACAACCATGGGAATCATTCATTCCTGATCACTTGAATATTTCTAGAACAATCGTAACTATGCGAGTGTTGCCGGATAACCACACATGCCTTCGTTGTTGTAACAAAACTTCCATAAAATGCTTCTTCATGAACACGCAAAACACATAGAAAATTTTCGAAAAAAAAAACATTCTAGAAATAAGGCTGAACCAAACCATGAGATCAAGATGCTTTTACTTATCTTTGCAGGCTCGTTTCTTTTCTTGAGCGTACGTGTAGGGTGGCCTTCCGTTTCCTGGGGCCTGTCCATGAAGTAGCATTTTCGTTGCCTTAAAGATTCGAACAAAAAGGCAAACACTTTTGGCCGTGTTGTGCATCCACAACATGTCATTAGTCATAAAAATAATTCTATGTATATAGCATGCAAGACAATGTTAACATAAGCATGACTACATGTAGCATGATAATTCACATGATACTGTGAAGTGCTTGAGTCTAGTTATTTGTTGTTTACATAGTTTTTGCCGGCTGGAGCGGATCCAGTAGCTATGATAGTTGCTAACTTGAATGGATCCCGTTAGCGTCATGAGGGTAGAACTTGCAAAGATCGTGCTTCTGCAAGTTTTCAATGTTCCATGAATTTTGCACATGTTTCTCATCTTCGATTTCTAGCTAGATATCGTCGGGTCTAGTAACTTGAACCACTCTAAAAGTGCCTACCCACTTTGGTGTCAGCTTATTTTGTCCCTTCGCGGACTGAATCCTGCGAAGAACAAGGCCACATTCCTCCAATCCACGGGAACGAATATTGTGGTTGTGATAACGAGCAACCCCTGCTGATATCATGTTACGCGTACAGCTGCCCAAGATCAGTTCTCAAGTAATCTGACATTGTCATGTCTTATTTACTCTTGATTTTCTTCATGATAAGCTCTTACTCAAGGAGATCTATGCACGAGTTCCGTAGGGAGTACCGCTTCAGCTCCATAGATGAGAGTGAAGGGGGTTTCTCGTGTTGCTCGATTTGGTGTTGTTCTAGGTGACCAGAGAACAGCATGAACTTCATCAGCCCAACGCATAGCACATTTTTTCAATCTGGCAAAAGACCGGGTTCTGAGCCCACACAACACCTCAGCATTAGCCCTTTCCTCTTGTGCATTGCTCCTGGGGTGAGCAACTGACGCATGGAAGATCCAGGTATCTAGTTATTTATAGTATGTCGTGAAGGTGCCACTCATGAACTGGGTACCATTGTGAGTAATTATGCGGTTAGGCACACCGAAGCAGCAGACCAATCCCTAAAAATTGATTGCAGACTGAGCAGTGGCTTTCCTGATAGGCTCGACCCTCGGGCCACTTTGTGAACTTGTTGATGACAATGTACAAGTACTCAAAGCCCCTGGTTTCACGGGAAAAAGGACCGAGGATGTCTAATCCCCACACCGCAAACGACCATGCGAGAGGAATCATTTGCAGAGTCTGCACTGGTTGATGGATCTCTTTGGAGTGAAATAGGCATCCATTGGAGGTATGGACCAACTCTTCTGCATCATTTAAAGCTATAGGCTAGTAGAGTCCTTGACGGGATGCCTTGCCTATGAGTGCTCGTGACCCAATATGGATCTCGCACACGCCTTCATGAATGTCTTGCGGGAGAGCTCATCCTTGTTCCTTTGGTATGCACAAAAGCTTCAGTCCATTTGGACATCTTCGATAGAGGTTTCCCTCCATAAAGACGTGCATGTCGGCTTGATGAGCTACCCTTTCAGCTTCCTCAAGATCTCCGAGTAACTCATCTTCCCGGAGATAATGAGCGATCTTTGCTTCCTAGTCTGGGGCATGTGCTTTGGCGGCACACACAACATTGTTGGCTGAAGTTGCATCTCCAGGTGTGTCGAGAGGCATCTCATCCGGGGAAGGAATCCTCCCAGGTTGTGGCCTTAGGCTTCTGGCTTTTGCGGGCAGAGGGAAGCACTGATGGAGTCTTGAGACGAAAATACCTGGTTCCACATGTCCTTTCCGGGCAGCCAACTTTGACAGTTCATCTGCAGCGAAGTTTTGAGTACGAGGGATGTACTCCATGCGCAAACCATCAAAGTGGCTTTCCATTTTTCTCACTTCATCCACATATCCTTCCATCTGCGTGCATTGATAATCCATGTTGAGTTGCCTTCTGATCAGTTGAGAGACGCCTTTGACTATTAGCTTCTTTATGCCCAATCCAATTGATGCTCGTAGACCGGCAAGCAAACCTTCATACTATGCGGTATTGTTGGTTGCTTTAGGGCCGGTATAGAGCATCTGGATAGCGTACTTGAGGTGTTCACCAGTTGAGGAGACCAGCATGACGCGAGCTCCCGCTCGTTCTAGTGAGAATGAACCATCAAAGTACATTACCCACTCATCCTCATCTTCCTTCCCAGTTAGGGAAGTGGGCTCAGGATCTTCAGGAGGGGTGGAGGTCCATTCAGCAATGAACTCTGGTAGTACTCTGCTCTTGATGACATGGTGCTTTTGAACTTGATGTCAAACTCCGACAGCTTCAGAGACCATTCAGTGGTGCGACCCATCGCTGCTAGAGGTTCCTCCATGACGCCTCCTTGGCCCCCCCCCCTCTTGTATGTTCAGTGGGGGAAGTGGAGACCTGTATGTTACTTTTTTTCCTTAAATTTGTTTCCCTGGCGGCCTCGATGAGGTGGTAGCGACAACGATGTGTCGAGATAAGGTCTCTCCAGCCTTTTCCCATCTCAAAGGCGTCCGATCCGGCACCGACTATGAGAACATTTGTCGCTAGATCCGTTGGCTCTCTGTAGATCTTGGCGGATGATTTGTCTATTAAGGAGAGCAATTGGCCGACTATTGATGGGGTGACTTCGTCATCTCCTTTCGTTTAGTTTTGTGATATGTTCTGATTTCTCCAAACACCTTGGACCGGTGGTTTGCAAGCTTGGGTTGCATAGGATGATGCTCCAACCGATGCCAAGGGATTTCTGTATCCTCCAACCAATGTTGGGGGATTTCTAGGGACATGGCAAGCGCTATTGTTGTTAAAGCATGGTATGACAAGGGTTGCAAGTGTGCCCTTCCTCTACTTGGTTCGACGCAATTTTCAATCTCGGACATGCAACGTACAATCCCTTTTAGATCTAAAATTCCTTTTATAAAAAACCTTTCTCCTAATCTATGCTATATTGCTCAAATGGCATCAATTGAGGGGGTAATGCAGTATACCTACTCTCATGCCTCGTCTAAAGCAAAACTGGTGGTGAGTATCCCAAAAGTTTGGCTTGTCCCCAATCACTCAACCAAACAAAAAGTGTGGCTATTCTGAACTGGGTGATTCTGACTTAAATGGTTAAGATAACTTCATTATTATAGAATTTTTTAGATATATAATTATCCTTTTGCTTCAGTCATACACAGTTCTAAAAGAAGGCATTAGAACAGATCACCCCTTTGCGAGAGGGAACTCAAACAATAGAGATCTTCCTAATGGACTACACACTCGGAGTGATCAAGACACAATAATTTACATATAATCATCATCATCACTGTCAATCTCCTCGCAGATGTAATGTGGATACTTGCGACCAGCCAAATAGGCACCACTAGTGGGGTGCTTAAGATCTCTATCTCGGATACACCCGAAACAAGGACCTTCAAAGATATCAAAAAATGTATCAGCATTCAAGATGACCAACAACAAATAGAAGGGAAAACAATACAAATATACATACCACAGTCACTTTGTACCAAAGAGGTGCATAGATAAACATCCTTCTCCCCCCTACAGTAGGCATTTATCTCAGCAAAAAATAACTTTGTTGTGCCATCCACTTGTTTCACCAAAAAGTTAAAGTGCAGATATTCTGTTGAGCCTTCAAGAATTTGAGCCCTCCCTTTCACTTCCACAAACTCCAGCTCATCTGGCTGAAATATGAATGGCATGCCTTAATTAGTACTAAATGTAAGACGTTTCGGCAGTTTTAAACTGCCAAAACATCTTGTATTTAGGAACAAAGTGTGTATAATATATCTAGCTCTATATAGTAAATTCCAAATTGCAAGTGTAACTTCAAAATAACTAAATGTAAGTTACTAATTTGGGTGGTTGTAGATAAAATATTATTTGTGTTAACCTGCATATTGTTTTGCTTGGCGTAGGAGTTGAGCCCGGAGACCAAGGTCTTGCGTTCACGATCTTGCTTGCGTCTCCACATATCCGCACGGGTTGGACCCTTGGGCCGGAGGCTATTCCTAAGCCTGGTGGCCGCAATGCAGTCAGCAGTCATTTCCTCCAGAGTTTTTGTTGAGGTCGACGATCCAGGAGTGGGATCCTCCCATGTCTCCAATCGTGTGTCGTAACTACAATAGGAAAAAAAAGAGAGGGGAAATTAACGTATTAAAGCTTAATCAACAACTACTAGTATGGTTGCAACAAAAGGATAGTTGAATTTGAGAGTTTGCATGAATCAGCTCTATTAACTTACTACTTTAACGGTTGTGATGTTTAGATATTTTAAGTTTTAAACTAAAATTGGGATTGTATAAAAAAAATATAGTAAACCATATTATGAATCATGAAAAATAATATATGAGATAAGATGGCTGCTGCATACATACGGGTAATACTGGGCACCTTCCAGAGAAGCAGCGGTTACCACCCTGGTTACGGACATGACCGCCGAGCAGTCTCTCCGTTACTTCACAGACGAATCGTAAATTAGCGAGGATTATCAAACAAAACCAGATGAGCGCACATGCAAAGATAGGGATCGCGAGAGAGAATCACAAACTAGATCAACCCGTACGCAGAGATAGGGGTCGCGAGAGAGGGACTCACCCAAGACCTGGTCGAACAACAGGGCTAAAGAGCAATTCCCCGCGCTTGGCGAAGAGGGTTGCGGTTGAGATTGGAAGTGTTTCCCTACAAGAAATCCCTCGTTGCGTTTCAGCGACGGAAGTAAATAATGATGGCAGGCCCAGCCACCAGGTCAACCACATCATCTCTCGGACTCGGAGGTCCTATTGGGCCGGTCGCGTTCGATCCCTTCGCTAACGAACCGGCCCGACCCAAAATGTGTCTCTCCCATCACCGGACTCGGAGGGACTATTGGGGAGCGAGCTCCTATGTGTTGCCTTATGCGGCATACTGTCGAGCAAACGCACAGGGGGCTCTGAAATGGCCGGCTCAGAGTGCACTGTATCGCAGAATCGAAAAAACCAAAAGCAAAAAATATGATTGCTTTGTTGAGATATCCAGAGCGCAGCGCCTTAAGAACTAACTACTCGTATGGACATAACTTTCGACGAGTAAAACGACACCGTATGAGTTCTGTAGCTAATGCAAAAACATTTAACCAAACACCTCAAATTTCGAGTTTTTTCTGAAAGCACGAACACTTCGAAATAATATATATGAAACGTTTCAACAACTGAATGTTTTTCTGAAGACACAAACATTTTTGAAAAAAAAATATTTTTTGTATAATATTTTTTGTATTGTGCGAACATTTTTGCAAATTGCAAACATTGTCTTGATTGCACGAATAATTTCAGAAAAGACAAACATTTTTCACAAAGACGAACATTGCTTTGAAAGTGCGAAGATTTTCCAAATTGGGAACGTTATCTTGTAAAAGGTCAATTTGTTTTGAAATTTACAAACTTTTTTGAAAAAGTGTCATTTTTCAACTTTACAAACATTTTGAATACGCAAACATTTTTCAAAATTTGGGAACATTTAATAAAAATGAATTGTTTTGAAACAATTTGAACATTTTTTGAATTTTGCGAACATTTTTTGAATTTTTGAAAATTGCAAACATTGTTTTGATTGCATGAACATTTTTCAGAAAAGACGAACATCAAACATGTTAATCGTCACGTCCACATCGGCAACCTGCACTGTGCGGACGAGTCAAATTTTCACCATGGAAGAAAAATACGCATCGATTGGTCAGGTTGTGGCCAATGAATTTCTACGAAATTTCCTCGTCCTTGTTTCTGAAGAGAAACAAGAAAGATTGGAGTGAATGGAGTAATCTTTATTGATTGATTCATCCAGGCTTTTATATGTCCTGAACGGATGTTTACAGCGTCAATTACAAGAGGCGTCGCACCGTTCAGAAAAGGTGTGGCGACGGTTCGGAAAGACACGACAACGGTTCGCTATATACTGCGTCTGGACAACGCCATGATTCTAACCACCGGTTAGAATATTCTAAGGAATCTGCTAATCGCCTAATTAGCCTAATACTAATACTATTAGATTCCCAACACTCCCCCTTGGAGAGCGCTGTTTTAATCTTCGGTGTTTTGAGAATCTACATATATCTTGATTATTAAAAGTCTTGTGTCTTCTTGATAGTCCTTGATCTTGTAATTTTAACAATCTTTAATCTTGTACTATTTATGTCCCTGTAGGAAATATAAGAGAAACTATAGAAATTTGATATATCGTTAGTATATTTAATCACTTATTTGAAACCACATGAGAAATCGGTTGGAAAGCTCATAAGTTTAGTTCTCGGAAATTTCTCCCCCTGAACATTGCAAATTTCGTAGTCGTCTCATACCAATGTCATGAATGCATTTTTGAGATGCTGCTCCTGGTAAAGACTTAGTGAACAAACCCGCAAGATTGTCACAAGATTTTATTTGCAAAAATATCAATCTCTCCATCTTTCTGTAATTCATGAGGAAAAAATAGTTTTGGAGAGATATGTTTTGTGATATTACTTTTAATATATCCCATATGCATTTGAGCAACACATGCAGCATTATCTTCATAGATAATGGTTGGTGATTGTAATGAACCAATACCGCATGATGTCTGAATATGATTTATTACTCTGGGTAGCCATACACATTCTCGCGAGTCTTCGAATAATGCAATTATTTCAGAGTGATTAGTGGAGGTAGCTACTAAAGTCTGTTTTGTTGAATTCCATGAAATAGCGGTTCCACCATATAAAAATACAAATTCTGTTTGTGACCTGGCAATATGGGGATCAGAAAGATATCTAGCATCACAATAACCAAACAGGGTCATATCTTGATTTTTCCGATAGAATAAACCAAGATCTTTAGTACCTTGTAAATATCTGAAGATATTCTTTACTCCTGTCCAATGGCGTTTTGTTGGAGCTGCACTATGTCGGGCGAGTAAATTTACTGCAAATGCAATATCTGGTCTAGTACAATTTGCAAGGTACATTAGTGCTCCTATGGCACTGAGGTATGGAAACTTAGGTCCCAATACCTCCTCGTTATCATCCCTTGGTCTAAAAGGATCCTTGTTCATATCAAGGGATCTGACGACCACAAGTGTTTTGGATGGATATGATTTATCCATGTTGAATTTTTCCAAAATTTTATGAATGTAAGCAGGTTGATAAACGAGTATTCCCGAGGGAAAATGCTCAAGTTGTATACCTAAGCAGAATTTGGTTCTTCCCAAATCTTTCATCTCAAACTCCGTCATTAAATGATTGTGTGTTACAGTTATATCTGATGCGTTGCCAATGATGTTGATCATCAACATATACTGAGATGATGCAAAATCCCTTTGAGGATTTCTTCATAAATATGCATGGGCAATCATTGTTATTTGAGTACCCTTTATTGAGAAGGAACTCACTGAGTCGGTTATACCACATTTTACCTGACTGCTTCAAGCCATAGAGTGACTTTTGTAGTTTTACACAATACATGTTGCGATTTATATTTGGATTCGGAATTTTAAGTCCATCAGGAACTTTCATATAAATTTCCGCATCGAGTGACCCATATAGATAAGTAGTCACTACATCCATTAACTGCATTGGTAGATTCATTTGTACTGCCAAAGATATTAAGTATCGAATTGTAATTCCATTCATTACAAGAGAATATATATCGTCGTAGTCGATACCGGGTCTCTACGTAAACCCTTGAGCTACTAGTCTTGCTTTATATCTCACCACCTAATTGTTTTCATTCCTTTTGCGAACAAAAACCGCTCCCACAGGGAAGACTTTATGAGGAGTAGGCATTATTTTAGAAAATACCTCTCTTTTGTTAAGCAAGTGTAATCCTGCCTCAATTGCTTCCTTCCATTTAGGCCAATCCGAGCGCTTGACGCACTCTTTCATAGATTTTGGCTCTGGATCCAGTTGAAGGGTTTCAGCAATTTTCGAGGAGAAATCTGTGTCGGCAACTATAGTGCTTCTATTGTATGTTTCTTCTGAATCAATATAATTTATGGATATTTCACTAATTTCTTCAGGCTCCGTATGATTTCCCATAGAAACGGAGGCTGATTGTTTCGATATCCCAACATTATAATTTGTGTACACATTTATGTTGGGTTCTTGATGATGAACATCAATTTGGTGTCCGTCAACTTGAGGTTGATTTGCATTTACTGTCATAGATTTTGATTTTGTTTGTTTCCGCGGGGGCTTTAGAGAAGCCTTTTCCCCTATGACCAGATTTCTCTCCCTTTTATTTGTAATTGGGAGTTGAGTAGTTTTATTTGGTACCTCTACTCGTTCTGGTGCATTAACTGCGGGGATATAAGATTTATTGACACCTTTGTGATCAGTAAATGTGTGTGGTAGGTTATTTTCAAAGTGTTGCAAATCTATAATTTTCTAAACTTCAGATTCAGATTCTTTAGTACGTGGATCTAAGGAATGAATGCATGTTAAATTCCAATCTATTTTCTGGCATTCATTGTGGTTTGTTTCTCCGCCTATTGCCGGGAAATGGTCCTCATCAAAAATTGAGTCAGCGTACCGGGCTTGAACAGGTCCCCTGTTAGGGGTTCTAAATATTTTATAATTGACGGAGAATTATATCCCACATAGATTCCTAATTTTCTATGGGGTCCCATAGAGGTACGCTGCGGTGGTGATATCGGTACGTATACATCGCAACCGAATTTTCGCAGATGGGAAATACTTGGCTAATTGCCACGTACTATTTGAAACGGGGAAGTTTCATGATATGCAGTTGGTCTGACTTGCATCAGATCTGCGGCATGTAAAATCGCATGTCCCCAACAAAAGGTTGGTAAATTGCAATTCTGTAATAATTGTCTAGCAATTAATTTTACTCTTTTGATTAACGATTCAGCCATTCCATTTTGAATATGAACATAGGGTACTGAATGTTCTAGATGGATTCCTAAAGCCACAATAATCATTAAATGCGCGTGAACTAAATTCAGCAGCATTATCCATTCTTATTGTTTTTATCCTGTGTTCAGGATGATTTACTCTCAATTTAATAATTTGAGCAATTAATTTGGCAAAGGCATGGTTACGTGTGGATAATAGACACACATGTGACCATCTAGTAGATGCATCGATGAGCACCATGAAGTACCTAAATGGTCCGGATAGAGGTTGTATTGGACCACATATATCTCCTTGAATTCTTTCAAGAAAATTAAGCGTCTCATTTTTAACTTTAAGATAAGATGCTTAATAATTAATTTCCCGGTAGCACAGGCGGTGCATATAAAATCTAATGATTTGAGAAATCTTTTAATTGGTAAATTATGACCAACAAAATTACTTATAATTTTTCTCATCATACCTATTCCAGGATGACCAAGGCGATCATGCCAAGTCTTGAATTTATCAAAATTTTGAGAAATTGTTTTGTATGCAACATAAGGTACGGGTTTTATGTATGTAAAGTATAATTCGAATGAAAATGAAGGAAATTTTTCAAGAGTTTGTTCCTCATATCCGTTGCTTTGTTAAAAGCAAATATTCTTTGTTATCCACCTCTATTTTTTTAGATGGAAATTGTTAGATCGGATATCTTTGAAACTTATAAGGGTACTTGTAGATTCAGGATACAAGAGTGCATTCTGAATTACGATAGTAGTACCCATAGGGAGTGTGAATGGGGCTCTTTCTGAACCAATAATTGCTTTGTTACTTCCTGTTATGGTCATAACATTTTCCTTTCTCTTAGTAAGAGTTTGGAAATATTCTGCTTCCCTTAGAATTGTGTTAGTGGTAGCACTATCCACTAAACATAACTCTTCTTCCATCGGATTGTTCCTATTAAAATGCTTTCTTTCTCTCCTGTAGCCTATTCTTTGGTTCGAGCAGTGCTGATGACGTGAAGAGAAACAAGAAAGATAGAAGTGAATGGAGTAATCTTTATTGATTGATTCATCCAGGCTTTTATATGTTCTGAACGGATGTTTACAGTGTCGATTACAAGAGGCGTCGCATCGTTCAGAAAAGGTGTGGCGACCGTTTGAAAAGACATGACAATGGTTCACTATATACTGCGTCTGGACATGGCCAGGATTCTAACCACCGGTTAGAATATTCTAAGGAATCTGCTAATCGCCTAATTAGCCTAATACTACTATTAGATTCCTAACAGTTTCTTTCGCTACCAAGCCAGCTCCACATCGACCGGCTCTCCTCTTCTCTCACAGACAGATCCTCTCTCCCTCGCCTCGTCTCCTACGATTTTGCCTCTCAACTAGGGCTGCAAGAAAAGCTCGAGACTCATGAGCCGCTTGAGATCGACTCATTTTTTGACCCGACTCGAGATTGACTCAAAAAGAAACAAGCTGAGTTTGAACACTTAGCTCGACCGAGAAATGAGCCGATCTTGAGCCAATGTTGGTTCGCTCGATTTTAGCTCGATAGCTCGACATAATATCATTATGTTAAATGATCATGCCATATATTAAATGGAAGTGAAATAATTTATTACCATATATGTTGTCCATAATTTTTCTCCATTTTATTTACCAACGAACATGAAAACTTAATTAATGTGCAGAGAAGATTTAGGCCTAATATGACACGTGGTCGACTATGTGTTAAATATCCTATATTTTTGGCAAAGGTTCACAGCATATTCACCTTAAATTTTTGTTTTTCATCCATAGATTTATAAATTTTACCATCTCATTTAGCTTGAAACTAGATCGAGATCGACTCGAGATCGTTACAAGCTGAGCACATGTCATGTTCTACAGCTCGATCATGAGCTTCACTTAGTTTGAGCTCGCTTGAATTTTCATATGAGTTGAGCTGAGCCAACTCCAACTCGCTCGATCTCGACTCATTTGCAGCCCTACTCTCAACAAAGAATCCAGATCCGTGGAGATCGACCTTGGAGGCCACGATGGGAGGCCGCAGCGATGGATGAAACGCC